>NC_092604.1:10050000-10350000 GCF_047663525.1 Anas platyrhynchos
GCCTCTGGGTCAAGCTAGCGCGTGGAAACGGGGCCAGCAGCAAGAAAGGTCCTCCTGGGACGAGGGATGTGAGATGAAGAGGCAGCAGGGAAGGGGATGGGACTACTCCGAGCAGCTGCGGAGATGTGGGGCCAGGGTCTGCACAAGGAGGTGCAGAGGGGATAGAAATGTTTTTCTCTTGAGGATACCTTCTCTCTCTGATCCACGTGTTAAGATTAAAATCTTTATGTTTTCCCCAACCTGACCAACTAGCAAGGCAGAAGACCATAAATCAAGGGCACTGCTGCTGGTATCCACCTGCACATCACAGACACTTTCTTGGCCCGACTCGGACCAACCCTGCCTCATCGGGGCCGCAGATCTGCCCCTGCCCTGCAGGGATGGCCGGCTACCGGGATCCATTCCACCCCCTTAGAAAACTTTTTGCAGCATCCATCTCCCACCGTCCCAAAGCTGCCAAGGTGGCTGATAAGTGCCGCATTCACCCAAAAGGTCACTGCCTGCTGCCTGACCCCGCCGGCGGTGGGAGCAGTCAGAGGAGGAGTCCCGATGCCGCTGTCCCTTGTGACTAGGGCTGGGCTTTCCCGGCGGGGAAGGAAGGAGCTTTGCCACTCACCTAGCAGCAGGTTCATGAGGACCTCCTGGCCCGCCAGCGTGCTGCTCTTCACCAGGCAGATGAGCGTGCCCGCGATCCAGGGGATCCCGTGCCCCGTTATCCCCAGGAGGTTGATCATGGAGCGGGCGCCTCCCCAGGAGGAGGCTCTGTTGGCGCACACTCCCAGCCGCTTGGACATGCAGATGTCGATGGCCAGCAGGGAGTTGAAGGCGATTCCCTTGAAGGAGGGGTTGAGCTGCATGCAGTCCTCTTCGGGCAGCTGCTGCGACTGCCTCCGCTCCTTGGGGCTGCTGTTCTGGGCGCCGGCTGCTCCCGCCTGGCCGCTCTGCTTCCTCCCCTGGCTCCTGCTCTCCTGGGTCCCTTTCAGGGGCTGGTTCAGGGAGAGGAACTCAGCCCTGTTCAGGACATTGTTCCTGTCTCGCGCCCTGGACCGCGGCTGGGATGCTGGCATTGCAGTCTCTCGCGAACGGAACCTGCTTTACAAACACCGGGACGCAGAGAAATCCCTCTTCTCCCTGCGGAAAGCTTCCCCCACTCCCACCCTCACGAGCTGGGGATTTGGGAAGCTACAAAGGTTCCCCTCTGTTGCAGTTGCCCCCAGCACAGACTGCAGCTGTTAAATATAGAGTAAGGAATGCACATGGCTGTTTACTTCATGGGCCTAGCAAGCTTGGAAGGAAAGTTAATGCCAGGCTTGGCAGCCACTCCAGTGCCAGGGAAAAAGGTTAAACAGCCAATAGATTGGAAGAAGAGGAGGGAAATGCTTTGTGCCAAAGGTTGGTTGCTTCTGGTCTGGTCTATTTAAATCTTCCAATTGCTTATTCCCCTGGGCTGCAAGGGAAACTGGGAAATGTAGTTTTTTTTGGCACAGTAATTCATATTTTAGTATCAGCGCATCAGCACTGGAAGAGATCACGGTGCTGTGGTGGCTGCCAGGGCAGGCAATGCAGCCTGGCTCCCAGCCTCTGTGCTGGGCATCGCTTGGGGGCTTCCCTGCAAGGGGCCCGACCCGGCTATCTCCTGGTTTTGTCCGTCCTGCTATGTCTCACCCCTGCTAGGGCACCCTAAGTAATATTCCTTTCTCCCTGGCACGAACACCTCGCGAGCATCACCAGCCCCATCCTCTCCCCCCGCTCAGCACGCATCCCCGCAGCTCCTCCACCGCCACCCCTGCCCGCAGCCCGAGGAGAAGCAGCACCTGCCTCTTGATTAAAAGAGACGCGGCGCCGCTAATGAATTCCCATCCCCCTGCCCCCGGCGCTGAGCGTGCCCTAAATACCGCACACGTTTCTGCCGTGTCATCCAGCATCGCGGCTCCGGTGCTGAAAGCAGGTGACAGGCGCTGCCGCGTCCCCGAGCTGTGGCTGCGACCAGCAGCGGCCCCGTCGGAGCTGGAACCGGGGCTCGGCGAGGAGGAAGGGTCCCCACGGCATGGGCTGGGTGCTGTGGGATTGTGCCAGGCCCTGGGGAGTCCTGCAGGGGGGTGAGGAAGGGATGAATATTGCACCAAGCAGCGGCACAGGCACGGCTCTTGGTTCCAGTGGTATTTACCTTCGTAAAATTATAAAGGTCAATATTAGAAGAGGTAACACTGGGAAACATCCACATATCTTTGAAAGCCTTATCTGAAACCTACAGGAGAGCCTAAGTGCTAAATGGAGGGTGGTCCTGGCTTTCTAAGATAATAAAAACTTTGCACTTCCTTTGCACTTATTACCCTTGGTTCCCAAAATACTTTAGCTGAGCTAGTTCTCTGCCCATGCCCGTCTGACAGACACAGGCCCAAAGAGGCTGCTGCAATATTTGGCCAAGAAAATCAGTGCTGGAAGTGCTGAGGAGCCTTTGCTCACCCTTGTGTTTTGCTTATGAACCAAAGGAAAATAATACACAGCAACCGATTTCTGAACCACATCCTCCGGGAACTTACCCCGAGCCTGTGATGATGACCGTAGCCGTGGGAAGAGCTCTTCCCCTCCTTCCCCAGCCCAGCACCACCAGCTCCTTTCAGCTCAGGCAGCAAATTATTGCTTGGGGCTGAGCCAGCCCAGCAGCACATGATGGTGCTACCCCAGCACCTACCAGCTCTTGCTTGCTCACTGCCTGCACAGCTGCATTCCTCTGCTATCAGGCAGGTCAGTGCCCCGTCCCTGTGTCCCCGTCCCCTGCTGCAGGGCTCTGAGGGACGTGGAAGATCTCAGCCCGCTTGACAGCGGCCAGTGTGATATCGGGACTATCGGGACTTGTGGCTGTACTATGCCATAGCTGTCACCTCCCTGCTGCTCAGCCTCACAGCTTCTGCAGCTCACAGCAGCACAGGGCGACTCGCAAGCAAGTGGCTGTGAGCAGAGGGTTAACGTGGTGGTGGCCAGGAGCTTGCAGAAATAGAAAGGCTCCTCGCCTCTCGTCCCCTCACCATGCCGGGGATGCTGAGCTATTACTGAGCACGTTCCCTGGGAGCTGTCACAGGGAAAAAATACCTTGAAAGCACTGGGAGCTCGTTTTGTCCGGTGCCTGTCTGTTCCTCTGACCCCTGAAGCAGGCACAGGGCGCTGCTCTGCCTTGCACACACCAGGGGCCAGCCCCGGCCACCAGTGGGGAAGGAGACGAGGAGGAAGCACAGCCCGGGGTGAATGCACTGCTAAATGCCCCTGTTGAAAGGAACAGGAGAGAAAACAGCTCGGTGTCCCATTTGTGGTGGTTATTTTCCCTTGCTATGGCTGATGAGGAAGGGGAGAACCTGCCTTTGGGGCAAACCTGTGGGGTTTATACAGCACCAGGTGGGCCACGCTGCCGGGGGAGCAGCAGCAGGAGTGGGCCCAGCAGAAGGAGATGCAACTCCCAGCATCGCCAGATGCTCCTAATTGTTACTTATCACAGCTTGGCCTCAAAAGCCAATCTCCAGCAATTTCATCAGCGAGCACCAGGCTCACAGGCACAGGAGCTGCTCTGCACACAGCTTAGTGCAGCCGCTCTTGGGCGAAGTGCACTAATTCCTTAATCACACGATGGTGTGATGGAGATGGGCATGGCCAAAAAAACAAGGAAAGCTCCAGCCGAAGATGAAAAGCTGATTTAATTAGGCTGAGATAATGCAATTTCCTAGTTGACCAGAACACCAGAGATTGCCAAAGTTGAAGCAAGACCTGGCTGCAGCGGCGGTGAAGCTGGAGTCTCAGAACATGCAGCTTCACCCAACACATAATGCTCTGGGAAACTGTGATGAGCTTGTTTGAAAAGTGTGAAAGAGTCTTGGAGATGTCAAAGTATTTCAGCACCTTCTGGAGGTTGCTGAAGAAACTGGATTTTTTTCATTTGGAGATGCTCATTTCAGTCTTTTCCTGTACTTTGAGTTGTTTGTTTGCAACTTGAGCGCATTTTTAGTTTCTTTTTCTGTTGTGGGGCTAGGAACAAGGACGGTGCCCTTCTCAGAGATCCCACGAATCTTAACACAGATAAATATTTAGCCAATGCTTTGAGAAACACACAGAAGGAAACCATAATGTTACCCTATGGTTCGTCCACCCCCTGCCTCTCAATTTGCTTGGAGGGCTCTGTGAATGCCATGGCAGTGCCTCAGCCTGGAAAGGGCAGGAGGTGAGGACCCCGCAGCCCGTGCCCTTCATGGACAAGGCTGAGCATTGAGGGCAGGACCCCCCTGGGACCTCAGAGCCAACAGGAGCAGCCTCCCCTCATCCTGGGGCATTCTCCTGTCAGGATTACCCAGTAGCTCCAGTCCTTCCTACCTGCTGCAGGGCAGACAACAAGTGCACGGATGCTGCAAAACGCCACGCACTGTGTGAGCTAATCCTGCTTGCTGTGAGCGTGGGGCAGGAGGAAATAAAGGACACTTTGCTCTGTGCAAAGCCATCCTTCCTCCTCATTCCCCCAGGTTTCCCACTCAGAAAAGAGTCAAGGTGCATGCACGTGGAGCTGTGAGGATGCTCAGCACCCTGCAGCTATCGCTGAGCGCCCCAGCACCCACACCTCACCCGGTGCTGAGCTCTCTGCAAGCCACGGCCTCGGCTGGGTGATGGTCAGCAGGCAAGGCCAGCCGCAGGGCTCCTCAAAACATCCGTGCCAGGGGTTTACAACTTCCCCACAGGCCACTGCAACCTCGGACACCTCTCAGCACCCGCTCCTCTGTCCCTTTGCTGCTGCCAAGAGCATTTCTTTGCATTTCTGGTTGCTGGAATCGCAGCTCAGCCAGCCCAGAGCTGCAGGTTTTGCATGTAGAGAGGCTGTGCCTGCACTGGATCTGTCAGCCAAGCTCCAGCTGGGGGAGAAAAACCTTCATCTGCAGAATGAAGAGAAAATACATGGCATTTAAGCAAGAGGGAAGGAGAGGAAAAAAGAGAGAAGGAGGGAAAGAGATGAAAGAAGAAGAGAGAAAGGAGGCGAGCAGGAGAGAAAGAAGGGGAGAGAGAAAGGGAGAAGGGGAGCAGGGGGGAGCCCGTATCTCCAAAAAAAAACTACATTACCCACAAGCCGCAGCCGCGTGGGAGGAAATGCTGCTCTGCAAAGGAGGGCTAGCTCCAACAGCTGCAGTTTAAAAGAGAAACCCAGGGGGAGGGATGGGAGGGAGGGAGCGGCGGAGGGCGGCCGGCAGGGGCAGGGGGGGCCCGGCCGCTGTCCTGCTGCTCGCCGGGGCGGCTGCGGGGCGCGGATGCCCGGGGAGGGGGGGGGACAACGGCGGGGACCAGGGGGCGACTTGCGGCAAAGTTTGACCCGGCCGCGATGCCTCCGGTGCTGCCGGTGCAGGGGGAGCATCCCCCGCCCCGCTCCCCCCTGCTCCGCCGCAACCCGGCGCCGTCCCCGGCTGCATGAGGAGCGCGGGGCGAGAGAGGAGGAAGCTTGCGGCAGCCAAGAGGCGGAGGCACCGATCCTGCTCCTCTCACCCCCCCACCCCCCCCGGGTACACAGCGGAGAAGGCGAAGAGAGAAAAAAAAAAAAAAAAAAAAAAAAAATCCATCGCTGAAGAGCCTCCCCCCCCACCCCTTTTCCTCCCTCCTTCCCTCCCTCCCTCCCTCCCCAGCCACCCGCCCCTCTCCCGGCTCTGCTCGCCCCCGCAGCGGTGAGCCCGGCAGCTCGCCGGGGGCTCGGCGGGATGCTGGGGGGGAGCCCCCGGCCCGCAGCACCCCCCCGTGTGCGGGGCAGCCCCGGCGGCAGCCCCTGAGCCCCGCAGGCTGAGCCCGCAGCAGCAGCAGCAGCAGCAGGAGGAGGAGGAGGAGGAAGGTCGGACACCCCTGCGGACGCCGCTCGCCCAGGAGAAGAAGGAGGAGGAGGAGGAGGAGGAAGGCCGGACCCCCCCCCCCACCCCCCGGGATGTCACGGGAGGCGATTGTGCAGCGCTGAGCGGCCCCAGGGCGGGGGCAGCGGGGGGGGCTCGCCGCCGCCTCCTGCCCCGCCGCACAGCCCCGCCGAGCGCCGCCGGGATTTATGGTGCCGGCTATTTCTAAGGGGGAAGGAATTAACCAAAAAAAAAAAAAAAAGAAAAAAAAAAAAAAAGAAGGAGAGGGAAAAGAACCGACCCGAAGCCCTGACAGCGCTGGCGGAGGAGCTTCCAAAATCGAAGATTGGGCTACTTTTTTTTTTTTTTTTTTTTTTTTGCATTTTCCACCCGTCGCCTTTTTTTTTTTTTTTTTTCTGTTATTATTGTAATTTTGTGCGAAAGGAAGTTGTGAACAACTGCAAGTCAGGAAGTGGAAATCCACACCGGTTGTGACAAGCTGGGGCTAAAAACTATTTCATTATTTATATATATGTGTCTATCAACATTCTGCTTTTCATCCAAAGAATAAAGGGAAATACCGGCCAGTCCGATGTCTGACGGGGAATGACAGACCGCATCTGAGAAAAGGAAGGACTAAATATACCATCTAAGAACAACACCGTTATTTATTGAACTCGAGAGACTTTTCTTTTTTTTCTTTTTTAACCCAAAGACTGTTTGAGTGAACGATTTAAAGGGTCATTAAAAGGGAAAAAAAAAATAATTAAAGGCCCTTTTGCTTCTGAAGTGCAGCTAACCTCAAAATAGGAGCAGTGCTTGTAAGACAGATACTCAAATTAAGGCTTTACATGATGAATTTTCTATCCTATGGATATCGGTTCTGAGATTACAACCCAAGAAGATCTGTAATTGATCTAGCACCAGATAATTTCAATGCCTAATATTCCCCAGGATTGCTGGAGTACCCTAGGAGCTGCGTTGGACTGTATTCAGGGTATGCCATGGGCTGTATTCAGAGTATTAGCTGCAAATCCAAAGTTTTCCGGGAAAGTATTTCAGTGATTGAAGTCAAAGCGTCCATCGATCCCATTCCCACCAGCATCGACGAGTCCTCCAGCGTGGTCCTGCGCTACCGGACCCCTCACTTCCGAGCCTCTGCGCAAGTGTTGGTGCCCCCCATCCCCAAGAAGGAGACCTGGATCGTGGGCTGGATCCAGGCGTGCAGCCACATGGAATTTTACAATCACTACGGGGAGCAGGGCATGTAAGTATTTCCAGAGCGCGTGCGGGGGCATTTGCCTAAGGGGAAGGAAGAGCAGGAGAGCCACGGCCTGGCTGGGGAGCGCTGGGTTAAGCCAAAGTCAATAACCCAGTTGGTTTGATATTAAAAGCCAGCTCTTCTGAAACTTAACAGGACTTTCTCCTACGCTAAAAAAAAAAAATAATAAGGAGAGCTTGTGCCTGCACCTTTTAAAGCAGTGGGTGTCCTTCTCTTCTAAGGGGAATGTACTCAAGCGCTAACCCCAAAATGTGCTCCGTTGGTGACCCAGAGCAGCACCATATCTCCCAAAAGCTTTTGAGCAGCACTGCTGGGGGGCTGAAATCCCAGGTCTGCGATCCCAGGTCTCCCTCAACCCTGCGAAGGGCACCCCCGCTCTGAAACACCCTTGGCACGAGGGGGGGGGACCCTGAGCGCCGGCTCCTCTCCTCTGCATCCCTCCCCGGCTCAAACTGCGCATTGACGAGCCCCGGGGAAGCCCGGAGGCTGACACTTGTGGCACGCCGTGCTGCTGCTGCAGTGTGCCATCAGCGGCCAGCGCCACAGCCCCCAGCTCTGGCAGTGCACGTTGACAGCGCAGGAGGAATCCTGCTCGCTTTGGGGAGCCCGCATGGAGAGAGCAAAGGGGATTTAACCCCCCTGATGATTTAACCCTTTGCATCACCTTGGAGGAGGGTCAAAATTTTATGTGAGCCTCATTTTGGATAATGTAAGAGGGAGAATGTGCACGTCTAGGTAAGGTAGGAGGAAAGTAGGGGCTGTTTGCACTCCAACCCCCCCGTGTTGCTGGTCAGACAGTCATAGCGAGGCAAGAATGAGTCAAATTAAAATGTCACCTCCCTGCTGCGAGGAGTCCTCCCCCCCCCCGGTACTGCTCCCCCGCCGGTTTGCTCACCAACCGTCCTTGCAGGCTTTGGCCCACGGTTACACCGGCAGCAGCCGCTCGCCAAATGCCTGCACAGAGCAGCGATTCTGCAGCTCACGGTGCCAGGCAGCCTGCGGGTGCAGCAGGGACCTGCCCGGCCCCACAGCCCCCTGCCTGCAGTGGGGTCACTGGCTGGGGGCCCCGATGCTGCCCAGCCTCGGGGAGCACGGAGGAAGGATGCAGAGGCCGGGTTTAAGCAGCCCTCCTGGCTGCTAATCCCCAGGGCGCTGCGGGAGGGGGATGCTGGCTTGGCCGCTCACGAGTCATTCACATAAAAAATAGAGGAATAGGGAGGGCTGAGAGAGGGTGGGAATGCGGAGGGCTAGAGAGCAGGGCAAACTCAGACGTGGTGCAGTGCCTTCCTGGAGGCCTGAGCATCTGCTCTGCGTGCGCATCCCAGCCCTTGCCTGCCTTCTGCCTGCAAGCCCAGATGCAGGCAGAGGTTCAGCAGCTCAGGCACGGAGCAGATGCGTGTTGGAAGATGCAGGCCGTGGGGAAGGGCACACCAAGGAGCAGCTATAAGCCACAGACTGTTCCCACCCCATCCCCGTGTCCTCTCCCTGCTCAAGCAGAAAGTGCCTCGAGATGCAAACTCCAGCACCTGGCAAAAGCAGGAGCCGTAAGGGAGCAGAGGAGCTTACCTTGATGCTAGAAGTACTTACAACAGGCCTGAGATCTGTAGGCTTTTTGGCTCCAAAACCATCTTCAGCAAGGACAATTTGTTGCTCAGATGTTCCCAGTTCCAGGCCTTCGGGATTTGCATGTGTAATTCTCGGGCTCATTTAGAAGTCCTGCCTTCAGCAAGCAGCTGCAAGGAAAACAGAAAAGTCCGGTGTGTATAAATACAGCTCGCATCCACTGGAATAAGGAGGGCAGGGCAGAGAGCTATTTAGACAGTGCTGCTGTGGATCGCAACCCCAGGCATGTTGCTTTACTTCTCTGCACCCAAGTTTCCCTATTTTTAAGGGAGGATTTGGTACAGTCTTCCCTTGCTGGAATGCTTTGAGAGCCATAGACAAAAGTTTCAGCCAAAAGCTGTAAACAGGTAGTCAGAATTAAACACTGCAGATGTGTAGGAGAGCCATTATCCAGAAAGTCGTGGAAGCAGAAAGATTTCTCCCTGGGAGGTTCAGGCACATTTCACTGATACCGAAGAGCTGCCCAGCCCCAATTCAGGATTGGCCTGCTCCTCCACCCGGCTTCTTTACATGTGTCACCATCGGAAAGCTGTAAATAAAGGTGATTGGGAAGAAAGGCCTCTTTCAATGCCATCGAAACGTACTCTTGGGAGACCTCGATAGAGCCAGGGACAGGACACAAACCTGTCTGAAAGGGTGGGCCTTCAGCTGATGCAAGTCAAGATAATTCCACTGACCTCCATGGAGCTGCATTGATTTATGCCAACGGACTGCTTGTCCCAGCTTTCCATGATGAAGAGACACCACTGGAACAATGTTTTTATTATTATTATATATTTTTTTTAAATTACTGTGGTAACAGGTAAACAGAAAACTCCAAATAAATGCCATCAGTTGGTCCACCTGGGCTTCAGTGCTTAGAGCAGGCTTCAGATCCATTTTTCACTCCTGCCCGCTGCAGTTGGTGGCTGTGCACAAGCTGCCCTTACGCTGAGGACAGAAACAGCTGAGAAATACTGGAGCAGATGGAGCTGTGCATAAGACTCATATACGGATGTTAGATACAGAGGGGATAATTTCGACACGCGTTTAAAGCTGCACTGACAATTTTTTGGCTAAATGCAGCGTTTTTAAATGGAAGGAGAGGAAAATAACTAAAGCTCAGCTCACGCATAAATGCTGGGGTTATTTTGCCTGTAAGTCTGTGCTGGCAGGAACACGAGCACCCTTGGCAGGAGGAAGTGGAAGCACTCTCTGACCTCTCTCAATGCAGAACTGGGGAAAACCCCCAAGTCCCAGTGCTGCCGTTACTGCTCACCCTGAGCAGGGTTTTACCCTCAGCAGCACCTTCCTCCCCCAGGGAGGCACAACATGGGGCATCAGGATCAGGCCGCAGAGGTCCAGCCCGCACGGGACCAGCAGGACCCAGCTCTGGGCAGCATCTCCTGGGCACCCTGTGGGACCCACGTCAGCGTCGGGGACGGCATCACCCAGTCGTGCTTCTTCATCTCCATGGAGACGTGCGAGGAGCAGCGCAGATGGTGATATGCAAAACAGAGCGAGAAATAAATCAGAGTTTGAATGCAATCAGCTGAGAATCTTGGGAAGTTTCAGGTAGATTTGCTCCCCCGGCAGGCTCACCAGGATGGCTGGGCAGCACCGCATCGTCGCTGCAGCTTAACGGGCATCTCTCTCCTGCGAGATTAAATCTTCCATGCCCTGCAGCAGAGAGACAATGAACTCGAGAAAGCGACTTGTCAAAAGAATAGAGCCCCGGTCCTTGGAAGGGAAAACAGCCAAAAAAAGGATTCACCAAAAAAATGATTTAAAAATTGGTTGCATTGCCCAGCTGAGGACAAATCACTGTAGCTGCCCCTCCAGAGGGGCTGAGGGAAAGGCTTTGCTGCC
Organism: Anas platyrhynchos; assembly: GCF_047663525.1. Classification (NCBI taxonomy): domain Eukaryota; kingdom Metazoa; phylum Chordata; class Aves; order Anseriformes; family Anatidae; genus Anas; species Anas platyrhynchos. The sequence goes on from NC_092604.1 coordinate 10,060,597, forward strand.
CTTGTGTGGCCTGTGGCTCTAACCCTATCTAAAGAGGTTGTCCAGCCCCAACATGAGCCCATTCAGCTAAACCAGCAGCAATCCCTCCCAGTCGCTTAGCGTCAGGTCTCTGAAGTTTGACTACCTGCACCCTGGTTCGGTAGGCACACGGCTGGAGGACAGGCTGGCGAGACCGCGACCACATCTAAAATTTCTTTCCTGTTCTCCACTGTAACCCTGGCTGGGATTGCTTGACGTGCCAGAGTAGGTGAGAGAGACACTGTAAAGGACAAGTTCAAATTAAGCAGCTCTGAATATCAGGTTTTCCTCCTTTCATCCAGTCACCAACCCTGACACAGAGAGGCAGGGGGTCAGGGGAGCAATGGCTCTGCCTGCACCAAGCAAGGGCTGCATCCAAGGAGGGCTTTTTAAGTCAAGGAGCTGGTGGAAAGGAAGGGCACGGGAAAGCACAAGGTTCTGCAAGCTCATCTGCCCTGTGACTGATTAGGAGCTGGCTTTGAGGTGCAGGGGCTGAGGCTGCACGGGTGCCTGATGCCTGCCTGGATGGGTTAGCTCGCTGCACCCACGTGGATGCACGGAGCCAGAGGCTGCTGGGCCTGGGGCTGCTGCCACTGCACAAGACACTGACTCCCCCAGCACATGCTGGGGGCTTGGTTTCTTGTAGCAGAATAGGAAGAAATGTAATTGAATGGGAAGCAGGGGGGTAAAGCTGCCTAAAGCAGCACGGCTATCAGCGGCAGGGCTGCTGCTGGGCCATGAGAAATAGCTCAAAGGCCCTCCTCCTGGTAGCAAGAGGACATTTGTCAGGGAGAGATGCTCTGGTCTCTGGTGATGCTGGTGCTGACTGAAGGTTTCAGAGCGGCAGGAACAAGCTCGTCGCTATCACAAGCTGGAATCTACCGCTTTTGGAGCTGCTCAGCCCTAGTGAGCCGATGAAACCAGATAGGTGGGTGCCTTCTCCTGCCTGCTCCCTGCTATTGTCAGCAAAGTGTTTACTGAGCACTTTCTGGCCTTTCCTTGGCTCAACACCATCACAGAAAGATGCTGATGCAGCCAGAGATCCTTCCATAGCGTTCTTCCCAAAGCCAGCCAGAGGCCGGCTGCCGGCACATTACTTAACACAGACAAGCCCTGCAAGGCAAGGCTACTGCCACAGCAGGCAAGGGGCAGCCGTCGTTCAGCCTCTCCTTTTGGTCCAGTCATGGGATCCTCACAAGGCCCCACTTCTTTCTTTCCTTTTTACTAAGCGCTGCACATAAGTGCGATGGCTTTGAAACCTCAGGGTTAACCGCAGTCGCTCAAATTAGGCCCAGAGCGCTGCTCAAAGCAAGGCAGGCCGGCTTCCTCCTCCCGCTCCCTGCCCACGCCGTGTCTGAGGCAGAGCGGGCGCTGAGGCCACGCTGAGCACAGCCTCTGGGGCTGACAGGAAGGTTTCGTTTGAGGTTGGACCATGTCGGTTCTTCAAGTGGCCTCCTGCCCCTGCCTGCTGAGCCCAGCCCGGCCCTGCTCCCCCTCCTTGCTCCCGTGTGGGCCCTGAGCAGGGCCTGCAGCCTGGATGTGCTCGCAGGGAGTGGAGATGGAGGCAGGAAGCTCCAGGAGGATCCCCATCTTTTAAAGCAGCCTCTAGTGGCTGTCCTGCCCTTCCTTTGCCTGCCCAGGAAGCAGCCCAGGCTGGGGGGATCAGCCCCTCACAGCCCGCTTTGGCACCGCAACATCCACGCAGCCTCCATCTCCACACCTTCACGCCACATCTGTCACTTACATGAGCCTCCAGGAAATTGTCACATCTCATCCCCGGGCCGCAGTCAAGCTGAGAATCAGGCCTGTGGAAAATGACCCTAAAAGGTCTGCTGTAAGCAGAGAACGAGCCCCTGAAACGTTTCAGGGGTGAGGCTGCATGGCAGGGACCAGCTCGGTGGCCGATGCCCTCTGGTTCATCTTCCCCGGGACGGCCGAGTCCATCCAGAGCCCCACCAGCTCTTCCCTCCCCGGGTCTCTTTGCAGAGGGGTGCAGCAAGCCTGGAGAGCTCTGATTTGGAGGGGAGCCTGTGAGCATCCCCCGGCTGGAGCAGGGCTCCTGGCAGGGCAGCTCGGGGATCTCCTTCTGGCTGCTTTGGGTACGCATTTTCTTCCAGGGAAAGGACTCCCTCTGCCTGCTGGCTGCAGGCTCGGGCGCAGAAGGCTGCAGCAGCCCAGTGCCGTAGTGGGCAGCTCTGATCCCGCAGCCTCACATCCTGCAGCCTCACACCCCAGCCCGGTGTCCACTGCAGCCTCAGCCCAACGCCCGCCCTGGCACCCACAGGAGACTTTTTCAGGAGCCCACACTCCCATGAAAAAAAACATGAAATAAATCCTGCGAGGTGTCTTCCAGCTACAGCCAGATGCTTAGAGCTGATGAGCGAACGAGCCAGTGATTACAAACACGCAGGCACTTCACGGTCATTAACTAATTAACAACCAGCCTTGCGAGATGGCCACATTAGTGCCAGGTGGTGGAGAGGAGCAGCTCATCCCACGCCACCCTGCACAGACCAGGGGAGCAATACACTCTCCCTGTCCCTCGCCCGGCTCCAACCAAGGGCTGTTTTAAGCTGCAACACCGTGCTCTGGGTGAAGGCCATGACAAGCACCCTGGTGAGCTCCAATGCAGCCCCTCCATTCCCCTCCCAAAACCCAGCATCTCAGCACAAAGCCTGGAGCCTGAGCACCGCAGCAGGGGCAAGGGAAGACGGCAGCAGGGAAGCTGTTGTGCCGTGTCCCCTTTCCCAGCCCCGGCAGCAGGACGTTCCCTGTGCCACCCATCTGCGGGGCCTGGCAGGAGTAGGAGGTGGCCGGGGTGAATTTGAGCCACAGGGCCAGCCTGGGTCATAAAAAAAAGGTCTTCAAATTATCAGCACGTGGGCCATGGTCGCGCTGTTTTGGTGCCATTAGAATTACAGAATCAGAGAATATCCCAAGTTGCAAGGGACCCATAAGGATCTTCGAGTCCAACTCCTGGCACCACACAGGTCTACCCCAAAATTCAGACCATTAGGCTGCGAATATCTACCCCCTTTTTCTAGCTCAGACATTTACTTCTCCTTGGCCATTTAAACATTAGATTAGAAGTCAGTAAAAAAAACAAAACAGTTCTGTACCAGCTCTGTAAGGTGACAGAGGACTGTTCTCACTTTACTTTCTTGCTAGAAAGTGTGACCTTTCTGCCAGCCTCGCAAGCACAGAGCAGGGCGACCAGCGAGGGGCCGGGGCAGCCTTACAGCCAGCTGCCCTCTGTTTCTCTGATTACCGTAACTTCATCCCAGCCCTGCGCACAGCCTTTGAACCGGGCTCCTGCCAGGGCTGCAGAGGGATGGGTTACACTGCCAGCGCCACACGGACAGCAGGAAGGGCCAGCGGCTCACCCAGAAAGATAAGAAGTGTTTTACCAGCCGGGGCTCAAAGAAAGTCAGAGCTGAAAGTAGAAACAGGAGCCCTTGGGGCGGGAGGTAGCAAGGAGCAGGGAAGCTTTATGGTCACGCTGAGTCCTCAAGAATGGTCTTAGTTCAGAGCTCAGCCCAGCTCCCCTGTCCTTTAACCCAGAGCCCACCAGCTCTGCCCCCAAACAAGGACCTGAGGGGGATTCCTGCAGTGCTGGGCTTTCTAGGGGCTGGGGCTCCCCAAAAACCTCCCCCTACAGCCTCCCTCAGACACCAGCATGTCCCCAGCTGTTGCCAGTCCCGGAAAGGAGCTCATGGTCCTGTAGGGTCAGACTTTCACCATCAGCCCTGGAAATCTGCAAACACCCTTTTAATGGCAGGGAAGAGCTCTGCCTGCAGGGAGGGCAGAAATTCCAGTAAAAGCTGATGGGGGAGCACATTAACAACTACTTCCTCTCCTTCCTTGAAGCCTCACGTGTTTCTAAAGCAATTAATTAATGCATTATCCATAACTCGTTGTTGATGATTGATGGCAGGTCAAGTTGGGAGCTTCCAGACCTACTGGACGGTAAAATCCAGGCCATCAGCGACTCAGACGGAGTGAACTACCCCTGGTATGGGAACACGACGGAAACCTGCACCATCGTGGGGCCCACAAAGAAGGAGTCCAAGTTCAACATCAGCATGAACGACAACTTCTACCCGAGCGTGACGTGGGCCGTGCCCGTCAGCGAGAGCAACGTGGCCAAGCTCACGAGCATTCACCGGGATCAGAGCTTCACCACCTGGCTGGTTGCCACCAACACAGCCACCAACGAGATGGTGACCTTGCAGACTATCAAATGGCGCATGAGGCTGGGCATAGAGGTAAACCCCAGCAGACCCCTGGGGCAGCGTGCCAAGCTGCAGGAGCCCTCTGCTCAAGAGCAGCCCCAGGTCCTTAGCAAGAATGAGCCAATACCACCCAGTGCCCTTGTCAAACCCAATGCCAATGATGCTCAGGTACTCATGTGGAGGCCAAAGGATGGACCACCGCTTGTGGTGATACCTCCGAAACACCGATAATAAAAACCTGGCGTCCCGGCACCAGAAGGGAGAACAAACAAACAATCAAACACAGAAACAAAGCAAAACAATCACTTAGGTATTAGAATAATAACACGTGTAATCTGAGCAAAATCAAAATGCACTTTTTAGTCATTCAACAAATGCAACCATTCTACCTTCTCCCATTGGGACGGATTTCACTGTGCTAAAGCTAAAGAGGAGACCTTGGACTGGGGTCTGTCTCATCACTGGATTCCTAAGGGAAGAAACTAACACTGATGTCTATCCGTAGAGCTTTCTTTTTTTCTTCCCTACTTTAGTTACTGTTTGAACTTCAGTCTCATTAGCTTGTCCAGACTGCCCAGAACAATAAGAACATTTTATTTGGGATTTTAAGAGTCTTTTTTTTTTTTCTTTTTCATTTTGGTTGAGAACGAAACAAGTTCCTGGAGCAAAAAGTTGACTATTTAAGATAGGGATTTATTTTTTTTAAGCTGTAAGGTTCTGAGTTGCAAATCCAAGTCATGCGGCCTTATGTAGACTTTGCTTTGCATTGCCAAACTTTTGCCTTAAAGCTATGTTTGAAAAAAACAAACAAAAAAATATCACCAGGCAGAATGTCCTTTCTACAGAATTTTTGGGGAAAAAGTTTTGGAGCAAGGAATAGATTGTGAGCATGTCACAGGCTGATGAAAAGGGCACAAAGCGTGATCAAAAGAGAAATAAATCTTCCTGGTTTTAAAACATGGAACAAGGAAGCATGGAAGTAATCCCAGTTTCAAAGCAATGCAAATAAACCTGCTGTAGAATGGCTTTTGAGTGGGAGCTGCTAGGCCATCTCCTGCTTCGCGGAAGGGATAGGGAGCAAGCTCGCACCGCTTGCGCTTTCTGTTCCCAGTCTCCCATCGGCATTACAACGTGGAATAATCTCACAGGCAAGGCCCACAGCTGGAATCGTGGCCACAAGGGGAGAGGGGGATGCTCGGCCCGGCTAGCCCACGGGCCTGCTGCCGCCCAGCTCAGCACAGGTGGTGGTCGGGTGAGGTGCTGCAGCCCTATATTCCCATGAAATCCAAACAATAGTGCTGTAAGAAGAGCAGGATGTAAAAGGGATCCTTCTGGAGCCACTGGGGAGATGCATGGGTGTAAGCGAGGGCAGATTTTATCGACCAGATCTACCCAGCAACAGCCAGAATTCAGGAACGGCCACGTCTAAAACCAACAGGCACCTATTCCTAGCAAACACTATAAGCAAACCTACGAAAAACTCTTCTTCCTACCAGTACAAACCATGCTGGGGTTGGTAGATCATTCTCTTCCAAATGACCTCATGATCTACACGACTTTCAGGAATGGGGCACAGGCAGGACCGCTGGTGGGACCGTCCCCACTGGTGGGGGCACAGGGCTCTGTAGTGAAGGAGAAGGCCCGAGGTGGTGCAAGCAGGGAAAGCATGGGGTATAGATCCTCCAGGAAATAAGGTGCATGTGGAGCAGGAGGCAGGACTGGTAGGTTTTAACAAGGACCGTGTCCAGGTGGCTCCAGAGATAAGCAGAGGCACTGCTCCCGAGGAAGGAGGCGAGGGGAGGCAGCTGGCAGGGGACGGGCACGGGGCACGGGCAGAGGAAATCCACTTCCCCTTCCCTCTGCAGCTCTTTCCACTAAGATAACATTTCTTCCTCCTAGTCACAAAAGGCCTCAGGAGCTAGGACTGAGGAGAGCTCAGCGCCCAAGATCGGAGCCTGGCCCGGCCTAGCTGGTCCGGACAGGGCTCCTGAGAGGCCTCCCCTCGGAGAGGCACCGATTTGCTGCTATTGCTCCCTTCATCTTCCACACGGGACATTACCAACAAGAAATTCTCCCTCCTTGTTTCTCCAAAGCCATATCATCTACTTGGGCAACAGGTTCAACATCTCCCCTGCCTGGGGAAAGCTTGCCCAGAAGATCTGTCCCCCCCCACGGCAGGCTCAAACCAGCAGACAAGGATACGGGGTCCCTGTGACTTACCCCATGCCCAGGGCAGGCCATCCTCCTCCTCGCACCACTTCCAGAGATGCTCAGCTGCCGAGCTGCCCTCTCCCCCCTCAGCGGGGGAGATCTTCACGGTAGGAAGTCCAGCATCACAAGCAGCTTGCAGACAAACGGACTGGATCAAACCTAAATCCACGAGCCAAAGGTTGCCTAAATCTAGGCTTCGGGACTATAAAGGATGAGGCTAGGGAGGCTTTGACTTGCACAGTCGTTCTCTCTATTAAACTCCATTTTCTTACACGGATTCAAACCCTAACTACAGCTCCACTGGCACAGCCCTTCGGGACTTGTCTGTATTTTCTCCTAGGCAATACACGCAGAAGAGGACAAAACGGGAGCTGTGGGGGAATAGCTGATAACACTTGCACACATCTTGGCTACTGCTTAGATGCACTCTGGGCAGTCTCGTGGGTGGGAGTAGAAGGGGTATTTATGTCTGGTATTCACTTTGTCTCCAGGTGCTGAGTACTTACAGTTCTCACTGATGTCAGCATGGGTCGAAAAAAGCAGACCCGGTTGTCTTAATTAGCTGCACAAAGGAATTCCAAGGAAAGATTTCTTCTCAGTCACCAAAAATCACATTCAGGGAACACCTACGTCCTTTTCCACTTAGCTTTGTGTTGGACTCAGTCTCTCCCAGTGCGTTAAGTAAATCTGGTTCCTCCTCCTCCTCCCTCTACCTGGTGGACTGGATGCATCCATGCAATTCAATGCTAACCTCCTGGCTAGTTTGTCCTGTTGCACTGAACAGACCCAGCTGAGTAGTAAATATAAAACTCGAATTTCACGTCGGGGTCAGCTTTGCATGGACTTCTCCCCTCCCAAAGAACGCCTTTATCCCGTGCCTAGTTTGAAACGTGCCCCCCACCTCCATTCACACCACCAGACGCAGCACAGATAAAGGGGTGCTGCCTCTCCCGAGATTTCATGCTTTGTGATTAAAAGTGATGTCTTTCCAATGCTGCTTCATTGCAAAACTGACGAGGACAGATCGTTCGAATACAAGAGGAACAGTGGCTGGAAGTGACGGGCGCTGTAGACACCGCTGCTCGTGGGGCTGGTTAGGACGGGGACCCAGGGCATCCTGCACCAAGCAGAGGCAAAGCGAGCTCCTGCTCGGGCAGCTTTGTGCAGCCAAGCCAGGGTGCAGGGGGATGCCCTGGGGGGGTGATGGAGCACCACCACGGGGCACCCTGCACCTGAGACTGCCCCAGCCCAGCGGGGCCGGCAGCCTCACCGCCCCCACCTGCGGCACCCAGCGCCGCTCCTGCTCTCCCCACCTTCCAGCTCCCAACACCCAGGAGCCCAGCAGAGCGAACCAAGGTACCGAGCAGTGGTGGGGAGGGTTAGATCTGTTCAGCCAGTGCAGCAGAGAGCGAGGCCGGCCCCGGCAGCACCCCAGGGCTGCCCGAGCACCGCGTCCTCCCGGCCATCCTTGCCCTGGTTCGCGGCGCAGCAATAAGAATCGTCCTTGGTCTTGCAGAGATACTGTGAAAACAAAACCACGATGTACCAAGTCTGGACACTTACGGCGATGTAAAAACAAAACCCTGCTTTTATAACAGACAGAAAATAAAAATAAAGTGAAATTTTCAAATGCGTCTGCCTGGTGTCGTTAGGGCGGTGGCTGTTTTTACCCAAAAAGTTCCACCACCTCTGCGCTCACGTTTTCGAGACTGATAAACACCCTGTTTACCAGGAGCGCATTTTCTCTCTGTTTCAGCTCTTACGCTGCATCAGATAGAGCGAGGAGGTTTCTGGTTAAAAATACCAGCCAGCATCCTGCATTTTTCATTACCAGGCTGCCGCGTGCCTTGTGATGGAAGGACGGCGCTGCTGTGGTTGGAGCGGCTCTGGGGGCAGACAGCAGCTGAACTTCCACAGCTCAGCTCCCTGCTGCTGCTTTAGCAGAAGACAAGCAGTAGCTGGAAATGCTGCATCTGCAGAGAGGCGACCTGCCTGGAGTAAGGAGAGCCTGCTACACCCTTCTGAGGTCTTAGCCAGCCTTTGTAGCCCAAAAGCCTTTTTTGCACGCTTCTGCCAGCAGCAGCCAAGCTGCTCCCAGCCTGCAAAACGCCGGGGTGCACGTGGGCATGAAACATGAACAGCCACGTACACGGCTTGGCGGGGCTACGCCAGCACACAGCGGCGTAACAGACACAAACGCTGCAGGGGAAGGGGGGAAGCGAAGAGCAGGGGAGAGCACAGCTCGGGAAGAGGAATTTGCACGGATGGAGCCCGCGCAGAAGGGAGGACAGGTTCTGAGTGGGATTCGTTTCCACAGTGGAAACTCTCCAGCCTCATCTGTTGATAGCAGGCTAAATTTAGATGTCCTACTTTCGGAGGGAGGAGGGGGAGAGGGGATCCGAGGCAGCGCACAGCTGCTTGGGTGACACCCTGAAAACGCTGGGGCACTTATTGTCTGCACGGAGACACTAAAAACCTCCTGGCAGGATCAGGAGAGGGGGAAGGACGTCGGCTGCCAGACCCAGCAGAGCCGGGGTGATGCTGGAATAAATCCCCACTGCCTGTGCGCTCACAGATGCCGAGGCTCCAGCTGAAGCCGCACCTTTCTAGAGGTTTTACTGCTCGCTTCGTGATTTTCTAACCTTGGTTTGAAGCAGACAGGCAACGGTTCCTCGATTTGCAGAAATACCCTGCTTGCCTCCACCGGCCTTGCCCAGAACTTTTTGCAGGGGACTTCCCTCTGCTGACGCAAATCAGGTTTTGTTTCCTATTTCTTCTATCTCACATCTCGGTAAGCTGTGCACATGCAGCAGCTGCAAACACCAATTTTATTCCTCCTTGTTTTCAAGCTTTAAAGCAAATATTTTTCAGCAACGCACTGACATGGATTGCAGAACCTTGAAATATCTGCTCAGAACCCGTGCTGTGCCATGCGCTGCGTGCACACAATTAAAACAGAGCTCCTCCAACAGCCGGCATCACGGCTCCTGAGGCTGCCTTTGAAACTTAGCCAAGTGCCCCCAGCAGCCTGGTGGGTGCGGAGCCCTGGCAAACACAGCAGAGCAGCGCTGGAGAGCCAGGTCCAAACTACAATAATCCGTAATTTTGGGGAACAATCCGTAATTTTGGGGCTCTCTGCATTTCCCTTCAGAATATATTAGTGGCTTGTTTCACCTCTGACCTTGCTGGTGTCCTAACACCCATTTAAACCCAGCATGTTGGCAGCAGCGAAGCTCCTGGCACCTGCAAAGCGGAGCTGCCCAAGGCAGACCCTTTCCCACCAGCCCAATTCTTCAAGCACGGCATGACTCCAGCCCCCTTATCCAAAAGAGGGTGCTTCCAGAAGGATGCTGTGCTTAGGCAGGAGTACAGAGCACTGAGGGCAGAGCACAGCCCACGGCCCTGAGCTCCTGGTGCCTAGTAGAGCAGCTGGGTGCATGGAGAACCCGGTTGTATTATTTGAGGAAGAAGCTGGCTGGCAAGGCACTTGATTCAAATCTCGTTTGCAGGAAGCGGTGCGAGCTCAGCTGCAGGCGCTGGCTGCACAACTTGTGCCCACCCGTGATAAAGGCGTGCACAGAGGAGTCCAGGCGTTCCAGCAGGAGCCAGACGTGCTTGCAGAGGAGCTTTGCGACCTCCTGAAAGCTGCAGAAAAACGAGGTGTGGACGGTGTGAGACAGGAAACGCGCTGAGTAACCCTGGGGCCCATCAGGGAGCTGAGCCGAAACTGCACGGGCACACGCAGGTGTGCAGAGGGGAAAACCACAGCGAGATGTCCACGCTCACCCCACAGCGGGGAACATTCGGTTTTTTCCTCAATGGCTCCAAGTCCCTGGGGCCTTCCCCTTCTCCCTGGAATTGCTCCAGAAACCTCTCCAGTGCCCATGAAAGTTGGAACGGTCTCGTAGGGGGACGTGAGGAGGACCAGAGGGCTCCTCTCCCTGCTGGAGGGGGGCTGCTCAGCCCTGCCGAGCTGCCGTTGCCTCATCCCAGCCCCTGGGGCTCAACGTGACTTATTTAGGAACAAACTCCCTCAGCGCCACCAAACGCTGCCGTGCCCAAGCCTCGTGCAGGGTTATTTTCCCTTGCATGAAATGCTGAAAGCGATGCACAAGGGCAGGCCCCATGAAAACCAAGAAGGGATAAATAAAACATCGCTTCAGCCCGCGGGCCTGCTCTGGCAGGGATAGGGGCATGGGCAGACAGGGCGAGGGGCTCACAGCGAGACCACCAGAACTCCATGAGGCACCCACCTTCTGGAACACCAAACCTTATACTGCAAAAACAATTAAGACAAGAGATGGAATAATGTTCCTCTTTGTGATCAAGCTACGTGTGATCCCTTCCATCCCAAAAAATAAAGCCTTTTTTTTTTTTTCTTTGTTGCTCTCTCAGCCTTTGAGGAAGCAGAAATCCCCAGCCTGGTCTCTCTGAGGTTGAGGAAATCCTCCCCGTGCCTCGGGCTCCCCCCACCCACGTCTGTAGCACCACCACCAGAGCTCTGCCACGGCACAGCATCACCAGCACTCAACATCTCGGGCGAGGGGGATAAATAAATAACTGGTTTTCTTGCATCGAAAATGATTAAGAATCTCCACCTTTGAGAAAAGACTTGGAAGATTTCCTCTGTTACTGATACGGCAAAAAAAAAGGCACAACCACAAGAAAAAGCGATCAGCTCCTTCTGAGCAGTCCTGGAGCAGTTGCCATTATTTCTTTGAAGATCAACCAGCACGGACAACAGAGCTGAGGACATAAGGGCTCCAAGCCCTGTTAGTCCTTGGCTTCTTCACCAGGCCTGCCACAATGGGAGCTGACTTTGTTAGCAGCTTTGTTTTTTGGTGGACATCTGTCCACGAGCACTGGACGGGGGCCACGAGATCGCAGGCCACCCAACACCGGTGACAGAGCGCAACAGCTCCTGGCAGCCACCAACCAGGCAGCGCACACACTCGCCAAGCTCTTGAGTCATCTAATAAAAATGCAGACTTCTCGGAGTTGACTTTGCCGTTTTGTGCATATTCCTGTAGGCTTATGGTCACGATCAGCCGCTGTGCTGCTCAGCTCCTCCAGCAGCTGCTATGGAAACCAGGAGCAGCACCCATTTCTCAAGGGCAGATAGTTCAGGGGGCTGGCTGGTTTCAGCCATGATCTCAGAAGCACTGTAAGAAAACAACTCGTTTGAGCAGAATCTGGAGTAATTATTCTGGCCTTTCACTTGCAGAGGGAAAGGGAGTTAAGCAGGTACCAAACAGCACAGCAGGGACAACCCCCAACTGCTCCCATCATTCCAAAAGAGAAACTTTAAATGGCTCAGCATGCCAACATCGCATTCTTACCAAGCCAAGCTTCTCCATAGCAAGAGGTTTATTCGCTATCTGGGGGAGCACAGCTGATACGGCCTTGCTAGGAGGTGTCGCATGCCACAGCGATGGGAGATTAACGCAAAGAATTTAAGGTCAGTGGTTCGGGCCAGCTGCTATTTATAAAGAGGAAGGAAAACAGAACAGCGATATCACCTCTAGGCCTTAAGAAATTTTGTATGGTCAAGGAGGACACACTGGGAGCGCACACGTCACTCTCTCCAGCTTTTTCTCCCATCTCCAAACCAGTGATTTTTCCATCTCCGTCCCAGTGCTGTGGTCCCAGGGCTGCTGGCAGCCCCCCTCCTCCATTAGAAGGAAAGGTGAAGAACAAAACCTGCACGGCAGTGCTGCCTTGAGCACGACATGCCGCGTGCCAGGGTTCAGAAATCCAGGGCATATGTAAAAGCCTGAGCGCCTCGCGTCCTGCAAAGCCTCTCCACATCTAAAAATAAGCCCTCCTTATACACAACACTCACCGCATCTCAGTGGTCTTCCTTTTTAAAGGGAACCTAACTCGTGTCATTCCCAGGTGCAGGGAGATATGAAGGACACTTACTACATCTAGGACAGGAGTTGTTACGTTGAATGCTAACTTTTTAGGTCGACTTGAAAAAAAAAAGTGCTTTCTTCAGGAGCTGTTGATAGATACAATTGTTTAGTTCATAACACTGGATGTGAAAACAAGCAATTATCAGCTATTTACAATTCCAAATTACATGCCCACTTGCCAACCAAACCCAAAAATGACACTTGTCATCGTATTGCATGCTATTCAAAAAATGAAACGTTTGAATGTTTCTGCTGAAAATAGAAAAAGCAGAAGTACCCCGAAATGTCCTATTAGGACCAACAAGATAAAATCACCCAATCTGCATGTATTCAACTAATACATAAACCATTATTTCAAATGCATTTTTCACAGTGCAACAAAAACCCATTACATCATTTAGAGGTTTCATGGAGGTCAGATGCATCAAATAGAAAAAGTGTTTGTCCAGAACGCCTTCAGGGCATTCTTTAAAACATTTGCTCAATATGTTCGGGTATAAACATAGGAGAATTTCACAAACGTTATTGACTGAAGCTAAGAGCTACGGGGAAAAAGTACAATCTCATACACGTTAGGAAAAAACAGCTGATGGTAGACACCAACAGCCCAAGTCATAAGCTGCAAAATCACTAATGCCTCTGGATGGAGGTCACGTTCCTAATTCAGGGGCCTAAAGTTTTCCCCATAACCTGAGTTCCAATTTCTGAGTTCTGTGAAATTTACAGGAAGGTAAAAACGAGAAAGCTTTTACTTCCCACCTCTTTGCTGAATGTTACTGCCATGGGAACGTGTTCTGCACGCTGCCAGTTTCTTCTCAGATAATTTCCTATTTCTCCACTAAGCCTCTGGCTCACACATGACTCAGTTTTAGCACTTCACTGAGATAAGCATGTGCCCCATCCTATACTTAAAATTAGCAGGGCAAACTTTAGCTCCTTCTTAAGAGCTTAGGATAACTGGTCATTTGCTTCAAAGAAACGTGTGCTGGTTTGTATCAGAAACAAACCTGAGATACTCCCTTGTCTGGGCATAAGGAAGAACAACAAAAAGCAAAGCTACCAGCAAGCTACCAGTACGCAACTGGTTATCATACCGTACATGTATTTCTTCAAGATCCAGGGAGATAAACCCCTTTCAACACAAATAATATCAAGGCAGATAAAATAGTTTAATATAGAGAACAAGTTTTGCATAAAAAATAAGCATAATCTTTTTCTTTTTTTTTTAAGTCAGAATTTGTATTTAACACAAAAGCTGTTTGGATATTGATCACATAGGTGACTCATGAACGCAGGAGCTACAGCACAGTTCTACGGGAGAGTTCAGGATGTTCTTAGCTTCTCCATCCACTAAATCCAGAGGAAGATCTGTGGAGCAGAAAAAAAAAAACAAAAAAAACAGCAATGAGTGTTCGAGTCTCCCTCAGGCTGTATTCTTCTAGTGCCCTGAGTATCAGAAGCTTACTCTGAGATGGTGTTGATTTTTCCAGCATCTTTTACCTGACACTGCATCAACACATGCTAGCTAGATATAATTATGCTTATTGTGGAGCCAACCATCTGGAGAGATATATGTTCTCTACTTGACAGGGAAACAAACTTTAAGAATCTTGCTAAAATAATCCAGCAAGCCAGTGGTAGAGTGGATCACAAAGCTAACTTCATTCAGCCCTTAGTCCAGTGCTTAACTGTAAATCACCATCTCAATTCAGCCAGAAAGGTAGTGATTCATTTCACACCTTGTTTCAACCTGACAAATGGAGTAGATACTGGATTCACACAAACAGCTTGAACAAACACATCACGTCTCTCTTATATGAGAGATTAACCTCACTGGGAAGCACACATTCAGAGCATGGACTTTGGGCTCTCTGCAGTGACACTAAGAAAGAAGTTAGAACTAGTATGTTAGTGCTACTTTCAAAACTTTCTCTTGTACACCATTCAACTATTCTATTCTGGTTCTATTTGTGTTTTTAATAAAGAATTAGACACAAGATGTTACTTACGTGTTAGTTGATCCAAAACCAAACCCTGAAAGAAATGCAAGATTAAAAAAATCAATGTTAAAAGGTAAAATGAATGCTTAAGATGTGTAGTAAACGTCCCCTCCCACACACTGATTGAAAAACATTTCTTTCCTGCCTTAGGCTAGGGAAAGAGTGATGGGCAAACAATGGAAGTCAAATCTCCATCTAGAAGAAAACTGACTTGCCTCTGTTCTTGAGTGCTTTGCTTTCACTGGTAATCGGCTATGTTCATTTATTAGTAGCAACTGCATACAATGAGCCTGGTTTATTTGCCTCTCCATGAAAACAGAGGGCTGCTTTCTGAAGATGGAGTTTGTGCTTAATGCAAGCCAGTGGTGACAGACCACCAATGAATGCATCTTCTTTCAAAGGCCCTGTTCTCAGCCCTGCATAAATCAAAGCTGCTTCACTGAACTTGATCAGATTAAAAAAAAAAAAAAAAGGCTATTGGTGTTCTAGCTCAATCTTGCAGTGCATGTTCTTTTGACACTAAGTACTTGCATACAGCTACCCATGCATATGCTACTGAAGAGGTATTATTTCTCGACATTTTCCTTTGAGAAGAAAGAACAGCTCCACAAAAAGGGGTGAAAAGCAGTAATCAGATGCAGTATGCAGAAGAAGAGTGATTTATTCACATGCCACACAGCTTATTTGCTGCGAGGAAATCATGAGATTAAGCCTGAGGAGACACTAGACTCCAACCTGAAGCTGACTTCTGCCGCAATGACTTCTCTATAGCAGGACCAGGCTCAAACAGATTTTTATCAGAGCTAAGCAATCACACCCAAGTTCCAGGGAAACCTGGAGACCTACGACATGTTAGGTTCATTATACTGTGTCTTTTCCTACCTCCTCCAACTGTCCCAAAAGCTGAGAATCCACTGCTTTGCGTGCCGAAACCAGTACCCTGTTGTGACAGCGATCCAAACGTCGGGGTATTTTGATTTGCTAGCGTGCCAAATGATGCTGTATTGCTACTGGTACCACCAAACCTGCAGTTTAAAGAGAAAAATTGTGTTTACAAGCACATTTCACATATAGTGGAAGTTTGTCCCCACACCCACAATGAAAACAGTGCATTCCTTAGACCAAGGATACATCAAAAGAGCAAGGCCCCTTGATACGAAGAATTGTAATTGTTCATTCTGGAAACGGATTTCCTGGTTTGGGAAGGACTGTTGGAATGTCTGTTCAGTTCCCTTTCTTAATGGATACCTGGGAGATGGGCAGATGTGTTCATGCTTACACAGGGTACATTTTCAAGCGCTTGGCGAAACCAACCCCAGCCATCAAACGCAGTATCTTAATTCACCCTGAGTTATTTTTCACCCTTCAAGCTCAGAAGTACAGCACCATTTCATTTCACAAACACGACAGCAAGCAGCCATTTGCTACGAGTTGCTCATGGTCAGAGCATAAAGCAGAGCCCAACTACAGAACTCAGAATTACAACTTTCGGATAGTGCCTTACTCACTGCCCATGGAGATTGTCTGCAGATTTCTCAATTCCTTTCTCTCCCCAGCCCCTTTGGAAGTACACAGAGCTCCACTGCTTTCCTGAAGATCTGCACCTACCTAGCACTTTTCCCCACCACTTCTGGATTATTTCCCTAATTGCTTTTGGGGACTGAAAAAAGAAATACATTTTTATATATGGAAATTGGTCTCTTCTCCACCCACTTATCCAACCAAGCATTATAGAGCTATCAGCATGACACGCTAATGAGACCATGATATGCATTATAGTTCTCTGCCCCCCACATACACTTCCAATTCTGAATGTAAGAGGTGCACTCAAATAGAAGCTTCAAGTGTTTCTCCCTTAAACCAGGCGAAATGCAGACACAAACTATTCAAATGACAAGCTCCTCTAAGAGACCTGCAAGCGCACAATGCTACGAACGCTAATCCAGTACGAGTCCTGCTCTGCACAGACTGGGGCCAAGTTAAATGGTGTTCCAGCTTTGCAAGGCTGTGCTTCACACACGCTCTGTCATTCCTGAGAGAAAATATGAACCGACAGCGCATTAACCCACCTCTCCATCCATCCAAATCTAGAAGAGAGATACAAAAAAAAATGCAACGAAAACATCAAAACATATCTCTCCAGATACAGGACAACCCTTGTAGCAGTGTGACAAGCAATTCACCTGGTAAAGGACGTCATCCCTCCTATCCTAGATGCAGCTGACTGTACACACTACTTCCATACACAGCGTTAGCTATTCTGGGTGGTTTAGTGATTTTATACCTCCGGCCCTGTTAACCAACCCCTGGACCTCTGGTCTGGCTCCTGACCCATGCAGCTTGCAGACAGCTTCATCTCCGAGCCTCAAATGTGATTTTCTCAGCAAGGACAGAACAGCTTTTGTTGTTTTATTAAAAAAGGAGCCAGGTAGTGGAATGCATTTGAGAACAAGAGGCTTTTACAGTGCTCTGTCTCCTCAGGACTATGCCATGAAATACACAAATCATGTCTACTTGGTGAAAGGAAGCAGTGGTGAAAAGTGACAGGGAAGTGTGGTTCAAACTACTTCTTCCAGTTGCAACTGTAAGAAGCTGTCTGTTGAAAAAAAAAGCTAAGCACAGCAGAGAAGCAGTTTAGGCTATGGATATTTTTTTTAACATATAAAAGACGTGAGATACAGTCATTGCCTAGTAACAATTTATACCTATCTCACCCAGATTTTCAGGTCTTTTGTAATGCTCCTACACAAAACTGAATTGAGATGCACTTGAGGTTAGTTTATGAAAGCAAAACCTTTATCATCACAAACAGTCTGAATTTCAGACTTTACAGAAGTGCAGTGGTTTCTATTTTTGGTACCTAAGTTATTTATCAAGTGATGCAGATTCTTCAGAACTGAAGGAACAACGAACCACATGTTTAAGTTAGCAAGGTGTTTTGAGGAGCTTGGAGCTAATACTGCACAATGTACTTGCTTCACTGGATGTGGGATCTTAAAAGTCTTGCACAGATGCTAGATTATATTCCAGAGTTAAACAGTTGCTTAAAACTTTACAACAAGATTTGCAAGGTTGTCTGGAGATTTTGCACACACTATTTTGATTTTTTTTTAAAGTGAAAATCAAATTCCTTAGGCAATTCTGAAAGTATCAGACCAAGGCTGCACCTTTCTAATAGAGAAGACACTCCCCAAACTTCCCACAAGTTAAGCTACTGAATTTTCTTTCTTGAGTCTGCAGACTCCTTATGCAAGGCCTCCATTTACATCTCAGTGCTCCTTGTACTTTAAGCTTTAAGTTCCCATCTTTAAACTTCAAATATTTTCACTGAGTGCATCCAGTTTCAGCACAAAACCATGCAGCACAGTGGCTGAAAGTGGGAACTGAACAAAAATACCAATTGAAGTAAAGTCATCTCTACAAGCGCATCCTTCTTTGTGGGGATCTAATAAAGCTGCCTCTGTTTTTACTTTTCCAAAGGGACTCGCCAATTTGCTGCACCAGAGTTCAGGACGTTGCTAAAGAACCTAGCTGAAGCCTCCCACAGCTCAAGGATGGCAGATGGGTATCTGCCTGACCTCGTGGGGGATCAACGGGTACACTTCAGGATGTTTAATGTGCCTTACGTAAAAGGTAGTTCCTCCCAAACCAAAGACAAACACTTGTGAAATATGGAAACACGAAGATTGGGAAGATAACCCATTTCCTTTTTTCACTCCAAGTTTCTCTGTTTATAATTGGGTCTGTTCAGTCTCAATATAATGATAGGACATGATGGAGAGTTGCTTGCTGGTGGCTGTGTCGAAGAGGTGAGTTTGCTGCCTATTACACAAGTTGCTTTGCAAGGTCTGAAATTCTCTATTCCTTCTTTATCTCAGTAAATAAAGCACTGTCTACTTTGGTGCCAAGCACAAGCTTAAGAGGTAAAGAATCAGGTAAAAAACAATCAATGCGAGATAAAAACAAATCACTCTGGGACCACAGGCTGTTACAAGTTCCTCCTCCCACCCTCCAAAGGTGAGAGAACAGGCTGAATTCTCATTAGTATCTCCAGCCCAAATCTCACAAGTGGATAAGGTGGCTAGACAGCGTCACAGACGATTTGTTACTTTCCTTGCTTGGCATAATTTGTAGGTCTAGACTTGAACACATCAAGTGTGCACAGAAAATATTCCTGCCTTCACTTACACACACAAGATGACTCATATTCCCCCCCCTTTTCCCAATCAGTAAAGCTAAAGACTCAAAGTAGTTTCAGCATTAAAATGAGATCATACACATTATTTCCTTTGGGGTTAAGGTTTTTGGTTTATGCCATTTTCTTTTTGGATTTTTTTTCTTTATTTGTGGGGCAGGGTGAAGGGACAGAAACAAGGACACTTACAGCTTAGCATTCAGGCACAGAATACATTCCTTACCTTACCGGAGGGGAAACTAAGCATAAGAGTAGTTGTCATGCAAGGATGTTACTTTCCCAAACCCTGGACCCTGGTTGGCTTACCCAAATCCTCCAGCGCTGGCTGCTGCTGTACCCTCGCCGAACACTTTGCCTCCCGTCGAGCCCAGAGGGCTTGAAAAGGTTGGGGCTGAACCGAATGCTGGCACCCCTCCAAACCCAGGGGATCCCCCAAAAGTGGGAGGGCTGCCAAACACTGGAGCAGCACCGAAGCCACCTGAGCAAAACAGAGGCAAAAAGGGGACAAGAATATCAAGCAAACAATAGTGCAGAAAGAAAGAAGAAAAATTAGATTTTCAAGTAGACAACCTCTATAATAGGGCTGTTCATCTTGTCACATGGCACAGCATTATTTTTAAAAGTAACTGCCACAAAGCTTCCAAACTGCAGGATAATTTGTTACATAAAAGTCAGGGATAAGAAAAGTACCCAATACATGTAAAGAACTGCAACCAAATTAAGAGACTATCCACAGAGCACCACATTCTGGGCCTGCTGAACACTTGAATATCAACTCATTCTCCAGAGCTGTACTACAGGGTGGAATTATATCATCCATGCTTGCACAGTGCAAAGGAATCTCTCTACTTGCTTTACATAAAAAGACCAGTACTTAGCTGTGAGACAGCAAGCATGCACAATAATCAAGTTATAGTAAACATGTATAGCAGGTAATAATAGACTGATGGTTTGTTATAAAAGACAACCATCCTTCAGCACAAAACTAGCATGTACCAAGAAAAAAAAATCTTAAGTAGGCAGTTTTAAAGCAAAGTTCTGCTCATCACCAGTTAGACAAGTTACTGTGCAAAGGGACTGCATATAAAAATGCAGGATGAAAAAGCTTCTGCAAAGGCCAGCTTCATGAGCATTTGCTGCCGTGTTTTGATGGCAGTGTTTTAGCCTGGCTTCAGGTCTCATCTAAAGCCTTTCAAGGACATACGAGTTGCCTGAGGACAGAAAGTGACGCATAGAAGTGCTTAAACTGGAAGAACTCTCCTGGTGTAATGGAGAAGGCTCCTCTCATCTCTTAAGATCAGAGAGTAAATAGTAAGTTGGTTTTGAGGTGCTCCAGTGATACAAGGGGATTCAGCAGACAGGTTATTATCTAATGCTGACTTAAGTGGTGGAAACTAAGAGGCAATGATTAAATGCCAGGAACTGCGAGATTCATGCAGGACACCAAGAACTGAACTCTGCCCTTGACAACTTTTGTTCAGGGTTTAGCTGCCTTCTGCGGCTCTGAACAAACCTCTACCCAGATGATTTTACCCCATGCTCATCTACTGATATTATTGGCCTGTTTCTAATTGACACCGTGGAATGCGAAGGACACCTGCTCTTTTGTTTGACTAGGGCTGAGGACTGGGATAGCACCGCACATTTTAATACCCTGGGTGAAATTCCAGTCCATGAGACAAGGTAATGGATACTGTTTGGCTGTAAACACAAAAGGTCTGGAAAAAAAATATAAATGCTAGGCCTGAATTATTTAAACATAGATCAGATATCTTGTTACCTCTAGCTCTAGGAAGTTAGAGTATTTATCACAGGGGCTGAAGCTTTGCTTGGGATACACTTTCATTTGCAATACATATTAACAATTAGTGAAGAAAGAAAAGTGAAATATCCAAGTAATGAATTCAGGAGAAAAGGGGATCCATATCAAGTAAATCCTTCCGCTGCAGTTGAGAGGGGAAGACGCACAATTTCTTCCAATATTTAGCAAACGTAACCAAAAGTTGGAAGGATCTGATGGGCTCTTTTTAATTGGATGTCTCTTCTGCACAAACCTCTCAAAAAATCCCACCTCAAAAAAAGAAAAAAAAACAAGAAATGAAAATAATCAAAAGCAAGATTACAGTCATTGGGTAAAAGAAAAATAAGAGCATCCTTCAGCAATGCCCTTCTCCTCCTCTGGCAACAGACACAGATGGGAGGTATGCCGGAGACAAAAAACTCAACTGGCTATCAAGTGGAATGCAACACTTAAGAGAAACCTTACAAATGGCTGCTGGATCTGATAGCACCATCATTATGCTCTCAGCCACTTCACTAACACAGAGCACAGCTCCTGTCAAAGCAGAGTGCTTCCTCTCCAAGCACCACTTCTCCAAAGGGAGTTCTTAAGCACCACTGTCTCAAGACAATTTCAGAGATGACCAAGCCTCCCCCTGCTTTCCCCTAGGGATGAAGCTTCAAAAGACCCTCCTGGAGCAGAACACCACCTACCATCATCAGTGTTCACTCTAAGAATGGTCTGAGGACAGAGGAGAGCTTTGCTGTCTCTGAACCTCTGTCTCTCCATTTTTGCCTGATAATAAACAAAAACGAGCATTTTGCCGTTCAGTTCCAATGAACAACATGTCACCACTACCCCTGAGGCAATTTGGGGGGGCAGATGACAGTAAAAAGAAAGGAAGGTTTGTGAGATTTCCTACATTTCATAAAGGGTGGGATGACAAGATACCTGCTTTGGTTGGACTAGAGAACCCAAAGCCTTGAGATGCCACGCTTCCTCCACCAGAGCTGAAAGTGCCCGTAGGCTTCTGCTCCCCAAAAGATGAGCTGCCAAATCCAAAGGTCTTGGCTCCACTGTTTCCAAATAAGCTAGAAGAATCTGGGGAGACAAAAAACACTTGTGAAGCTCGTAACGCACACCAATTTACCATTAGGCATCAAGACACAAATAATCAAAATTTTTCTCTGGTGAACCACGTATTTATTTCATTACAAAAACCAATACTACAATAAAGGAAGACTAAGTTAACGAGAATTGGTATTAATGGTTGAGGTCAGTGGATCATTAAAGATGTAATAAAGAGATTTGCTCTCCCAAGTCTTTAAGTGCTACTTTTAGCCATGTGCAGTTAATTTTATAACTCTTCTTTGTTCCCATACTTTTACTTTTTAGTCACTGCTTCACCTCCTTCATGCTTTCTAGCCTTCTGCTTTCCCTTACTGCCAAATCTAATTCACAGGTGATGAAATAACAAAATCAGGCAGCCTCAATTAAACAAAAGCCACAGCTAAAAAGTCGTTAAGAATAGCTGTTATGGGACACAAAGATATGTAACAATGGTAGATCTGCAAAAGCTGCATATGGAAGGCACGAGTGGGTCTCCCAGCATTTCAAACTCATTGCTGCAGCTACAACATCATATACGCAGCTCAGCACAAATTTTAGATTATTACAAAGACCTGTTAATCCAGAAAACTCAAGACTAATGTATTTTTAATCTGAATCTGGCTATAAAAAATAACGTTTACACTAATTGGAAGTGATTGATTCTCACATTAACAGTGAATCATTTATAGGTTCTAAGAAAGGATTTCTAACAGGCCCTTTAAAGTCCCTCGTGCAAAGGAACTTGATGGTAACCTTACTGTATACTTAACCACTCTCCGTGCCTCCTTTTGCTAGCTTGGTTGGCTGGGCAATACGCAACATGTGGGAGGGCTGGTTTGGCACCTCACACGCAGATTGATTTAGCTAAAACACCCATATGGACTGCTGCCTTTTAGCTGGCAATTGGAGCAAAAGAAAGGGCAAGTGCTGAGCTTCTCCTCCCAAAGAGGACTAATACAATTTCTCTCCTCTACCCAGCTTTCACAATGCTCATACAGCTTGCCTGTGAGAAACCCACCCCATCTACCAAATCTGGATAAAAACTGGTAAAATGAACTCTACAGTTCTGCTTTCTAGTCAAAGCAGACACCACCCAAAACAATTGCTGAATGTATTTATTTTTCTTTACTACAAACGTGACTGAAAAAAATTCGCATCTTCTAAACAAGAAAAATTACTGAAGAGCTTTCCACGTATTAAAGCAAGTTTTGATAAAATGTTATATGCACTGCAAACAGACAAACATTTTAAGGACAAAGCTAAAGAAACTGCCCATCCACCATATACATTGACTTGGCTTCACTTGAGCATGGGATTCAACGATTTTTACACTGTTAAGGCAGATGAAAATAAAGAAAGCTTTCTAACTTGCGACAAAGTTGGAAACAGAAATTCAATTACAGGAATTTAGAGCATTTGATTTTAAAGAAGCACTTGGCCACAGAATTCCCTAAGGAACATAAATATTCTTCACACTTCTTGCATTTGCTTGTTTGTTGCAACTGCTGCCCTACTTGCTTTCCATGAACCTAGAAGGAAAACTACAGAAGAGCACATCATGCATACTGTATGCCTCTGCTAGCCCTACAAGCCTTTCACGTTAACATAGAGTTTAGTAAAAGACAAAGAACAGCAGAAAAACAGATGGGATCGCAAAGCAGATGGGAATCAGGGCACATTTTGTATTCTTGTTTTCTTCACTTACTCTGGGAAGCTGCAGATCCAAATCCTCCACTGGAGGAACTGAAAGGATTCTTATTGGCTGCATCCTGGCTTGGCTTTCCTCCCAAACCACTGAAGAAACCCCCACTTCTCCCACCATTTCCAGCTCCAAACAGGCCTCCACTGGAAGAAGATGGCTGCTAGAACACAAGGACAGAAAGGGGATTTTAAGAGCAGTCAAAGCAGCACATGTCCCTGGGGTGATTCTCCTGTTTGGCCTATTCCCCTGAGCATATGCAGGGGCTGATGAACCAGCATGCAGGCTCTTCAAACACACAGTGCCTTCAAATCTGACTTGAGTTACTCTCAAATCTTATTTATATAGGAAAATATGCCTTTGAAAAAATCCTCCATACTGTCCAAGAGCACTCCACTTCCCATTTAGCAGGGAATAAAGGTTTATACTCTACCCCTACATTAACTTCCCTGTAAGATGCTCTTCTCTCCATACCCCTTGGAAAACATTTATGCAGGTGCTGCTTTGGTGCCTCCTACATTAGCAAATATCTTCAATACAGATGGAGACAATCTTTACAGACTATGTCATATTTGATTATTTATTTATTTATTATTAGAAGCAGGTAGGGTACCCAGACAAGTCCACTCTGTAACAGTCCCTTGTTTCTGCCAACACAATAAATACTTGCCTGGCCAAAGACAGTGCCTCCAGTATTAGCTGCTTGCCCAAATACAGAACCTGTGTTGCTTGAACCAAAGCCTGCCAAGAAAAGAAAAGGAGAATAAGTTACCAGAACTATTACTAGGATATGAGACAATTCAGGAAGGTGACACTAGTCCAGAACAGGGCAACACCTTGGGTATCCCATGCCAAAACACATGGAACCAAATGATGTTACCAAATGTACCTAGGCTGGCCAAATTTAAAGTATATGCCAACAAATAATGCATTCCACTGAAAGTTTGTTTGAAAGTCATTGTCCTTTTCTCTCCAATTTAAAAACAAACAGAAAATAAAAGGCCTTTTCACTTGTGGGATTATTGTTACCAACATAAAAGAATTGGATTTCTGTTAACATTGCTGTAATAATGTTGCAAGTCATGAACAAGCACTGTAGCATTTTGATTTCCCCTGTGTAGAGAGGGATCTGAGCTTTGCTACCTAAAGATTTCTTTTATAGATAATGAAATGTTTTGATTAAAAAAAGAACTCCCCATTCCATTTCCCAGTTCACTTAAATGTGCATTTTGTAATAAAACTTGCAGTTGCTATAATTAGGAACACCTTTCTCAAGCAGAGTTCACTTCCCCCTATTTAACTATTCTCTGTTACTGTAGTTAAAATGAACAAGCAGTTTGCCTGCAGTGCCATCACTTTTAATTAAATGAGCCTAATTAGTTTTTCTTCCTTGAAAATACATGTTCCCTATTATTACTATGTACTTTTCACTTTTCCCTTGAAGGTCTCTAAAGATTTTAGAGACAAAGCTTTGGAAAAACACGACAATATATTGCAGCAATGGGGAGAACAAAAGGACTGACAAAGAAGGTTTGACCTCTGCAAGTATTCTATTTAACTGTGCAGACGGGTAGCGGATGGTTATGTTACTGCTATATTTGAGGTGCTTCCGAATGCAAAAGCAGATTTAACACTGTAGTTCCTCATTATCCCATCAATTTGAAGGCTTAACACATTTTTGCCATCCCAGATCCTGATATAATAACATACCTGGCTATACATCCACTGCTGCGTGGACTCTGCAGCCCCCTGAAAGAAGCACTGCACCTCTATTCACTCCCTTGATTATGGCCTCGGAACTGCCTCGGGACTTCAGTGTAGCCATTTACAACACACTAGTTTGAGAACTCGTACGCTATGTTGAATAAAACCCAATTCTTATGCCAATATACAGCACAATATGTAATTCAAAATTAAGTCTAGACAGACTTGAAAGTATAAGAGGAAGACAAGATTGAAAAGGCTACATTCAGTGGCCTCCTGATGAATATCAAAGCAGAGCAAAAGCTTCTTTGGTCTCCAACATTAGCTTCCTCCTCACGTGCGCTGCAGCTCCTATTCTTACTAATTGAAAAAAATACATCAAGTGCTATAGGGGAAAAAGGCATTAAAAAAAAAAAAAGAGTCCTACTTTTCCCAGTGATATACTGCTTTCTTACTTCAGTCAGACAGCACTGCTGGAATGCTGCATCTCCCTGCGGTTTGCTCTTACCTGAAGCTTGGCAGAAGCTGAACCCAGCAGATGATGTAGTAGTGGTAACGGCGGCGGTGCTACCAAAGACAGAGCCCCCTTGCCCAAAGGTGCTGCTCTGCCCAAACACCGGAGGGCTGGTTTGTCCAAACAACCCACCCCCGGTGCTGGGGGATGGCTGTCCGAAGGAAAAGGAGCTCGCACTGTTGGTGCTAGCCGGTGCTCCGAACACACTGCCACTGCTCGAGGCTGCAGTGGAAGCCGCCGGCTGACCAAAGGCAGGCATTGTCCCAAATCCAGACTGGCTAAAGGTGAAACCACTGGAAGAACTGCTTGCTGGTTGCCCGAAAGTTGGTGCTTGCCCAAAGGCCGGCTGACCAAAGCCCCCAGTAGTGGTGGTGCCAAAAGCAGAAGTACCAAACCCCGTGCTGGCAGCCTGCGTGGTAGCAGTGGCAGTGGACAAGGTACTGGTGGTGAGCTGCCCGAAGGGAGATGATGCTGTGGTACCTGCTGGTAGCTGTCCAAAAACTGATGGCGTGGAAGGAGTGGCAGTTGTGTCACTGGTAGGCTGGCTAAACGCAGAGCCAGAGGAGCTGGAATTTGGAGGCTGAGCGAACACTGAGGAGCCTGCAGATGTAGGGACAAACACAGAGGCACCAACAGCTGGACTCTGAACACACGTAGCGACATCAGCAGAAGCAGCAGCCAACGTACTCGTGGGTTCTGCAGGAGAGGCAATGTTTGTCGCAGCGGTTGTTGCCGGGATGCTCTGATCTGGTGGGACGGACGCAGAGGCAGCAGATGGCACCAGTGCCTTCAAATCACTTGTGGGAGCAGCTGGAGTAGCAACGGCATCAGGTGGAGGTGCTACTGATGCAGTACTGGAGTCCACAGTGCTGGTGTCCCCACCTGCTGCCTGGGGTAAAGTGGGCTCTTTGATGGACTCTGAGAGCTGTACCTGTGGCTGTGGCAACTGTGTACTTGGAGGTGAAGACCCAGCTGCTACAGCTTCGTTTTCAGATGGTTTTTCTGAAGCAGGCAATAATTTGGCATCTCCTCCACCCTTACTAGATGCTGCTGCAGGGGCAGCAGTTTGTGATGAACTCAGGAAGTTTCCAAACGAGAGGGACGTTGAAGCAGAGAGAGTGGAAGGGGTAGAGGTGGATGTGCTCATGTTGTTTGCTTGCTGAAGACCAAACGAAAAGGTGGGTTTGTTTCCACTAGAGCCTCCAAGATTAAATACCCCAGAAGACCCTGTGCTGGTTATCTGGATGTTGCCGAAGAGGCCGCCTGTAGCACTCGTGCTGACGGCCGTGGTTGCTGTGCCTGCTGATGTGACAGACAAAGAAGTGGCTTCTCCAGCCTTTCCTAACGACAGGGGGGCACCGAAGGTAAACCCAGAAGGTACTGTTGATGCTTTAGTTGACTGCGTTCCTGCAACACTGACGGATGGTGCTTTTGTGGTGGTCTTGATGTTATCATCTGCCTGGCCAACACGTAGTCCTGAGAAGCTCCCAAGAGTCTCCCCAGATAGATTGCTCTGAAACAAGTGATCCCCTGACTTAGATGGAGAGAAATCCAACTTGCCAGGGGCTGTGGAGGGAGCAGAAGACACTGTTGCAGCAGGTTTGTTTGACTGAGTGCCATCTGCTGAAGGGCTACTTGCTGCCACGGCTCCTGAAGCACTTGCTGGCTTGAGGGAGCCAAAAGCAAAGGAGCTTTCAGGGACTGCTCCAAATTTGGAACCCCCAGCAAGCGAAAATGAATCAGGCTGGTTGGACTCCTTAGCAGGGGCTGTCAGTGAAATACAGAAGGTACAAATTGAGTTATGGTATGCAAAGCTGATTCATCATTTTTTCAATAGCAGCAAGGTTTAGTGCTTTACAGATTGCAAGACAATGCTCTTGCCTAAAAACCATAATGCCTCCTGGCAAACAGGTAACTGTCATTTCCACGTGCATTCAGTATTACAACAGTGACATTTTCTGAAGCCGTTATGGATGGGGTTACAGTAACACTGTTACTTCTATTCCCCAGCTTCCCACTTAAACATCCTTTTCTCTTGAGTACAGACTATTTCCCTTTTTCAACAGCCAGATAACAAAGATCATTTACTTACAAACCATTTGTATATAACACCATTTCTACCCTTTCTTACATGGTTCAGCAAAACAATTCCTGACACTCACCACAGAATTCTATGCGTAAACCAATGGCTCAGAAGAGAATTTAGGTCATAGAAGTACTTTCAGTACTTAAAAAATCTTTGTCAGAATCAAATCTTTCTGTATGAATTCAACCATTTATAGAGCACTGAACACTGTTTCTATGCAGTCCATTTTCAGCTTTGAAATACTAGAGAAAAACTCACAAATGTAGTTGCCAAAGCACTTTTAAGATATACTGCTATCCAACAGTGTGAAACTGCTGAAGGTTTAAATGAGACTAAACCAGCTTTACTTGATGAATTGTCATTTCATTTCTGAGCACCACTGAAATTCTGGCTTGAAGACATTGCATTGGTGTTTGGACCATGGATCAATCTGGACAAGGTACAGGAAATCTGCATAGAGATCAACTCAGTGATCAAAAAGTTCTTAGCACTTGCACTACGATTGTCTTTTACCCTATATTATTACCAACACTGAAAAAAAGCATCATTTATTTCCTTCTGGGGCACTGAAATTCCTTCTGTTCTTCTTCCATCAGCAGCTAACAAAAGCAAAGGCACTTCTGCCATGGAGTAGAGTAAGGTAACCGCCCTCACCCAATGCTGTGATTTACAGGTCCATTTCCTGCCCCTCCCAATCCTCCTTTAATCTGTGTTTTTACTTAAACTTTCAGGTTTCAGGTTAACTCAGTCTTCAAATTTTAAGCCATGTTAGTTCTCTCTGCTTAAGGTCAATGGAGTATCAGTAGCATTGCTGTGGCCGACCATCTAGGGATATAAGCAAGCCAAGATTTGTTGCCAGAGGTGTTATCTTTTATCAGAGTAACCAACAGCACTGGAGTTGAGGGAGGGTGGGAGGAAGACTTTTGAGCACACAACCTCTTTTTCAAGGCTGAAACTAGAGGCAGTAAACTTCTAAACTATTACAAAAGCAGATGTATCAGGCCCCTTTTTCCAGATCAGGTGAACATGATCTACCTATGAAATGGAAAGGCAGCCCACATATTTTTAACTCAATTTTATAAGTAACAAAAAGCTACACCTAATATTCCCCTTCCATAACTAAATGTTCACTCCACTTCATGACAGCTTTCTATGTCAGACCACTTTGGCAACTTTTAATCTACAGATTAAAGAGAAGAGGACATGACTACACATACCCCTTTTCATAAGTGAGTACCTCCTGGATGCTCTTGGCAGCAAATATTTTGCTTACTCTTAATTGAAAGGCAGGTGGCCTGGATTTTTGTCTATTACAGGGCATAATCCAACATACGTACACAATGTTACTGCAGCTATTGCAAATTTAATAATAAAAGTGCAACATAAAACAAGAACCAAATGAATTAGGAAGAGTAAGCATTCTCGTAGCAGAGAAGAGATTTTGTCTGCACACTCTTCCAAACTAACCTTGTGAGGAAGCGAGGCTGGGCAGTGTCGGTGATGAAGTAGCTGATGTGACAACACCAAAATTAAACCCAGACCTAGCAGGAAAGAGGAGAAAGGGAAAGAATGACTTTGAGATTGACGTGTTGAAACTTCCAACCTTATGATTAACACAATGCTGAGCCTCAGATTTCCTGTACAAGTTTGTACTAAGTCAGACACACAGGCACATGTGCGCAAGAACAGTTTTGCCAACTAGATGGAGAAGCATGCATGCAGATAGGCTTCCATTTGCTTCCCCTCCAACAAACCTTCCAGAGGGCTGAAGACAGTCAGAATTCAGATTTTTTTTTGACCACCTCTCATCCTCCCATATTCTTTAATTTCTGCTGTATATTTCTTCCTCATTAAACTCAGGAGCTAAACAATGAACCAAACCCTTCTAACTTCTGGAAGACTAGCAACAGCAGAAGCTGTAGCAGTGACTACAGCTTACCTAAAATTTCAAAACCTGAAATGGTAAGAGAGTGCATATACAAAGGGGAATAACTGAACACTACCATCCTTTGAAAAGGAGATCACTCACAACAAGACAGAGATTTAGTTTCTGTGACTATTTTACAATAAAAATGTCTTGCAAAAATACTGTGATTTTTCACAATGAGCACTAGAGTCCTCCAGAGACCTTCATTCCCCAAGGCTTTTTTTTGCTTTCACACTGCCTTGTCCTCTGATTCTCAACGGCCAGCTCCTGATAGAATGTGTAAGACACCACAAACAACAGCACTGTATTTAGGATATGGTTTATAGAACTGAGGCACTGCAGCCTGGGACAAAGGCAGGGTTTGTTTTTTGAATCTGAATTGCAGTGTTTCAAGAAGACTATTTTAGCCTTTTGAAGAGTACTGCAAAGTGTTTAGATAACATCCACTCGACAAACAATGTAGAAATGGTTAAGACTGAATGAAAAATCATTTCGAAGTATGCGTGTGTTCTGAAATGCTTAGTGTTACCTGCTTCATAAAGAGAAACTTCAGTATGAGATAGCTAAATATGCAGAATCCCAAACAATTATTTCAAAGGAGTCACCGCTCTTCCTCAAAGATACAATACAATCAAAGAAATATTGTTTTCAATCCCTGCAAAACAAGCTGTAAGAGGTTTCAGAGTAAATTCATGTTCATAACGTGTGCCTTGCTTTGTATTACTGTTGTGTAACACAAATCATGAGATGGCACGGTGACTCTTTAGTCACCTTCATGAACAGACTACTTTTCAAGACACAACATGGAATTTGTCTTGTTGTTTCAAAATAAAAAAAAAAAAGCAATTCAGCAAGTTTGAACATTAGAACATATTTCCAGTCCTAGTTGGGAATTCCAGCACTTTGTATCTCAAAGCTTTTGCAAACACTGGAAACCTGTATAGGTATGCCCAGGTTAGAAAAAATACGGAAATTATTTGGAAATTATCTTCAGAGGTGATGAGTGTTAGTATGATCATACCCAATTTCTTCACACTCTACTCTGGAAGTAGAAACCTCCAAGGTTCAATGTCTTGTCTTGTCACTGTGAAGCCAAAGTTCATTCTCACACATCCCTGCACAACTTGCTTGGGATGATTTTCCTGCTACTGCTCTTTGTCACTAAATTAAGAATGGAGTTTTAAAACAGCTGAGGTCTTTTGCCTCTTCCTTAACGCCAAGATACAAGACACACAGTGTATGCTCTCTGACTCTTATGAGATGTGGTGACTTGCAAAGACAGGCAGTGAACCCAGTGCATTCAACCATGAGCTAGTGCTTTCACTCACCATGGTCATATTGCTCTAATCTCACATCATCACCTAACAACCTACCAGATAGCTGAGAAATACCACTACACACAGCGTATGATTTGTTCAACAGCCCACTATAAATAAACCAGTTTAGCCTTATTTGCTCTTCATTTTCTTGATTAGTTACAGATTGAGATGTTCAAAGTGACACAATATCATGTCAAATTCTCATAAACTTTCAATACCATGCAGCTTGTAGGTAACACTTGCTGGAACAGCTGACACCCTCATACTCAACCACAAAGGAATATTAAACTTCATACAGACCCCACAGAAGAAAATGAGAATGCCTTGTTGAGCTGTGCAGTTGTTGCTGGTACTGATGTCACTGTAGAAGTCACAGCTGTAACTGTTTTTACTGTCCCTTGTCCTGGAAGTTACAAGAGGAAACATTACAAAAAAGATGACAGCAGCATATCATCCAGCTATAATAAAGGAAGGAATAGTTTCCATACAGTCTGCAATTTTATCAATTTGAAACAAAGGGCTTTGCCACTTTAAGTCATATTTCTGCACAGAAACATTCCTGCTGGTGTTACAACAGCACAGAATATCTGAATTATTTTGAAGATGTAAGGCAATAACATATCTGATTAAAACAAAGAGAGGTCTTACTATCTTGACAATAAAAGTAATAAAAATCAAGAAATCCTTGGTAAAATCTCTCATCAACATATCAAAACATATTTCAAGTAAAAAGGAAATGGAGCAAATTCAAGAGCTGATGTTTTCAATAAACCAAAATTTAAGAAGTGTTTGCTACAGTCAAATACAACTCTTCACTATTTTTGCTGCTTCTCACCCCTGGCTAAAAGGCAACCTACATCCACAGATTAAAGTCAGAAAAGCAATAGAGATGAATTTCAGACGTTTATGCAAGAGGCTTATAAAACCATGTCCAATGCAAGCTTTATCATCTAATACACATTAAAAATCAATTCATTTCTTTCCCAAGTTTCCTCTTCCCTCGTTTGCACTAAATGAACGTTTCTTTCTTTGTAAGCTTCTAAACAAAACGTGTGAGACTACAGAATCTGAATTTTAAAGTTGGTCCTACAGCCTAGTACTCAGCAGAGCCAGCACCCAACTTAACTTATTTCAGGCAAGTAAGTGCAAGCTTAGGTCAGGTATTCCTACAGTGCTGAAACCTATAGTCTAGAAATACTCAAGTCAAGCACAGCATATAGAAAAACTATTCCTGTTACTTCAGGAGGTAATCACCTTCCTGCAAGAATGCAGGATCTTCTCACATTTAAAAAATAAAATGTGAAAGACAGATGTTTTTCATTCGCTGTCAAAAAACAGTAGCCTTTGGTTTGATGCACTTTCAGCATTACTTGTTAAAGGTTACAGATTCTGAGACCACTCTGAAAGAGGAATCTGAATTCTAGGATCACTGAATTCTACATGCAGGCACTCAGACAAAATACAGGGCTGTACACAACATCTCTTCCCTGCTATTCTGTACTTTGTTTTTTCAAATTCTCCTCCTCAGTATTAGCACAGCAGCCTCTCAATGGAGGCAGACCTTTTTTCCCATCTTCATACTCTGGACTGTACACCCTGACAGGTGGCAAGAGACACTCAGGCCTTACTTCTAGCTCCACCATGGAGAACTCACCCGAGATTTTGTTGCCAGATGACGTTGGACCAGGCGTAGATACCATAGGACAAGGTGCAGACACAGAGGAAGGTAAAGTTTGTCCCTTCAGTGAGCTTGCTAGAGGTGTCTGAAAACAAAAACACTTCAGGTCAACACAGTCTGAGGATTAACAAAGGCCCTTCTGATCTTGGTCTGATACAATGAGAGTCAGGCAAAGACTTGAAAATGAACTAGAGCAAGTACTTGGCAGAACCTCCCATCTTGGGTCCAGATGTCTTTACAGTTAAATACAGGGTCACTACTCAACTTTTTCAACAATTCTCTTCCAGAGGCTGGTAAGCCTCCATGTGCAACAGCTCACTGATTCCAGGAGACAGAGACTGCTGGCATGGTTTTCCAATGTGTGGGAATAAAACCTAGCAGCTTGTCCACCATTAAGAAATGTTTTCAATAAAATATTAATAAAAATAAAATAGGGAAACTGTCTCCCCTGATTACCTGGCGCTTCTTTTTGGTCAAATTTGGGTACATTTAACACAGTTTACTTTGTTGTTAGCTGCAACCCTTACTGATGCAAGGCCATGGCCATTGGAAAACTGCAAGATTCTTCCAAAGCGAGAAAAGGCAAGACATAACAAAGATAAACCTGACACCACCCTGTCAAGGTCACAGATAAATAAATGCTTTGCCAAGAATGTATGGCAAGCTGTGAAAAGAGACTGTTAGATTACCTGTTCACCAACAATTACACCCCAGCATGCACTACTGAACATGCCCAGGTACAGTGATCCAAAGGAAAAGAGCTCTATACCATGATACCTGTTTAGCTTGATTTGTAGCAACAGTTGCCAAAACCTGGTGGACTGCCTGGGCTGCAGAGTGAGGAACCGATGATCTTAAAAAGAAAAATTAAAATGTTAAATGAATGATTATTCTAAAAGTAATTTGCTTGCCTCTCAAAAAGCACAGCTTCCATAAGTCTCAAACAACCACCGTTATTAAAGATTCCACACACAACTCCAAATGAACAAATCTGATTAGGGAATAAACCTCTTAAATGAATCAGCCACATTTAACAAAGGAAGACTGCAAATGCATTTAAAGCTCGAGACTTAAGTGATCAAGTCTTCTCCACACACTCATCTCTGAGGAGAGTCAAGCCTTTCTATTTTACGAGCATCCGATGAAAAATCAGCAGGTAAGGGGATTACAATTTTATGCCTAGTGGATAACAAATGTAAGAAGCTTCCTTTATAGTGCAGAGCCCAGACAAGTGCACGCAAGTACATTCAACTCTCAGAAATGCTGAGCAAGGTGCGAAAGCTGTGGGAAGAAGAAAAAAAAATAGTGCTTCATGTCTTTGAAGTGTAGTATAAGAATTAATGAAGTCATGACAAGAAGTGTGATAAGACTAACCTACATTCTCCAACTTAAGTTTGGAATTTTGACCATGAAATAAACTGTACAGCAGAGTCCACAATTACTGCAGCATAACAGCTGCTTCTAAGGTGAAGCATCCTACATGCTGTGGGCCATAAATGCAGTTAATCACTATAACAGCCATCTAGTTTTAACATCTCCTCAAGTCTGTGGCTCACCAGCTTAGTGCCAGAAGCAGAACAAATTCAATACTTGATTGCATTCTCTTGGTCTCTTACCCAAGTAGAGTCCTTCCACCTTGACACAGGCCAGGTGTTCCCTAATGCAATAAGGGATCTCTATCCTTTAGAAAGGGCCAATTGTCACAAACCCCAGACAGCTGGTGAATCCGGGCATTAAAAGTTCTATGTCTCAAAGCACGAGAACTCCCAGATTGCATCGACTATTTGGTCAGCTACAGGCTAGCTCACAGAAGATTCCTACCGCATTCCAAAGGAAGAAGACACATGCATGCAACAATGATTTATCTCAGATTGAGTTTCATGTCTTTAAGATCTTCACATTTCTATTAAGTCCTTCCTTCCAGCAACTAGATCTCTTTGTGTTGCATGGCCTGGATTTACCTTCTGCCCAGACGGAACAGTATAAGAGCACACATTTCAGAAATTTCAGGTTAGCACTGGAAAGAGCCCAGTTTGGGAAGATGCAGCTCTAAATTTCAAGTTCATACAAACCCTGGACAAAGAATGAAGCACAGAAGGTCTGTGAAATTCATGATAGGGAGGCACCTTTTTTCCAGAAAGGTCTCAAGATCACTTGACCCACAACTTCTCTGACAATACAGAGGCTGGTTTCGATTTCAGTTTGAAGACTTTATATGAATAATTGGACTGAGACCACCAACATATCTAGTCAAAGGTCACTGCAGAACTGGTAACAACTGAAAAATCATTACTGCTTAACAACCTGAAGAGTGTGCTGTGGTGGCGAAAGACAGCCAGTATGTCTGAAGTAACAAAAACTAATGTATTAACTTTGCTAGGTGAATGCTCTTTATTTTAGTGCTCAATCTGACTGGCAGGCGCAGGTTCATTTGGGTAGAATTTTTAGTTAGTACTTTTTATGAGGTCAGCTGTAAGACTGTAAAGACTGTAAAAAGCCTTCAAGATATCTATCTGGTGCTCTGCACATTAGAGAGATCAATCGATACTGTGAGTCTAAAGCTTTTTCAAAGTAAGACAGGTCTTTATCTACAGTTCAAGTGAACACCAATCTCAGATACGTATTTCTCACTCATGTCTTTGTCTATGCACAGCCAGCACTCTTTACTTTTTTCATTGTAGATTTGATGGAGACAGGAGACTCTTTAAAACAATTTTACAGATAACCCATTTAAAGCAGGTGGAGAACTCTTTCCTGCCATAATGCTGTTCTTAGCAAAATTTCTCAAGCAGAGCTGTTGGAAAATTTAATTTTCAAAAGGTATCATTACATCCACACACACGCCCTCAACCAGTTTACCACTTTTAGGAGAAAATACAATAGTAAACACATCCCAAACTGTTTCCTAATTAAAATGCAGAAGAATCCCTGGCTTAACTTTCAAGGTCATCAGTTGAGATCCACCAGTGTAAGACTGTTCCATTTTTGAAAGGCTGCTGTGGGCACCACAAGAATTTCACTTTCTTCTTTGACAGTGAAGAGTATGTTTCTGTTTTTTAAACAAGTGTGTAATGTAATAACAGAAGTCATCCTGAGAGCTGCACGTATAGCCCCCAATTATGTGGACAAAGCATTTGCAGCTCCACATGGACTTTAATCAGATAAAGATGATGATTTATCCTGGTTTTAATGCCTTTGCACCATGACATAAGTGCAGTAACGCCAAGTTTGCTCAAGGCTTTTCAGTAATGCCCTTGCTGCTCCAGCCCAGAAAAAGTCACGTATTATCTTGGTCTTAAGCAATGGTAGGAACATGGAGCAAAGACAGTTTCAAGGTCAGTAGCATGACAGGGAAAGAGACTAGTGCTGTGGCTGATGACAGAGCCTGTTGATAAGACAGACATCTCTGGAATGAGCTGAGCTGGCTGTTGTCTGTAGGAGGCAGAGAGCAGGAAAGCCAAGAGTTACAGCTAACTCATGAAAAAATCTTAAATTCAAGGTTAAATTCCAGAAGCCAGCATTCATAATTTCCTCACAAGGATGACAGCTTTGCAGCTCTATGTTTTTTCAAATTGATCAGCCTTTATTGACACCTAGCCCTTTGGTAAAGATTCTTATTTCAAGAACAAGTTTCAAAAGAAGCAAGCGTGCAGTTCTCCTTCTCTTTGTGTGAGAGTCAGGGAACAGAAAGGAGAGGCTTAACCCCAGAGGTTTTCTCTGTAACAGACAAGGAAGTAGAAAGAACTGGACTGCTTAAGCCCACAGACCAAGGACGGTGACAGAGAGGTGCACCTCCCTCACAGAAAGAGGCAGAACAGTATAGGTGACTGGAGAGACACCAGATCCCAAGTGCATGTTAGCAATCAAAGCACTAGATTCCACCAGGAGGGAATGCACTAAAATGTATTTTATAGACCAGTGGAGAAGGATGTTAATACCGGTCTTGTTGCTTGTTCATGCCAAACATTAGCAAATCCTCGAATGACCTGGAAAGAAAGTATTTCTTCCTTTCATTACACAAACTCAAGGCTTAACGTAAAGTGGATACATTTAGAGATAAGTCAGAACACATAAAGTACTACTGCTGCTCCCCACTGGTGTGTGCGCTCTACTGCAAATATAAGCAAAAGCTACCAGAAAAAAGGGGAGAACCCACTTACCCTATTACTGCAGAGACGGCTGGAGTCAATGCACCAGTCTTCAGTTCTCTCACATTTACCACCTGAGGAACGTTTTTCAGAGTTGATTCAGTCAAGGAGGTGCTTACAGCTTTAAGGGAAAAAAAAAAGGGGGTAAATATCTTCTCCATATTAAGCATTGCAATCAAGATAGTGTCTCAGAGTAATGCCAGAAGAAACCCAGGTAAGTTTCTAGAAGGTATATGGTATATCTCGCCCAAACTGTTGGCCATCTCAGCCTTCAGTAAGGACACTAAAGAAGTGGGCGGCTTCTCATAGAGCTCATACATTTTTCCTTGTTGGCTGTCCAAATCTAATTATACTTACTAACTGTCCCTTACCTACATCATAATATCATGGGTTAACAGGAATGACCTACCTACTTACACCCCAGCATCTGCCAGAATTCACATCATTAGTCCATTTTGTGCACTTATGCTCTCCTTGGGCAAGGAAAATAAACTAAATTAATTCTTCTACCAGTAACTGAATTTTGTTTCTTTTCTGCACTGATGTTACAATACTGCAGAAGCATCCAGGAATGTCTAAAACCAAACAAAAAAAGCTTAAATTGGGGAACCTTTCTCGTATCAACTCAGAACCTTACAAAGATACCCAAAGCTTAACTCAACAGTTTAACTTTTCAATATTAAAACTGTTTTACAGTACACATTGGTAACTGCATAGCTAACAGAAAGAATTATTAGTATGGGCCAGCAATGTCATTTCTCTGCTTTCCAACAGTGTCTAGAGTTTCTTGCATGCAGATCAATTGGTTCTCCAGCTGTGCAAGAATCTCTTAAGTCATTGACTTCTCTGCCAGAGCACAGATCAGAAGGGGTACAATGAAACCTGAAGTGGGAGTTTTTCAGGTATTTTGTACTAGTAGCTTACAGGAAGAAGGAAGACAAAAAAGACTGGATAGCTCAGAGGCTGCAACATACAGAGATGTGTTGCATTGTGATGGTCTTCTCCTTTTCAAGCACTAAATTCCCATGAAATTCACATTCCAATGCTCAGAGGTCACTTGGATAATTAGCCATCCTCTTACCTGGGGCCTGGCTAGCCATCTGCCTCCGCAGAGCTGCTGCAGCAGCTGCTTGTGGTGCTGGAACAGTGACGGTGGGAGCAGGGGCCCCATGTTTCACAGTCTTTGTTGCAAGCATTGTGCTGTCTGCCCCTTGTGGTATGATTCTGTTTGAAGATGTAGGCACTATAAATGCAAACAAAAATATTACAGCTCATTGTATCTCTTCAACTCAGAAAGATGTGAAAGCCTTTGATGAACTGCAGTTCCTGCGAGTACACAGCTTCCTTCTGACAAGGCTGACCCACATGCTTTTTAAACAATCAACTCTATCTGGCACAGACAGTTTCAGTATTCCAATGAATTCAGCAAGTAAATCGAAGCAGCTGTCATTTCAATGCATTAGATGACTTTCAGTTTGTTGTTACAGTCAATTCTGCTGACAGCTTATTTTTCATTTAGGGAGGTTCATGTTCTCTGGCTACAGAGATGAAAAAAACCTCTCAGACAAGGAAGCATATGCAAAATATACTGTTTCTGGGCTCACTTAGTCCATTCCCACCAAATGCAGAAGTGCTTCAGTCTCCTGGTTTTTGAGGCATTATTTTAAGAAATATTTGCCCTTAAGGCAAATTACTAAAGGAAGACAGTGCCACCTACAGCCAGTACAATCTAAAAGTAACAGGCTGTCAAAAAAGTACAGTCAATGAAGCTCTGCTAACTACTTCTGGAAACTTGGGAACATAAACCTGCATGCTGCAATCTCATTAATCCAGGACTTGAAGCACTGTATCCATTACCAGTGCTTCAAGATACTGACAAGAACACGTACAGAACAGGAGACTGCAAAAACAACTCACACAAAGTACCCAGGGAGGGGTGCTGCTTCCCAAAGGGCAGAGACTGAGCCATCAAACCAGGCTGGACAGACGGAGTACGGACCACAGGGGCATGGCGAGGGACTTGGACTGGAGCAGCCTCTTCTTCCTGGTCTGCCACCTGTGGGTCCTCATTTTCCAGAGACTGGGAAACTGAGGATGTTGAACTGACTTCATCCAACTCTTCGTAGTATCTTGTGGACAAAAAGGCAGATCGGGACAAATTTGCTGCAATACCAGAAGAAAAAAAAAAAAATAATCATGCATGTGTGTTAAAGTGAGGGAACCATCCAGCCGAACAGACATACATCCCATTTTAGGATGCTTTTCTATTGGCCTGTTTTAACCCTACATTGCTAGGATTTGACTTCTTAACTGCCAGGAAAAGCAACTTTCGGTGAGACAGTAAACGAAGGAAGTTCTTATTGAGAGCAGATGAGGGAGCAGGGAGGGAGAAGAAGGCACTGAGAAGCAAGACACTGCCAAAAACTGGTGCCCACAGCAGATAAGTCACCCTCCTAGAAAGCATTTCAGACTTTTATGGTAGCTAAAGGTTTACCTGGAGCTGTAGACCTAACTGGTGGAGTCTTCCTCTTGGCTAGAAAATTCCTCAACTGTGCCTGTTTCACAGGGGATAATTTAGCTGGAAAATAAAAAAGTTATTAGTCTATACCAAAGCGCAAGTAAACAATAATAAATAAAATCATTTATCTGTGAATATCAGGAAAAGACATTACCAGGTACTTTAGGCAGTGGTTTGGTGTGTGATTCCAAGGTAGTTTTCATCAAGGCATTCCGCAGGCTTTCAAGGTCACTGTCGAAACTGGGACATGGCAGAGCAGTGAAAAAACACAATCAGCAGAAAGAAACCAACCAAAGCAGGAACAAAGAGAGCCAAAAGGAGTCACTAGAACCACTGGCTTAGCACAGTATCTAAAGGAGCCAACTGTTCTATTTAAACACACATTGCTTGAATTACTTTGAAGAGTCAAAGAGCCATTCATTTCTTCCCCCAAATTCAGACAAAAACAGCAGTGCCTCAACCCAGAGGTTTAATTGTCCTGTTTACACTATTATAAAAACGTAACTTTCAGGGGAAATTTCTGATAAGCAAACACTTCATCACAGAATATAAACAATGAGCTTCTGTATTACCTGGCCATAGCTCAGTACCCATTTAGGACATCCTGCTCTCCCCTACCACATCCACAAAACATCATTCTTTGGAGGACACACCCTTGCATGCTGCTGGGGACAAGAGGAGAGTGGCAACACCACTCACAAACTGGCGTTTCACATACCTTTGAGCACTGCTAAGAGAAGAAGTATCGCTGGGAACACTCCACTGAGATGTCTGGTTATACAATCGGAGCTGCTGTAGGCTGTTCACCAATTGATTTAGTCTCTTCCTCTGCTGATTGATTATTTCCCGGTTATTAGCCAGGGTGTTAAACAAGGTCTCTCGCTCAGGAACAATCAAACGCCTTCAGACAGCAAATCAAGAGACATGGATAAAGACCATGTTACATATCTGGCCACAAGCAGACACGTCTATAGAAAGCTGTTTGTTGGTTCCAGTTACTTAAACTCCATGAAGTCGAACACATTTTGGTCTGAGCACCCCTGCAGTTCTGTTCTTTTCAAATGCACATTTCTCCTTTGGATATGCTGAAAGTTTATTCATTTACTAGAAGATGTTATCTATTAGGAAGGTTTAATTAGCTATCACCAGTGTGCTTGGTCCCTAAGGAGTTTATTTTACAGGTTTTTCCATAAGCATTGTTTACGTCATGCAGGGAGATGCAGCAAGCACATAACAAACTCATGAAGCCAAGTTGTGTGAACCTACAGCTTGCCAGTTAGGTATCTTAGCTGAGCTTTAATCATAAATCCCTCAAAAAAGACTGGACTATGAAATGGAAAAAGACTTTTGTCTGTTGATTAGGGACTAACATCTGATTCACTGACAAGTTCCTCACAATTCTGTATTCCAATTTCAGTTACGTACTTCTGCTTTCTCTTCTGTTCCAGGTGCCGATCCCACTCCAAATCCAGAACATCATTCACATCCTGGACAGCAAACTTCACATACTGGTGCAGGCGTCTAATTTCCTGCCATGTAAAATAAAAACAGACTTTAATTGACTTCAGAAATCTGTTTCAGCTGAAGAAGTTGAAGACCCATTGGCTCATTCAGTCCACGCCATGTGACACTTTCCCATATTTCTGCCTGGAAAGTTTTATCCAGCACAACAGAACTCAACGCAATGAAAACTTATTTATTAATTAGCAGAGGAGTACGTAACATGCTCGGCCCAGCCATTTTATCCCAACTCTACACTAGAAATAAGACTTTGTTTGCAAAATACTGCCAGGGCTTTTCAGAAAGGGTGGTACAAACATCAGGCATTGTACAAAACAAACCTTATTTCAAACCTTATTTCCAACAGATGAGTCACTCGTTCCCACTTTACACTGTTGAAGCATCTAACAATTATAGGTGATCAAAGCCTGGCACGCTATTCACATGGCTCTGGGATACCAGCATTTACAGATTATGATTCATGAAAGCATTCAGGAATGCTCATAACTCCCACATTAAGGCAAGGAATTAACTTGATTTTTATAGGTAGAAAAAAAAAAATAAGGCACAGAGAGCATAAAGTGACTTATCCATGACCACATGGTTGCACAACTGGCACAACTAAGCCAGAGATCTCTGGCTACAAGACCTGCTCCCTAAATGAAACCAGCCTTCTGTCTCATAATTGTCATCCCTCCAACCTGTCACAGCACGAACATCTCTTTAATTCCAATCTCGTAAAATGGAAACTGCACTTGGTTTCAGCCCATCTCAACAGAATGTTCCCTTAAATGCAATGAGGAACCAGCCAAGTAACATTGTTTGGGAAGGATTCCATGACAACCATTTTCAAGATACAGCATGAAATTTAAATATGGCATACCCAACCTGAAACCAAATCCAGTACTACTGTGGGCTTAGTTTACACATTACAAAGCACAGGTTTCCTCTCCAGCTATTAAACATCATACAGCGGCAGCTCTCTGAGCAGCAAGTCAATATGGCCGGATATCAGAAAAGCCTCAGGGTCTTTTTTTTTTTTTTTTTCAAGAAGCTTCATTTAAAGCTAGCATAATAAATTGATCAAGAGAGCACTATTGAGCCAGGAGAAGAGGGGTGATGCAAACTGAATAAAGTTTATGTCAGATCAAGCTGTCTTTCTAACAAACTCCCAGAAACTTGACCTGAAAACTCTCTCCTTACATTCCAGTTCATTTCCACTTCCCTCCTACTCTGTCGTTCTTTCCACGTGATTGTCTGTCTACACGAGTGAAGTATGCCTTTCAAGGTTATCAGCCCTCTCAAGTCACAAGGATAAGCTTGAAAAGTCACAGGAAAATGAGACAAAGAAGGCAGAAAATTAAGACTGAATCAATCTGCAGAGTCCCGGTGAAAATTATGTATCAGACCTAAAGGAAGTTGCTTCATGTCAGCTGATGCCTAGTAACTGCGTGCACGTTCTTAATTCCTACTGTAAGAAAGACGACATTCAATTATGTCTTCAGCCTGCTAGTCAAACTCCTTAAGGAGAACTTATCAGTGTACAAAAGACCAAGTATCATTTGGAGAGCACATTCAGCCTATTTTGCCTAGGGTAAAATAGCCCTCTCAGTGCTTCACCCCGGTTTCTTTCGTGCCTTTGAAAGCCTCTTCAGGAACTGCTGGTTATCTTCTCCTTTATGCCCAAGCTTTTAGAGTATCATTTAACTTTAGGCTCAGTCATCCACAAAATTAACCACACAATTTCGGTAAGTCATAGTAAGTCATCAAGTTGTTCTAAAAGGCACTTTTAGATGCAAGTAATTCCAAGAACTCTTCCACAACGTGTTGAAAAGATATTCCTTTAGCTGAAATCCCTGAACAAACACTACAGACTGAGAAGGAACAGGGAGTCAAGAGTCGGGTACTAGGATTAGAACGGACTTGGATCTCAGGTGAGATACTTCCCGTCAGCAGGAATTTTGTCTCATTACAATGTTGGCTAATGTCAACAACACAGAAGCTTTAGCAGAGGATTTTAAGGATATGCTGCAAACTCGGAGAAACAAAATTAATCACATTTTTACCACACTGTGTCAGAACAGCAATTACCTAGGGCAGAACAAAACCACTGGGCACCTGCACACAGAAGTCTCACTTATTTCATTTAAACCTCTAGATTAGAAGCTGGTTAATATGCTTCATACCTGGAGCTGTGCTTCACTCTTGGGATCCAAGGGTTTCTTATAGAGCAAGCGTAAATAGCCCAAGCTACGATTCCGCTCATTCTGCTCTCTAGCCTCTTCTACCCCTGCAAATCCCTCCAGCAAAGTTGTCTTCAGAATACTAATATCTCCATGAAGTGACTGCAAACAGAACAGATGGGATAAGGTTCAAAGTAACATATTTTCATTGCCATCTCTAACACAGGAGCTCCTGCAAAGGTTTGTCTGAAAGAACAAATGCACATGTTGCCCCCATGCTAAAGCAGCATATTCAGAGGTTCCATCTACCTTGGTTCAGCGCTAGCAGGTTAAATGGAAACACCAGGTGACAAACAGTCATTGCTGAGCAGTTAAGTAGTTTGAAGATGCTCAGACACAATGCTCACCTCTGTTGTCTCTTTAATTTCCAAGAGGAAGGTATGAAGATCATCTGACTCAGTTCGCAACATTTTCATTTCCTCTGGAGTACCCACTTGGAAACAGGCTTTGGAAGCCTGGGCCTTCAGCTCCTCCATCTCCTTTTGAAAATGTGCAATCTGCAAAGTCAAGAAGAAAGTACAGCCACTAAAACACAGCAGGGTCTGAAATAAAAGTCACAGATCATGTTTCTACAACACCATCAAGACCTCTGACTTTACAGGAAAAGCAGGAAATTCTTCTTGCACAGCAACAGGAAGGAATACCCAATTTTTCCAGAACAGCAGTTGAAATTAAAGATGACTGAACAGGACACACAAACAGGTTGACTATGCTGTGAAAAATTTCCATTCTGATTCCTAAACTATTGAAAGACCTCATCAAAATACACGTGAACTGAAAAGAAATGGCTGTGCCTCTATACAGTGGTCTTCCAGCTTCTAAAATGAAGAAAATGCTTGAAAAAGTTCTCACCTCCTCTCTGATTCCTGCTATGACAGGGTCCGAATCCTTCCACTGGTGGACCTGCTTCTCTAAAGCAGCGCTGGGGACTGATGATTTGCCCTGGAGGAAAAAAAACAAACAACCTCACTCCAATATTAAGAATATAGCCCTAGCAACAGGGAGTCTAGAGTATCGAAAAAGGCCTGCTGTTAGAGCTCCATTCAGACAGCAGTCACTAGGGAGGCAATTGTCATAAGCATAAATATTTGTTCCACTCTATACTAAGAAAAGTACGTGCACATTCCAGGTAGCACTGCAGACTACCTGAAGATACGTGGCTAAAGCTTTGTGAGAGCACAGGAAATCTTTGTGTGCTGCTATGTGTTACTGTTTTGATTTTGTTATCCAAAGCTGGTGTCTCTCAAGAAACACCATCCAGACAAATCTTGACTGCTTATTAGCTAGGAAAGTAGTTCAACCTCATTTACAAAGCATCGGTAAGAATTAATTTCTACAACTCCGATCATGGCAACATACATGAAAGTTCGTCAAAGTCATGTGGAGAACATAGTTTTAGTCCCACTGATTAGCTAAGTTATGTATTTTATGTCAAAAGCTATCTAGTTCTTGGACCTAGGAATATTCATTCAGTCCAAGGAATTCTAAGCAATTCATGAGCAACAGAAAGCATTCCCCCTCTAAAAAATCCACTCAAATTCTCATTACCGGAGTAGAGCTTGGCTTTGCTGCCGAAGAGTTAATTTTGGCTGTCTTCTGTAGTAAAGAACCTGAAGGCATACTTTGAGCAGGACGTGCCACTAGAATTTAAAAAGAGAAACGGTCATTTATGAACCTACATTAAGCTTGAGAAAACTGGTTGTGATCAGACTGGTTAATTGCCAGCATCAAATCCAGCAGCGATAGAGGTAGAGGCCCTAGTGAAAGAAAACATCTTCCCCAGGTGCACATTTACTCCCATTCAATTTCTCTGCTAATGGCAACAGCTGTTACTCCCAAATATCTGGCTGCACATTCCTGAAGGACCCCAAGATTCCCAATCACA
Organism: Anas platyrhynchos; assembly: GCF_047663525.1. Classification (NCBI taxonomy): domain Eukaryota; kingdom Metazoa; phylum Chordata; class Aves; order Anseriformes; family Anatidae; genus Anas; species Anas platyrhynchos. The sequence continues at coordinate 10,105,279 of NC_092604.1, forward strand.
CAATCAGGTGAGAGGTGGAATATTATTCTGCTACCAGATGAATGCGATACAATTTAAACTCGCTTCTGAACACTGAACTCTATATGCTCCAGATGCAAGTCAGGGCACCAATTTGCTTGACTGCCCAGAAACATTCTTAACCAGAGCTATATTGTGGGGCACTGAAAATGCCAGAACTTGCGGCAGAACTTAAGAAGTTGAGCATATTATTTCCCACATGGCTCTGTGGGGAACAAACTGCACAAATGGAGAAAATTCTCAGTTTCAGTACTAATCACAGCATTATGGTGTGCAGATCTACCGCATCAGTAAATGCAGCAGAAAAAATAAAGGATGTGGTGAGGTTGATTTAGTTTCTAAAACTTTCAGAACATTGTTTGTAATATGTTGTTCCCAACAGGATGCATCAGACTCCTACCTGTGGCAGGTGCAGGGGATGAAGCCTTCAGTGGTGTGGTAGGAGAGGCAGAGGGTGGCGTGGACTGACTCAGAGGACCTCCAGAAGCAGTTTTTAAATTGTTGGAAAATGAAAACATCGTGGAACTGGCATGACCACCACTGCTAGTGGGAGATGAGGCATCTACAGCAGAGAACCTGCAGAAGACACAGGGCATCTTTCAGATCTGAACCAGTCCTGGCTGCTTCTCTCCATCCAAAAATGAACCACTAAGCTCTAACAAATGAACCACCCCAGGGATCAGCAATAACTTATGCTCTAGATACAAAATCACAAGTGCAGCTGCTCAAATGGTGGGAAGGCACCTTCAGGGATATTTCTGAATATGTGGAACCACAAAGTCTGCTACCATAGATCTAGTGAGCAAAAACTAAATGCCAGCAAAAACTACTACCCTGCTTCAAAATGCACCTCATCATTTTGCACAAAAGCACCAAATATAGTAAATCTGAGTCACCCTTCAGTTCCAACCTTGCAGCAAAGTTCAAAGAGAAATTCTGCAAGAGAACATGAACTTCCATTCATCTTCAAACTCAGGCCCTCAAGGCAGCCAAGTTAAATTTTCAGCCAATTCACAACCGTATCATTTGCTTTATATACAAAATAGCAAATTTAAAAAGCCCTAAGAGCCACCATCAGATGCCGGTGTAGCAAAGACTGCCCTAATTAAAAAAAATAATCATTTGAACCATCAGAAATTTCTTAAGATACATTTACATGAAAATTGCTCTCCACAGACTGCAACTCCAATTAACATAGCCCTGCCTTTTGAACCATTCTTTCTGAGAAAGTGAGGTAAGTCTTGGGAGTTGGACAGAAGAGAGGTGTATGAAACCTGAGAATGTTCATCACTCAAATCTATTTTGCGCAGTTTCTAATCAGTATCAGTTATCCTTCAGCTGGCATGAACTCTCAGCACAAACAAGCTTTGAAGACTTCAGGTCCTGTATTCACTGAGCATGCATCTATTTAAGAACAACAACAACAAAAAAAAAGTCTGGCATCTCCTCTATTCAATACAGGAGTAGGAAAACAAAAAAATCAACTATGGATACAGCTCCTGCCCAGCACTGCAAGCGACTCTAGGTTAGAGGTAAGGAACCTTCAACAAAGAGTGAAAGAAAATCGTGCTACCAGCAACATACTAAATCAGTCTCAAAAAAACTCGAATCCTAGCATCCCTGGAGAGTTCTTCAACCAATTCACCTTGAACCACAGCACTGGATTAATGTCTCATGCCTATGAAGCAGACATGAAAAAAAAGTCTGATAATTTGGTAAGTTACCAATATAACTTTTGGCAACTCCCTCAACTAATATTTTGTCCATGAACATCACCTCTAGTATGGGAATCACTGAGGGTGTTTGTTTTTTTTGTTTTTTTTTTTGTTTTTTAACAGCCAAAGACACCTATATCTTGGATAAAGAGGGGCTGCTTCAGTGCTTTTTTGGGTAGCATAGAAAAGAGCTGTCAGGGCAAAAAGATAGAAACTACTGTGTGACCTTCAGAACTACCACACACCGTCCACATCTGGAGGGATTTAACAACTACCCAGCTACCACATTATCTAATTTATCTTCATATTTACTTCTCATTGAGGTTCACTTTGACTGAAGAAGCTGAAGGGGCAAAAGACAACTTCTGCGCAATGGGTGTTGTGGAGGGTGGTGGCCCAGGTGAGCTGTCTGCAGCTGGTTTCAAGCTCATGGATCCAAAAGAGAAGGTGGTGGCAGTAGCTGCAGTGGTGGCAGACGGAGCAGCTGTTACAGATGACTTGGGAGAAGCAGAGGAGAAGGAGAATGTTCCTGTTCCAGGACTGGGAGCCACGGCTTGCTTGGAGGTGTCAGTGGAAAAGGGGTAAGGAGGAGGATCGCTGGTTGTAGTGCCGGGTGGCTTCACAGCTGAAGGCATAAAGGAAAAAGCAGCTGCTCCACCTCCTGCTGGAGGCAGACTTGAGGCAGGGGCAGTAGGAGCAACAGCTGGAACCGTGTCAGGCTTTAAAGAAGTCGGCGGAGTGGTCGGAGATGCGGCAGTACTTCCTGCGGGAAGATAAACAGGTAAAGAAAAGACTCATTTGGTTGCACTGACTAATGGAAGAAGGTACTGCAAGGCCAAACGCTACGTGATGGGGCAGTTAGGTACTATCTCACTCATTAGACAGACCACAGAGTGAGAAAGAGAGAAGAGGGAGCAGGGCTTCCAGTCCCCATGCCCAACAATTGTTACAGAAATTGCAAAAACCCCGAGACATTATCAATACTAGTTTCCCCAAGTCTGTCCGGATTATTGTGGCCTGGAGTTTCCTGTGAAAAGCCTTCACCTTTCTCCACTGATTCTGATAAGGTTCCTGCCAGCTCAAATTAAACAGGCTGTCAGCACACTAGCCAGCCAGCACTGCAGAGAGGCAGACTGCCAGGCAAAAGCATTCTGTTTGGAGGAGACGTAAGTTTGGAATTATGTAAGAAAATGGTGGGTTTGCAATTACTGCATGCAGGCAGAAAAGCAGAACGACCAACTGACCTGCACACGCCAGCATAAGAAACTGCTTACTTCACGTTGCATATCACAACCAATACACACTCAGAAAAAGCTACTGCCCTACCTGCTAATGCTGTTTTCACAGCACTGCAGAAAGCTATTGTTTAAATAAGCTCTTGCTGCAGCCAAACACTTCTGTTTACATCATCGCCTCCCATGGCAAAACACATGGAAGAAAACCCTTCTCCTTTTGGGAGTGTGCAGACCCTGCTCTGGGTCTTGATCCTTGTCACCAAGCAGAGCCTGCAGTCACTGCTGCAGTTCTAGACGCTACTGCAGTTTCACTCACACCACCCCAAAGCTGGGCAAAGGGCCTCCTACATGTAGAAGTGCTTTGGCCCCGTTCCCCAAAGGTTGATTGCACATTAGAAACTAACTGCAGTTTGCAAAGTGCTTGAGATCTCCTGTGGTAAACAGGACTAAATAATTTCACTCAGATGTGCAGAAGATGGAGAACTTTCCTGGGAGCAGAAAACACCCAAGAATTGCTTCCATTATCATTATAAAGAAAAGTAAAAAAATGTTTAATGTGACTGCATACATGTCAGAATACCAAACTTACAAAAAAAGATGCACAAATGCAAGAGTTTCCTTAGCCCACTGGAGCCCTTACCTGTTGATTTTGGCGCTCTCTCCCCTGCTGTCACCAATGGCTCTGGGGTCACGATAAGCGATCTGACCCCTGGGTTTTGATTGATCATGTAAAATGGGCAGAGTACACCATCCGTGGAGAGCAAGATCAGAACGGGTGCTGGAGGAAGGGTCTTCTCATCACCTGCCAGAGACCATACACATAAGCCTTGCAACCAAAGTTTCCTGTCTTGTTCCTGCTGGCACGTGACTTGCTTACCACAACATTTCTTACATTTCTGCCTTCTTGCTTTAACTTATATCTTTGTTCCCGTACTTCCCCCTGAATGCCCCGTATATTTTTTTTCCTTCTTTATTCTTACCTATCCCTGACTTCATACTTTATAAATTCATGGATGAAAGACAAAAGGTTATTTTTGACAATTAAATATAATTTCCTGACTGTCAAAGCCTAACCTTCACCCATGAATTTCTGTGCCAAGCATTTTCATATTTTCAGGTAATCCTTTCTTTTCAGCTATATGCTGCTCCCTTCTTCAACCCTCAGTTCCTGTCAGCAACTCTCCACATTCCACTGGATCCTAATAGACCACTAATATTCTTAAGGTAAGAAATAATTGCTAGATAGGATGCTTTTCAAGTGTAAAGACAGCCAACATAAAAAACAATAATCCTGTAAACAAGTCTGGTAATTTGAACCTCTGATATAAAATACTTCCATTTTGTGCAGCTGACAGTTGAAGGCCCTGACCTACTCTGTACATTTCTAAAACTTTTTCTCTAAGTTTAAGTATACTTAATTAAAAAAAAAAGTAAATCTAGGATGCAGGAAGAACTGTTATAATTTCCACTGGTGCTTTTTCTTCTGTTGGCCCATACAGGGTGTGCCTACACTCCCTCTATTGGCTCTTGCTGGGGAAGGGCAGTTTCTACATGGAAACATGCTCCAGGACAAATATGGTTTCTTTTCAATCCAAGCTTGTTGTGAACTGCAAAGCCAAATAATGTGCAGCCAAAAAGCAGCTGATTACACTCTGTGAGAACACACAGAATGTGTCAGCAACAAGCTTCTCCAAAAACCTTTCTATAAACTGAGGTAGCACAACCTAGGCTTAAAAAAAGCTGTTCTGACAGACTCCTTAATCCAATAACTGTATAGATTAACAAAGAAAATACTTCAAATTCAATTTTGTGTTAAAGTACACAGTTTGACCTCAATTCCCTGCTGTAGTTTTCATTCAGGTAAAGGCTGCTGCAGTTCACAGTTAATCGGCACCCTCCTGTGCTCTTCAGGAATTCTTGACTGCAGTACCTTCCACTCTGCCTGAAGGCATCTTTATTTCAGCGCCTCTGGGTTTCAAGGGAGAGTTTTCAGAATTCACTAAGGTACAGCACAATAGCTCAGATGTATCTTCAGCTTCAGCCTCTGACAATGTGCTTTGAAGAGCCCTCAGGCAGCACAGAAGGTACAGCAATAATGCAGCTGGCTAGATGCAGAGCACAGCAGGGTTCAGTCAGTACAGGCTCTGTGCTTTAATGTGGAATTAAAACCTACACATTCACCTCAACGATCCTTGCTTTTTCTGGTTTTGAAACTAACCCCTTTTTGTCCTTTAGATCACCGTAGATGTACTTAATACAAACAGTTATGCAAAATGACACAAGTTATGAGCATAATGGGGAAAGTCAGACAGGCAGTTTGAAATCCCTGATGTTAGAATATGACCCCTTTAAACTCACTGCTACCCCATTTCTGTAAAAAACAGACATAGCTCAGGTGCTTTCTCTTCCACATCTGTTACTGTAGCATCCCAGTCTGCTGCAGCCTTTCAGGAAGAACCGTATTTAACACCTTGCCATTTAAATCCCTACACAGAGGTAATCACACACGTGCTATGTGCTTGCTATAAAGATGCAGGACAGATTCTGTCAGAACCATCTCCCAGGACCCTAAGCACCAGACTGCCCCTCAAAAATCTTTTATTTCTACCGTTGGACTATTCCACAAGAAAAATTAACAACACTTACTGATTGGGATGGGCATGTTACTGGTGTAGTCCACAGCAACACCAACAGGCAAAGTATCATCGCTCTTCTCTGTCACAGGAAGTTCTGCTCTGCTGGAGTCCTCCAGAACCCATGACTCCCAGTTCTGCAAGAAGCAAAAATATTATTTCGACTACTGCTTTCCTGTGTTCAGTCTTATTCAGAACATTAGTCTACTACAGTTGAAAGATGCGATTGTAAAAAAGCTGGAGAGGATCTACCTGCCTTGTCAGGTAAACAAATGTCAGAATTATCAGGGCCCTCCACAGATTTGTCTGTGGTTTCTTCCCTAGCAATGTATGGCAGAGTTGAGGTCAGACTCAAGGACAAATAGTCAATGTTTTACCTCAATATGACCTCATATGAATCATTTTTTATTCCAGCAAATTTGACCACATTTTTAGATTACCAACCAAATCACAAAAAATAGACTTGGGGTACTTGGTTCACAGCATACTGTGTTTTTTTATCCCTTCTCCTTTGTGTCACTCATCTTCTGGTCACCTAAGGCTTACATTTACATTAATATTTTGTGCAACTCGGTTGTAAAAAGAAAGGCATTTGATTTTTTTAAGCATACCATTTTGTTATATTTCAGATTCTAGAAAGGTTTTACTTGCTTAGATTTTCAAGAAACAGGAGGTACATACACACAAGTGCAACAGGAAGAAAAATATTACCTGATCTCCTTGCCTTGCTAGGATGCTCACTTCTGTGGAAGCTGCTGAAGCTGCCAGAACTAAATCCCTGTAAGCAAAGACACAAATATGACACTCCAGGGCAAGGTCCCCAGCTCCCCTAATCATCACCATATTCATATCTAATAATAAAGTTACAATAACAACATGAAACTGACTGTTCCTCCCAAAACGTGTGACAGGGGAAACTGTTACAATACATGTAGATTTTAAACAATCTTATGTACCTGTATGAAGATAACATACATTCTCATCAGACAAATGAGTATGTCAGTATGGAGATAAAGCACGCGAGAAAAATAGGCTGTACTTTATATATATAAAATAAAGCATTTTCAAAGTTGTAATTTCATTTGGCTCATAATCGGGTGTTACATAATTTACAGAAGGGATAAACAACACATGGAGAATCTTAGATGACTCAGACATACACAACAAGGAAAAGACTGCCACAACTCATGCAACTCACCATTCCTCAACATAGTTGAGGAAGTAATGATGCTGTCTCTCTGTGCAGCTCCCATAGCAAGGCTCCATGAAATTCACAAACTTCTCCGGTCTCTTCTCTTCCTTTTTCTGTAAGGCCAACATTGATAATTTATCTTCCAGTACAGAAACCAAATAATTTCACATAAAACATAAGTACATCATAGTCACAGGGTACAGCAATAATTGCCTATGTACTTCAGAAGAGAACAGGCATCAAAAACAAAAAAAACCTCCTCCAAAAGATAAAGGGACAAGAAAAAGTTTACCAGGGCCTTACCAATATAATCAGGCCCCAAAACATCCTTAACCTAAACAAATACACACAAAAATCTGTTACATATATTACGACTCTACATCAGGTAAGGTTTTTTCCTGAGCGTTGTTTCAGTCTAAGTCTTCACATCATAATTTGATGTCATCAGAAAACAGGTTACTGATAAGTTTCCACATAGATATTACTTCCTCCACCTAGTCCCTGTCCAACACCAAAACCAAGATTTACAGTAGGATCTGTGACTGACCACAGCTGTTGCAAAGAAGCTGACTTAACCCACATGGAACTGGGGAGTGGCCTTTGCTTTAGATACCCAACTGTCACCTTTTGAATGGATCACCTGGTGGTGTAAACCCAGTTTCTCTGGAGTTCATTAAAAGGATGCGAATGTCTCCCAGCTTTAGCCAGAGAGCATGGTGGAAGTCAACCTGGGGCTCAGCCCAACTTAATAGTATAAAAAGCTAAACAACTCGGATAAGAATTTTAAAGAGAGGAATGGACTTCAGTTGGTTTCAAACCACGTATTCCTCCCTAGCAACTGGGGACACCCAGCGTCATGACAGTGAGCACACAGAGACAGGTAGCGGAACCATATTTGTACTGTGATCTAACCATAAATTGCAACTGCTGTATTGTGCCTGTATCAGTATCTGTGTCAGTTTTCTAAATTTGAAGTCCCATGTAACATCAAGAACCTTCCAGTAAGAGAATCTGATATTAAACATTTCACCCTCTGTGCGTGGAATACCTAAAAGAACTTGGTCAGAGAGTACTAGACTCTGACAGTATCAAAAGCAACAAAGAGTTCTGTAGCTGAGACGTGTTTGCACTTACAGGCAATATGGCTATGACCACGTCTGGAGGTGTTTCCAGTGTCCCATCCTCTGCTGCATACACAATAGTGAAGACGTACGTGCCAATCCACAGCACATCCAGAACTGGAAGAGAAGGAAACAAACACCTCTTGAAACACTTCAGAATACTTCCTCATACAGTGATTTTAACCATGTCCAGCACATAAAAGTAATGACTGCTAGCAAATAAGGAACATGCTATCCTCTAAATTACCAAGATTAAGAATTTCAACGATCTGTCTGCAAAGCATCAGTCATACTAGCAGGAAAACTATTTGATCCCAGAATTCTAAATACAAACCAAAACCATGCATTTGATTTGCTTCGAGATATCACGGGCCAAACAGCACCACTGTTTCTAAAAACAGGTAATATTTTGACACACCCAGATGAAGTGCTTCTGTTTTTCCAAACTTACTATCTTAACACTACACTGAAGAGCCAAAATGAAGAAACGAAAATTGCATGAAACAGGAGAATGGATTTATATCCAGAAATCTCCATGCTGAAGGGAAGTTACTTGTGATAGTACTGTTACATCAGTGAGCAAAAATTAATTTTTAAAAATGCATATTTAAAGCATTTTAGCAATAGACAAGGATTTTGGCCCACAGTTAGTTTTTTCTATACAACCTAGAGATAAAGCTTTTTCCCCTCGAATAATTAAAAAGCATTATGTAATTATGTAACCAGGATACTATACAGCAGCTGTAACTAAAAATAACAGAGGATGAATGAGTAAAGACACTTTAAAAGAGGAAGCAAGTTTAAAAATAAGAAGCTATACCTTTAACAGGATTTTCTGGTTCATAAAAGGGAGGACAAGGGATTACTTTCTTCTCCTGTAGATTCTGTAAATAAAACAATATTAAATACAAAGACCCCAAACAAATCCAACTGCAAGTTTTGGAGAAAGTCCAGAGAACTGCTTTAGAGCAACTAACACACTGCTTACCACTCATCGCATGCCACTCTGATGTCACTACATTTAAGTAGTGGGTGCAAACATCAAACTAAACCCAGCATTGGTCTAAGACATTTTAATAACAGTGAAGTGGATGGGCATCATCACATGGCCCATGCCACCCAACCAAATTCTTTAGACAGAGATGCAAAGGAAATAAAGCCTTTTGCAAACCGGTGAGCAGACATCAGGTCTTACTGGCATCAATACTTACAGGCAGATACTGCACCACAGTGCCGTTTTGCCTCCCTACAGCCAGTTGTTTTCCCTTCGGGCTCCAACACACTAAGCAAAAAAGAGAATTTCATCAGCAGTAAGGAAATTACAGTTACAAGATCCCACAAAAGCAGGACCAGTAAGTCAAAACTGTGCATTTTTCCTTTGCAAAATCCCATAAAGCTGAACAATTAATTTGCCTTTTCAATTACAGACAGCAAGAAGAGCTGAATTTCTTAGCAAGCATACCAGTGAAGCTTCAGACAGGTTTAAACTTCCCTCACACCTGCAGCCATACAGCCTTACATTGCCCTGTGGGGGATGCTCACAGCCACTTAGGAATATAATAGCTTACATCCTAAACATATGCTTCAGTTGGCACAAGCACATATGGACAAATTAAACTGAAGAGAGAGGCCTAGAAGTTATATCAGAGCTGCAACAAAGATGCACAGATTGCGCTAAATCTGGGAGAGGGGGGCACGGTGCTAATTACTGATGTGATTACATTAGTGCAGTTTAGGTTTACACCACATCTGCTCAGGATCAAAACAGGGCAGCGTGGCAATCATCCAGTCACAGAGAAAGCAAGGATGCTCAGATCAAAACCCAACAGGTGATTACCACAGATTTATTTTTACGCTTCCCTGCAAACCACAGGCAGGCACACCTGTGGTTTCCAACTCGCTGGCTGCAGCTCCTCCAATCAACTGGGAAAGAGCAGTTACATCACACCCCATTTTTGGAGTCTTAGGGATTTTAAATCCTTCCTGTTTGCAATTTCTTTTATTCTTTAAGAAACCACCTCCCTGAGACAAACTTTCTTACGCCTACCCACCTCTATTCCCAAGTGCCCAACATTCTGCACCTCGCCCAAGGCTGCCACTCACCAGATGTAACAGCCACAGAGGACGGCAGCGTGGCGTACACTTTGACAGAGTCCGTGACCTGCAGGACGGAGATGCTGCCATCCGACAGGCAGATGGCCACCATGGTGGGGCTAGCAGGGTTCCACTTCAGGTCATTGACCACCGCTGCGCTTCCCGAGTCCTTGGCCAGTTTGTGATAAGCAAAGGGACGTTTCTGCTGTTTCGCCTTTTACAAAAGACGAATATTTGAGACAGTCAGACAGAGCATGAAAATAAGTTCTCACAAAGTCACAGTCCAAAGCAGTTCTGGTTCCCCAATAAATTAACAACTGATGGAAATAAGTTGGGTAACAGTTTTTAAGCTAAAAAGGGTACATTTACATTAGACAGTAGGAAGAAGTTGTTTACTCTGAGGGTGGTGAGGCATTGGACCAGACTGCCCAGAGAAGCTGTGGATGCCCCATCCCGGGAAGAGTTCAAAGCATGTTTTGAGTTTTTCATTAAACTCCTTTACAAGACAGAGAGGCAGAAAATCCCACCCGAGGCATGACACTTCTTGTGTTCTAATCTGGGTCAAAGAAGAAAAAAAAAGAAAAACAACTTTGCATGTACTTTACCTGATTAAAGAATGTGCGGACATCAAAAAAGCCGATGAAGGAACCGATGTCACTGGACATCATACAGACCGACAGCGTGAGGTTATCGCAGCTTAGAGCCAAGTGCTGCACAGGGAACTTCAGGGGAACTACGGTACTCTGGACATTCTCCACTTGAAACACAAAAGGCAAGTAAGATAGGATGAAGTGTACAAATTTAAAGAGCAAAAACTTTTAAAACAACACAGAAAGGACAAGTTTATGCAAAAGTCACTTAACAGACAGTCCTACAAACAGCAGCTGTCAGAGCTGATGCAGCAAATGCACTGAGTGAAGGCAAACCCCTTCATCTCTATCTATACAATCTCCAGAGTCTCTCAAATTTCTCAGAAAAGAAAATGTCCCTTTCCTTCCTCAGTAATCTGCAAGAACAACTAAGCAGACGTATTTTAGGTTTTCCTTGCAGTGCATATGGGAACTTTGGGTAGCACAGTTACTAAGGACAAGATGAGAATGAAAACCAAGTGGTTTTCATTGCCAGCAAATTTTTATGCCACCAAATGCACTTTGGTTTTGAGGTGGCAGAACAGTCACTGCTTCCTCTCTCGCAGGACAGTCCAAACAGAGAAACTGGTGTGAGAACTGTGTCCCCCTCTCCACTCGCTTACATCCCTGACGCACACACATGCCCACGGCTCAGAGACTGGCTACCACAAGAGCAGGTACCCAAATGTGACTGGAACCTGAAAAGGCACAACCAGCGTCCTGGTGGCTTGATCCCACTGATTCTACTTCATTTCAGTTAGAGGCACAGCAAATACTGGCCCTGCCTTCTTATACAAGAAAACACAGGAATTTCAAATGCGCCAAAGACCACAACGAGGACTGTGTCAGAAGCCAAGAGCTCCATAGCATGAAACCCACACAAAGCTGTCTCTGCAGCGACCACGAGCCACAAACGCGCCTCACCGATTTTATTGGGATCTTCTCCCAGCTGATTCTGCATGAGAAGATTCCTGGTCTGGAAGATCTGCAGGCTGGTTCCCCCACCAGCAAAGACCAGCCCGTACTTGTTGGACACGGCGAGGAGGCTGGAGCGCTCTTTGGGGAGATCGTCAGGAGCGTCGAAGATGCGGACCTTCTTCAGTGCTCTGAACTGAAAATCCTGTTGTGGGAGAGAGCAGACATAGCTGTACGCGTGCAGACGAAGAGGAAGACTTCACTTCGGTTTCTCTAAGACAATAAGCTGAAAGTCTCTCCACAAGAGCTGCAGAACACCCACATCCATGCTACCACTGGCCAACCTATCACCTTTTCTGTCTTCCCTAAGTAATACAGAGATCACACAGCAGTTTTGCCTGGTGTGTCTCTCTTCTACCCAACAGCCTGTTTTCATAAAACTTGTAGGAGCTGAACTTGAGGCATCTAACTCCTCTCAGAAATATGCCTGAAACTAGACAATTGTCACAGAAGAGGAAAAAAGGAAAGAAAAGGGAACATAGCAAAGATAAAATGTGATAGAATAAAACCTGTTCCCTTAAAGCTACAAAGCGCACAAGGTGTAGTTAGAGCACTCTATCTAACACCACTAATTCAAATCAAGCCTCAGGTTTTTGGTTCATTTTGCCAAAAATGGAGTAAAAAAAAAAAAAAAAGCATGGAGTAAATGCATTTCTGCAACCTAGGAGGACTGCAGGAGCTCAGAACCCTCTGCAAAACGAGCAGCCCAGGTGCCTGAGCAGGAAGCAGCTGCACAAATCCACACAGGCTCGAGCAGCCTGCACAAACAGCCCCGTCCTGCTCACACAGCCTGGGACACACACGGGCAGGCTGGGCTGGCAGCAATGCTCGGCTTCGTGCTGCCCAAAGGCAGAAAACCACACACACAGCCAGCACTGTTCCCAAAAGCAGATTCCCCACAGAAGGCCCGCCCAGGAGACCTCAGAACCCCCCAGGAGACCTCAGAACCCCCTCCCTGCTCCCCAACAGCCTCCCCCTGCAGCTCAGAAGAAACCCAGCAGAGCCCCCAGCCCCTCCTGCCCCCAGGCTCCCCCAAACCCACTTTCCACCACACCCCAAGCCAGCCTCTCCCCCCAGCCCTCCACAAACACCCCCAAACCCCTGAGGATCCCCCCCAAAAGCCCCCCCCAGCCCCTCCCCCACCCCCGGTGCCCCCCCCCAGCCTAGGCCGAACCCCCCCAAGCCCCCCATAACCGCTCCCCCCCGGCAGCCTGCCACCCCCTGCGTGCCCAGGGCCGCCCCCCCACTCTCCACAGGCTGCTGGCTGCCGGCCCTCGCCCTGCCTTCATCTCCCGCTCGGGGATCACGTTCATGTCGTCCCCCATGGCTCCAGCCCGGCCCCCGCCGCCTCAGCGCCGCCGCCGGGGAAGCTCCGCTCGCTTCCGCTTCCGGCGGGGCCGCTCTAGCCGCGCTACTCTATGATCCGGGGGAGGAGTCCTCCAAGGGAGGGGGGGCGGAGGGGAAAATAAGGGGCGGCTGCTGGGGGTGGGGGGGGATGCCGAGGCTGTGGTTAATCAAAGTTAATAAATTTGTGCTGTTTGGGTGTTCCTGAGTCGGGTCTGTGCTGATTATGGGCGGGGGGCTGCTGCAGGGCACACCCCAAAGCCATGAGGGGACCCCAATGAGGGGACCCCAACGAGGGGACCCCATGGCGCTGAGGGGACCCCACAGCCCTCAGGGACCCACCGGGGCCAGGCGTTGGCACAGATCTGGCTGCCAACGAAGCCGGAGCCTTCCCTCCCAGCCCATCAACCTCCACGGGGCTGTGGTGCTGCTTTTATGGGTCCAACAGCACTGGAGCCCCAAGGAAACCCCAGTCCCTTCATGGGGGTAAATGTGGTCTGGTGCTTGAGGCTGGTCCTTGTGCACCACCAGGCACACGCTGAGGTGGAAACGATGAAGCACTGTGAAGGGAAGGCACCCTTATGGTGCTTTGAGGCCCCAGGAAAGTAGCTCTTGGTCAGAGCAAGGCCCAGCTGTCCTTCATGAAGTTATCTGGGTTGGAAGGGACCTCCAAGGTCACCCAGCCCAACCTCTGACCTAACACTAACAAGTCCTTTGTTAAACCATATCACTGAGCTCTACATCTAAACATCTTGTAAAGACCTCCAGGGATGGTGACTCACCAACTCCCCTGCGCAGCCCATTCCAATGCCTAACCCTTTCAGTAAAGAAGTTTTTCCTAATATCCACGTGTCTTTCCTCGCTTCCTCCCAGCTGAAGCTCACAGGGTCACCTCCCACCCAGGGAGCACATCACCCCAACGCTTAGCCCTGTGGTGACACAGACACAGCACAAAAGGCTGTTCCCAGCTCCAGGAGCTTGCACTGCATTTTATCTAAGATCAGAAAGACATGGACTTCCACAGAGGTAACAGTAGTGATACGTGCAGGTAGTGACCTGAAGCGTGGCAAACCACATCTAAATTCCCACATGATCCTTTTCTTCTTCCCCTCTAACACAACAGCAGCTTTCACACACAGCACAGAAATGCAGGTGCATTCCTAGAGGCTAACGGGCAGCGGAAAGCAGACAGGGCTGTGATCTCAGGGCAGTTCTGTCCTTTTGAAGAACACGTGGATAAAGCATACCCACTCATTCCCCCAGGAAGCCCGGTTTCCATTTTGATAACTCACGTCTGATAAGAACCTCAGGCAATTGCTTCAAGAGCAGAGAGCATGAAAAAAAGTAATCTTACATGAGAAGCATTGCAAGTGTCTGCTCCTGATAAACAAGTCATTCCTTAAAACAAGCACTCCCACCTGTTTTCTTTAGAGAAAATCAGAGGCTGGCTTTCAGGAGGTGGCCTCTGCATTTTGTAACACAAACCCAAAGGCATTCGGTCAGTTATTACACAGATAAAGATCAGATCAAGGCAGTGCAAACCAAGATCTATTTAAGGGTTTATATTAACCAACTTGGAAAACAGCTCAACTAATCTGCAGCCAATCATTTGGACCAAGCCTCCGAAAAGCTAAACTAAACACACTGACACACAGTATAGCTTCAAAAGATTTATTTTCAGTCTTCAAAGTAGACTGGTGCTGCTCTTACAATTTTTCTCTCTCCATTGCAGTTTTGGTTTTCATGCAAACAGTAGTGAGAATGTTTTTTTTAAATAAAAGTGCAGCCTTTGGCAGGAACAATAAGCCTAGTAGAGTTAATCATCTGTATTTTCCTTTAAAATTTATTAAACTGTGATTTTAAAAAGTTAAAAGCTGCCAAGAACATTTAAGAAAAAAAATGGGGAAGGGCAAAGAGCAAACATCTGGATTCCAGAAGTTGTGTATAGAGCAAGAATCACTGCAATAACCAGAGCGTGGATAGCACAGTCCCAGCTACACCTGGTCCCAGCTCTTACTCTGCATTTACAGCCACTCTTTGCAAGCTTGAGGGCTTACATAGCAGGAAAATGTGCCCAATAGTCCCACGGGACCAAGCTGAAACACATGCAGAGAAGTCTGCAAAATCAGAAAGAGCAGCTGCATGAAGAAAGATCCTCATCCTTAGCTGGTCTGGAAAAATCTTGCAGGGCTCAGAGTTTGGTCACCCAGCTTCCTTTCACTTGAAGCTTCTGTTTCCCCCTAAGCCTTCCTGAGGGGCTGCAAAGGCGTAACAGCAGGCTTGTTTCTACACCTGACGGACAAGACAACTACCTGTTCAGAGATTATGCTCCTGGTCAGAGACTTAAGCGGAGATTTATTAGGAAGACAACCATAGATTAGCTCTAATCATCCTCATGTGCTGGTGTTGGGCTCCCCTCCCCAGAATAGGGTTGCAGTTTGCCCCTTTTCAGATCAGGGATGTGACTTACCTTGCTGTTTGCCTCTCTTGCTATGGTTGATCAACAAGTCTCAGAGGCCAAGGAAAAAGCAGAGCAAACCAGAAAGGGGCAGGGGGAAAGATCTAAGGCTAAACGGGTCAGTGGCTTTCCCTCAGCTGAAAGAGAGCCTTGGCAGAACTCATTTCTTTAGCTTCCAAGTACCTCGGTTTTCACATGGGTTTATCCACCAGGATTGCCAGACTCCTCCAGTCTGTCAGCCTTTGGTTTATAGCATCCTGTAGAGGGTTCTTGTCTTTGCCTTGCAGCCAGCAGTCAAACAGCTCCTACCTGAAGACAACTCCTGCCCACTGCTAATCTAATTTCTGGTAGAAGCCAGCAGGATATTGGCTGCAGGGTTATCTGCAGAGCGCGTTCCTGCTGACAGCTTAGGTTTGACCCTGTCCTAAGGCAAACTACAGTGGAAGGGCCTGATAATCGGGCCTCCAGAACAGAAGGGCACCTTGGTCCTAGTCTAAGCACCTGTGATATGCATTTGGTTCAAGGTGAAGCCCAAACAAAAGTCCTCACGGAATTTAGCAGCTAAAGAAATGTTCCCTTACAACATCCTAGCCTCAGCAGCAGACAAGGGTCTTCCAGAAGTAGAGGACCCAGGCACATCAAGGACATCACATGCTGGTTGTGCAGAACTTACTCCCAGGGCTGATGGGGACACTGAGATCTGGGACAAGGATCTGAGTATGGGGACACAGGAAAACAATTTTTTTGTTGTTGTTTTAAACAGCTCTCTTGGCACAGCCCCAAGATCTGACTGCAGGATGAACCCAGGGAGCACACAGAAGCCTTTCTGTGCAGTGAGCCGTGCCCACTTCCAAGCTTAAAGCCCCTGCCAGCAGATCTCTGGTGTCAGTGCACCTCCCCACCTTCACCCTGCACACACCTAGGCCACAGAGGTGGGAGCTTGACCTAGGCTTGATCAAGCCAGGAGGGAAGAACTAAACCAAAGTTGGGAAGCACACGACAGAGCAAAAAAGGCACTTAGTTCTTTGCACCAACAAAGCTGCTGTAGGGGCTCCAGCAGGGAAGCACTCTGTGTCTGGCAGAAAGGCCCTTCAGGAACCTGTTGTGACAAGCACAGCTCTAATCTGTAAGCTGGGGGGAAAGCAGCTCCTTTTCATGTGAGAAATGCAGGAAGGGCAGAGGAAAGAGTAAGATCAGATTTTTTTTTTTTTTGTCTCACAGTACACTTGGTGCTACAGCTTCTAACAAATCGTTAGCTAAGAGATGCAGCAGAAAGATCCAAGCTGGGGACTCCAGCTTCCCTTGCTGTTCCTCTAAGGCAGGTTAGTTGAAAACTAGGACTGTCCACAGTAAAGAGTACCAAAGCACAGGTAACCTCTGTTACAGGCCAGCAAAGCAAACAGTGCCAATTTTCCAGCCTGCTCTCTTCAAGGGAGGCTGGCTATGTCTCTCTCGGGAGGTGGACCAGAAGGTTTTGGGTTGCTTTCATTGGCTTTTCCTTCAAACATCATAACCCTGCAAAACACAACAGATAATACAGGTTAAAAAAAAAAAAAAAAAAAGCAGGTGCATCTTCACTCATCACAGGGGGGTGGGATTATCTTATTTGCTGAAAAATAGCATCTGCCTTCTATACAATGGGCATCTGATAATTAACAGAGGACAGAAAGCCAACAGAGGGCAGTGCTGCCAGCTCAGCAGGCAGCTTTGCCTTTCCAGCAGCTTCCAGGAGTGCGTTCCCAGAGCCTCTGCCCGTTTCCCTCTCAGAGCCCAGAGGATTAGCACATTTTATTTAGACAGCCACTTCCGAAATCCCTTGGGCACACACTGCATGCCAAGTGCTCCTGATGCGTCAAAACAAACACCAGCCCTGGCCCACCTTGTGTATAACCATACAGCACAACACTCGGAAGCCAAATCAAGCAAGCAACAGCAATTACAGCCAGGAGAGAGGGCAGAGACGAGGAGCAAGGCAGCAGCTAGAAGAATCCCAAGCATTTTGCAACCACCAGCGCTGTCTTCCTCCCTGAGGACTGCAGCTACGCTGGGAATGCCAGCTGCCACGCCGGATCAAAGGACTGCGCTGCTCTCGGGACGAGTTTTACATTTCTGCTCCTGCTCCAAACAGAGTCCAAGAGACAAAGGGGCATCTGTTTGTCAGCAAAAGAAGGGACCCATCTGTGAAAGCTACTGCAGCTGGGAGGAAGGATGGATGATAAGGGACAGGCTGCAGGCTCAGCCTGCTTCAATGGAGAGAGCGGCAAGGGTGTCAGAAGTGCGTGCGCTTGGAAGTGGAGCATCCCAACATGCAGACAGAGCACTCAGTGGGGAAAAGGAGAGACCACCAGCAAGCACGTACCAGCTCGGAGGGAACAAGCTCCAGTATCCTTCCTCCCAACCTGGGAGAAAGCTGGCTGCCTTTCTAAAGCTGCCTTCAGAAAGGGGCAAGCGGGATGGAGAGGAGCAGCTCCTATTCACGGCGGTAACAAACAAAAGCAGGGCCAGCCCCTGTGGCTGTGAAAGGAAAAGCCAGGCTTCAATGGGGCAGAGATGGAGCCAAGAGAACCCACCCCGCTAGCAGCAGGAGCCAAGCAAGTGTTGGGAAGCCATTTGGTACAGCAGGACTCTCGGAGCCCTGTCAGGAGGGCAGAGGCAGCCGTGAGAGGCGAGTGCTGGCAGCCAGGAACACAAAACCCTTCCCAGCACACGCCAGCTGTTTGAGGCACATCTCCTCTCCACATACTGCCCAGCTCTCCAAAACGGGGCAGGAGGGAGCATCCTGTGGGCAACAGGAACCAGCACGGCTGGGGTTTGCAGGATCACCGTTCCCTGCTCAAGTCCTGCCTCCCGTGGCGTGAGGGTCCTCCTGTCACCTCCAGGCCCAGGGGACACGCACAGCTCCACCTCCACCAGGCAGGGCAGCTGCTGCCCTTCCAGCTCCCCCAGCACGCTGCTCGCTTCCAGCCTCTCCCCCGTCCCCTCCCAAGGGCACTCACAGCTTCAGTACAGCTGAGCGCTTGCCAAGCATCACGTTGACGAAGTCCTGGTAGGAAATGGTCTCGCTAACCCCGCCGGTCACCTCAGAGATCATCTTCTTCAGCTCCAGGTGGGTCTTCGGAGCCCCCATCTTCTCCATCATCCTTTTGACAGACATCAGATCTGCAAGAGCAAGGCGTTGGTGCTGTGGCAAGGGGACCACACTGAGCCCAGACCAACCCTGGGGGCACAGGCTGGAGTTCCCAACTCAGACCCTCGCTTTTGGACCCTCCCAAAACTGATGGCACGAAGCTGCCAGCTGAAAGCAGAGAGAAGCCCCCAGCAGAGCCCACTGCCGTACTGGCAGTGAGGAGCATCGCTTCCTATTTGTGCAGCTCGAGAATAAAAGCACCATGCGCTGCAGAGAAGGGACAACTCCCAAAGTGATCCAAAGGCACACAGGGACACTGCTGCTGAGCTCAGAACGGTGCCAAGAATCACAAGGACGAGGAGGGGGGAGGAAAACAACACCGGGGTTAAAGCTGGAGACAAACAGGCTCTGGGAGCAGGCACCCCTGCCCATCGCCACAGGCCATTTCCTTCCATTGCTCGCACTGTGCCGCCAGGACCTGCGGCCCCTTCCCTCCCGGAAAGGCTTTGCAGCCCGGAGCCAGGCTCCTCCAGCTCCCCACAGGTTCAATTTCAGCTCAAGGACTGGTGGAGGAGGGGAATGAGGCAGGAGCCTCCTGCAAGGGCACAGCATGCAAGCGCCTGCACTTAGGCGTCTGCTCCAGGCCTGGAGAAACCTGTATTTTTACCTAACTGGTGCTTTCCAGCCCCAAAGCAGGGCCATTCTGCTGGGCCCGACTCACACCCAGTTCCCATTTTCCCCTCTGCTCCCTTCCCCCCACAGGGAAGAGATTCCCTGCACTGGAATTGCTCGTGGCTTTACACAGCTTCTGCCTCAAGCCAGGCAGAACTCAGGGAACTCCAAGCCTGCATTTCCTCTGGAAATGCTGACGATTGGAACAGAAAGAAGCAGAGAGTCAGGAGGAAAACAGGACCAAGAAGAGCTCAGATCCTGAAGCAGGTGAGGAGAGACTGAGAAAGTGGAGGGGCAGGGGCTGGAGAGCCAGGAAGCCCCTGGCTGGGTTTCAGGAGCCCAGCAAGGCCAGACCCAGGAGCAGCCCATGTATTTTTCCTCCTCAGCAATGCAGAGGGGAGCAGCAGACACCATCCCAGCAGGCAGTCACTCCTGCAGCCCAGTAACAGCGTCCCTGCGTCACTCACCGATCTCGCCTTGGTTGTTCAGGTCAAACTCCATGTACTTCTCTGGAACAGACACAGAAACAAGTTAGCAGGTCAGAGCTGCTCCAGCAGGGAGACAGAGCAGGGGGCACGCAGGGCTTTGGAGCTCTGCCTGAGCGGAGCAGGGAAACAGAAGGTTTGGGGATATGACTGATACACTGCAGAACGCAAACAGCTCAGGGGGAGACAGTCTCAAGACCTGGTTTTAACACCCCTGTCTCAAGTCCAGGGCTCCACAGTTAAGTGCTCTTTAATTGTGGCCGCTTTTCAATTGAGCTGAAAGAAAACACTGGCATGAGAACAAGTTATCAGCTAGCCATGAGAAGCGTTAAAAGGCTTCCAGCCAGAAAAACAAAGCTCTGGAACAGCCTCCCAGAAGGAGTAGCAAGAAAAGCAAAACCCTGAGCACTCCCAAGACAAAAGCTTGATCGGATTAGGAGGGGGATTAGGTGACGTGGTTGCCTGCAATAGTGAGGGACAAACCCCGCAGCCCTCCCAGCGCCGTGCTGTGCTCCCAGAGCAACACCTGCCAGCGGGGATGCTCGAGGACCACGTCGAGAGGGTGAGGCCAAGAACACGCCAGGGAGCAGTGACACTGGAGCAGGCTGTTTGCCCTTCCAAACCAGGCGGCTCCAGCATCCTCAGAGAAAGGCAGAAGCTGCTCAGACAGCCTGGATAGCATTGCAGGATGGAAAGCTGGCGTGCCGTAACAGCCAGAGCACTGCTCTGAGCCAGGAAATCAGGATTTTAGTCCTGGGCAGCTTCTGATCTTTCAGAGGCACACCTGTGCTTCCTACCCCCCCGGCTAGCTGTTCCCCATTTAGCACATAAGCTCTTCAGGCAAGGATTTGTCTTACAGACCATGCGGCTCCTTGTGCCACAGGGGGGCCCCCACCTTAACCTCAATTCTGCTAAATGGAGAGAGCAAGATGCCTGCTGCCACCAGCCATCCGTACACAGCTGGAGAAATCTCCACTTGCCCTGCAGTTAGCACTCAATCCCCAGCAGAGCCTCCGAGGGCTCAAATTAAGTGAGAGCTCCCAGGCTGCAACTTCCCCCAAAGGGAAAGAGCCCTTTGCTCCGGGAACACCAGCAAGCAGACGAGCGTGCACTGAGAAGTGGCAGGCTAATTTCAGGAGCCGAAGGGAAGAAGGGATATTTCACACATCAGAGCGCGCCCCAGGACTCGTGCTTCTGAAGGAAGGAGCTGGGTAAGCTGAAGTGAAGGGCAGCCACGGACAGGAGGCAGAGGCATGAATTTACCTGGGTCTCAGCTGTGGATTGCTGTCAGGAGCTCAACACCACAGCTCTACAGGAGTACCAGGCACAAGCCAAAGCTGTGCTTGCTCCAGGCAGCAACAAGGATCCCCCTTGAGCATTAAGCAACCATCCCTAGATGAAATCGGGGCTGTCACGCATCTGTTTAGGGGCTGAAGTGATGCTGGATGCCCGCCAGGCTCTGCCCCACTGCAATGACCTTGTGCAAATGAACTTCCACCT
Organism: Anas platyrhynchos; assembly: GCF_047663525.1. Taxonomy (NCBI): domain Eukaryota; kingdom Metazoa; phylum Chordata; class Aves; order Anseriformes; family Anatidae; genus Anas; species Anas platyrhynchos. The sequence goes on from NC_092604.1 coordinate 10,126,477, forward strand.
CCCCAGGCAGGGGTCGGGATCCCCAGCGTGCGCCCAGGGACACACACCCTGCTCCGCAGCGCCTGTGCCCTGCACGTGTTTTCCTTTCTCCTCAGCTGACGCTGAGCCAGGAGCGTGGAGAACAGAGGCAGCTTTACATCACCGTGCGCTCAGCCTCGGCTCACACACCCGTGCTTCCCTCCCACCCCAGCTGCAGGGATCTGGGGGGGCAAAGCCATGCCTCATCCCTCCCCTCACGACTGCATTGACACAAGCACGGAGCGTGCAGGGGCTCCCAGGGCTCTCTGTGGGGAGGGTGGCGGAGAAGAAACACTCCCCCCATCACCACACAATGAGCCGATTGTCGGAGGAGCCGGAGGAGGCGTTGGGAGAGTGGGACAGGCCACGGAGGCAAGCTCCCGAGGCAGCAGGAGGAGATGCCAGGGGCTCTTATTACAGGGAACTCTGCGCCTTGCGACCCTACGGCTGCAGTGTTTGAGGAGCCCCGGTTGGGATGGGAAAATAACGCAGGGCTGCAGCCAGAAGTCAAAGCCACACAAGAAGTCAACAGAAAGAAGGATGGGGGAGCACAGGAGGCTCCTAGCAGGGTAAAGGAGCGCTAAGCCCCAGCCAGCTTCCTCCATGCTGCACTGCGAAGCCAAAATTCACAGGGCAATAGCAGGCAATGCCTGAAATGGAAGCGGGGTCAGGCTTTATTTGGCTAGAGCCAGGCTGAGGACAAACCTTGAGGGCACCGTGACGCAGGAGGCATGCTTCCTCAGAGGCCGTGGGGGAAGTGACTGCCTTCAGCCACTGCTCGGAAAGAAACTGGCTGCACCCGGAGCAGCCCTGCTGAATCCTGGCCTTTAACTACTCAGGGACAAGCTCTGAACACCGAAACCAAGCTTTTGAGCTGTTTCTGTCCCTCTGCCACCACGTGGCCCAAATTTATGCCCCAGTCTGGAGCCAGACCTGGTTGGGACAGGACTACACAGGTCAGTGCTGCTGGCTCCGGTACTGAGGGGTTTGGGAAGGACCAGGGCAGGCTGCAGAAAATTCTGGAGAGAAAAAGGGCCTCAGCTCCTTCAGGAAGGATTTGAGACCTCTGCTCTGTGGGCAGAGGTCCTCCTACTCACTGGAAAAAAGTCCAGCTACTGCATTGTGCATTATACCAGCCAGCTTGTCTAGGTACTGAGACAGAAACTTCCCTCCTTCGCTGCTCCCGGGGGGGGCTCTGCCCACGCAGCAGGTTTTGCAGCAATAGCAGCCTCCAGGCAGGATGTCTGCATGCTGATGTCCCTGCCCTGCAAGAGGGGGAAGCGCAAAGGCTCAGGTGGGAAAACCACCCCTGGGGAGTTTCATCAAGTTCCACAAGCAAGGGAAAGGTTTCTGTCTCGGCTCCGTCCCGTATGACTTACTCAGCAGAAAACTTCAGGCTGGTAAGAAGTTAAGTGCTGAGGGAAATAACGTGTCCAGAGCGACCAGGCTGCCTGACCACCAGCTCTCACCTTTGAACACCGCCAGCTTCTCCTCCAGGTCTTCTTCATCACTGAACTTCGGGTCACAGAGGAATTCCTAAAACAGTAAAAGTATTCCCGAGGTTAAAGAAAGGAAACAGCGTTACCCAGACCACCTACCCAAATCCCAGAGGGCCATATCTACTCCTCAGTGCCAGGAGACTTCCAATGGGTCAAACCCCACCAGGCCTCAATAACTGCATGACACCCCCCGGCACCCCTCCTTGCTCACCCGAGGTTTCAGCCCCCCAACCTCTGCTCAAGCATGCCCAGCACAAGGGCCAGGCACCCAAACCCACCAAGGACTCCTATTCCTTGCAAAAAGCACTCATTTCAGAGACTTTAAACTCTCAGGTGAACTCAGGGCTGGCAAATAGAGCAGGCAAAGTTTGTAGGATGTCATACAGCCAGGAGAGGACAGGTATTTTGTATTTTGAGGGAAGGGGCAGGGCTCCCCCTTTCTCAGACTATCTGTCCATTCCTCCCATCGCTCTGCTCAGGCTGGGGAGGAAATCCCAGGTCAGTTTTGGTCACTTGTTCCTAACTCCACCTCAAAACCCATCAGGTACCCATGAGAACGGAGCTTGCAGGGTCAGCCTCGCCACTGTACCCTGCCAGCAGCACCCTTGCAGCCAGCAGCAGCAGGTCTGGGTCCTGCCCCTGCCCTCCCACACCTCCCAGCCCCGCGCAGTGCAACGCCTCGGTCTGTGCTCAGCAACAACACCGCATTCTTCAGCGCAGAAATCATTAACATCTGCACAGCTCAGGCACTGCTTGTCCGGCACAAAACCCCTCCGGGGGCTGCGGTGGAGAGGGCTGAGGCTGCTTCCTGCTCAGTGCCTTTGTTTCTCACCAGCTATTTGTGCTCACAAAGGCAGGATGGGGTCCCCAGGAGATGAGGATCTCCGGCACTGGTAGTACTGGGGCAGCACCACTTACTGGTAATGAGACCACCCGCAGCCCACCCTTCACCAAATCCTTTCTGTGCAGCCAAGCCAAGGTAGGAAGCCCACCTGGACACAAGTGTCAGCCCCTCCTGACGGGCCACCAGAGACCCCCCCCAAGTAAACTGGCATGACACAGGCTTCCCTTGTCACCACGGGCACCAACTCAAGCTGAGAGCCGTGGGGAGAAGCAATGTTCCCAGTTCCTTCTTTCACTCTCCTTGGTGAACTCGCTTTCCTTTATCTCAGCTCTTTCTACCCAGGGGTATCAAGTGCCAGCCCTGCACAAAGGCACAATTGGGCTTTGAGGCCGGGGCTCAGCCAGCCGCAGAAGTCACCGGAGAGCAGAGTCGCGTTACCTACCGCCACTGCAAAGGGAACTTGCCAAATCCCACTGAGCACCAGAACTGAGCCAGAACATCACCAGGTCGTGGCCTCATTCTCACCCCACAAAAACAGCAGAGAGCTGCAGGACAGGGGACAGGAGAGCAGAAGGGAAGGCTGCACCCATGCGGGATGGCTGGGGACACGTGCCCGGGGTCTGGCAGCACGGTGCAGAGCAGGAGGGGTGACACCGGGCACGCACCCAGCACCCAGACCCCCTGCACCTCACCCACAGGAGCTGCAGCTGCTCCGAGCTGAAGGAAGCAGCAGGGGGATGTATTTCAAAGGCCATTCCACCCTGGCATTGTATGCGAGCTGCCCTGCGATAAGGCCAGCGCTCACAGGAACGCGCAGGAATGCGGTCCCCAGGGCCTGTGACTCAGCCACTGCCCAAGCGGCCGAAGGTCCTCCCAGAGCCCTTTCTTTGCTAATGCTCCCATTTTAAGGGGCTTGTTCTATAATAAGAACTGCTTAAAAATAAGCCCCGGCCTCTCCCCTGCTTCTTCTCTTTCTTGGAGAAAGAGACTTTTCCAGGCCAACAAATGCAGCTACGCGATTCTCAGCTACCTGTAAAACAACCTGAGCAAAGGAGACCCTTCCTCACCCCCCTAAAGGGCTCTGATGGGGGGACCAGGCTCTGGTCAGGCTGTTTAGGTGCCCGAGGGCAGCCGCCCAGCCTGCAGAGGCTGTGAAGTGGCTGAGGGATGTCCGTGCCTGCCCTGGGTGCAAGAAGCAGGCACCTGTTCTCCCGCAGGCTGAGCTCCCTGCAGCCCCGTGCGTTAGAGGGTAAAGCCAGGTTGAAACTAATCTGTGCTGGATTACGCTCACCACCTTGATGCACGAGGCAGAGCAATGTGATCGCCGCTCCCCAGGAAGGGAGGGAATGGCCAAGAGGGGTTCCCAGAGGAGAGCTTCAGGCTGGAAATGAAAATTCAATCCTGGGCTCAGCTGTCTTGGAGCAGCGTGTGTGCACTCTGGACATTTGCTGCCAAACACCCGCATCCCACAGAGCTCAGGGGGAGAAAGCGGCCAGGAAAACAGGGCTGGGAAGGAGCTGGATGTTGGGATGAGACAACGAGATGACACCCGATAGGAATGTGGGCTGTGGGATTAGTTTTCACTCTGAGTATTTTATTAGTTTGCAGTCCTGGGGCTTGTCAGGGCTTAGGAAACCCCCTCCCAGGCTCCAGGCACGCTGTCAACCTGGGTCCGTGCATCAGCTCGGTGTCGGAGGGAGGTGGGAGCTGTTTCACCCCATGGCTGCTCCCAGCAGCAGGTACAGCACACCCCTTTTCTCCCAACCCAAGGGGAAGCTGTCCCCTGTAGGGACACTTCGGGCCCATTCACCTCCCCTCTGTGGGGCCCTATCCCACCTGCTCCGAGCAGCCTGTTTGAAAAGCCCCTTTTTAGCCAAGTGCTCCCATTCTACGGCAGCACCTCCTGGTTTCTAATCACCTAATTCCCTCCCCAGTGACCTACATAGCCTCCACCTCGGCTGTCTCACCCCGCTGGGCGTGCATACCAACACTTTTTGCTGCCCTGTTAACACAAGGACAAGGAGCCCACCACCTCCTCAGGGCTCCCGTCTTGTGTGCCTCTGATTTCTCCACCTGGAGCACCACGAGGCCACCAGCTGTACCACCAAGGGCTCACCAAACCCACCAAGAAGTGACCCTAGAAGCCCCATAATTGATAGTTTTGAGGTTAAAGCCTTTTTTTCACCCCCTGAACAACTCTTAACCAGGAGGGTCACCAACAGAGCCACCTCCATGAGCCAGGCTGGACGTGCAGCGGGGGCAGGCAGCCCGGACCCCTTTGCTCTGTGCCAGGAGTCACCGATCCCCTGCCCAAGGCTGGGGGACACCCAAGAGCCCCGTGTTCCCTTGTGTGTTCACGGGTCCTGCTGTGGCTGAAGAGCAGAGCGAGTCTGGAGAGCTCCTGGCTCCTGAGAGGGGAACTTGAGGCAGTGGACACGGCAAAGAGGAGGGCGAAGCCCTTTGGGAGAACAAGGGCACCCATTCTTGCTGGGGTGCCTTCCCCAGGGGAATTCCACAGCACCCAGCCCCACAGGCACGCAGAACTGCCTGGACAGCACCGCATGGAGCTGGAGGAGCGGGCAGAGGGGACACAGACCCCCAAAATCCCCCAAGCACAGTGGACGCAGGCCCCCCAAACCCCCCATACACCTCCCTCACCCCACACCCAACACCCCCCGAGCGGGGGGGGGGGGGAACACCTACCCCTTACAGAGCGGGCACCCCACTCACTCCCCCTCGCCCCCCTTCACCTTCCTCGCCCCCCTTCACCTTCCTCACCCTCCTCTCCCTCTCCCCGACCCCTCCCCACCTTGTTGATCTCCTCCAGCCGCCCGTCCTGAGGCGCCCTCCTCAGCCCCCCGCCGCTCGGCCGGCGCGGAGCCGCCATCTCACAGAGCCGCCCCGCGCCCGCCGCCGCCTTAAGTAGGGCCGGGCCGGGCCCCCGCCCCCGCCCTTAACCCCTTCTATCCCCCCCAAGGGTCACCTCAGGCTTTTTTCCCCTTGGGGAAGCCAGCCCTGTACCCGGGGGGGGGTCTCCGTGGTGTCGGGGAGCCGACGGCTGCGGCCCCGACGGGCGGGACGTGGTCGGGGGGCTGCTCCTCAGCGGTCCTGGGGGGGCACCCGAAGCCCCTCGGGGCTCCCTGGAGGCGTCCTGCAGTGGGGTCGGGGGGTGTCAGTGCTCCCTGGGGGTGGTATTTTGTTTTAGGGGGCGTTATTCTGTTTTAAGGGGCGTTATTCTGGCCCTGGGGGTCATTACTCTGCCAAGGGGGGTCGTTATTCTGGCCCAGGAGGTGTTATTTCTACCCCAGGGGTGTTATTCCAGCCGAATAAAATAAATAAATAAATAAAATAAATAAGCTGTTGTCTGAGAAGCCCAACTGGGGGCAACCCAGTGCTTCAGGAGCCCCAGCACCCCAGCTCAGCTGCGCTGAAAGCCAGCACGGGCCCAGCCTGCAGTCCTCCCGCTGTCTCACACGCAGGTGGATGGGCAGCTGTGTGCTATATTCGGGATTTTTAGCGGATACAGCTCTAGGCAGGCGTCACCAGCTAAAAAAATAAAAAAATAAATAAAAAAAAAAAATTAAAAAAAAAAATCAGTTCCAGGAAGAGCAGGAGGGAGGATGCTGCGTTTTCAGCAGCAGGCGCGAGGCAGAGGCTTGACATTTCTGTTGTGTGTGATGATCATGGCGTGTAATTGTCTTCCCAGGGAGGTGGTGAGCGGCTGCGGCTCCCTGCCTCTCGGCCCAGCCGCCTCACGCTGCTCTCGCTGCCTCCTGGCTTTGCTTTTGCAGAGCTGGCAGCGGGCTGTAGGAGAGGAGCCCCCACCACTGCCCTCCTGCAGCTCGGGCACCCCAACTCAGCTTTTGTGCAGGTAGGAGGGAGATAGGTTTGCTCGGGTAGGAAAATCCCTTCCAGAGCCCTGGACCCACAGGAGATGGCACAGAGAGAAGGTCTGTGGCAGCGGTTTTACAAAGAGCGTTACACAAGACTTTAGCAAGCCTGGTTTCCAGCACCGTGAGTGGAAGAGCACAGGTAAAGCGAGTTAAAAAGTGAACTGTGCTCCAGCCGGGGGACTCGCTTCTGACCTTACAGGCGTGACTTTGCTGTGCCAGCACCACCAGTGCAAGGGGGGGGAGCTGAACCTAGCTCCACTGCCTGCCCAGTCCCATCGAGCAGCCCACGCATGGCAGGGTGAACCACCCGGATGCCTTTCCTTTACAGGCAACACAGCCACTGACCTCCGTGCCATGCAGTGGGAGGGACACCAGCAGGCACTGGCCGTGTCCAGCTGCTCCCCATCCGGCACCAACAGCAGGATGCAACAGGCAGAGGATGCCCCCATCTGCCAGGTTAAGGGCCCGGCTTTGCTTCTGCTCAGCCCCACTTTTGCTCTCCCTGCTGTGAGCTCCCTGCTCTGGGGAAGCCAGCAAGCTGTGTGCCCTCCCGAGAGCTCAGGATGCTGAGGATCACTCGGGATGCTGAGACTGAACCAGTGTGGGTGAGTACCCGGGGGTGATATTGTACCGAGGGCAACATGCAGAGCAGCAGGAGGGAGCGATGCTGGTGAGGGCAGGTGTCCTTTGCTCTGCCAGTCCCTATTGCAGGGGGGCACAGAGGTGACCGGGGGGGGGGGGTGTCGGGGCAGCAGCCAGCGCCCTGTCACTGCCACTCGGAGCAGCCCTCGGGGAGGCTCCGCAAAATGTCCTCCAGGTTCTTCTTGTCAGCCCGGATCTCGGCCAAGTCGCTCTCGAAGGCTTGGATCTTCTCCTGCTGCTGCGCCGCCTCCTGCTGCAGCCGGCTCAGCCGCTGGGCCAGGGCTCCCGGCGCGGCCAGGCGCAGCCGCAGCTTCTCCAGCTGCAGCCTCCCTGCTCCCAGCGCCGCCTCCACCTGTGTGCCCTGCTCCAGGTCGCCTGGATGAGGGGAAGGATGCGGGTGAGAGGCAGAGAGCTGGGCAGGAGAGGGGCTGGTCCTGCTCCAAGGGATCTGACCCTTGGCAGGAGGCAGGTGGAAGGGAGTGGGTGCAGCGGGGCATGGAGGTAGGGCGGCTTCCAGTGATCACAGGTTAAAAAAAAATTGGTTTGTGGCTCCAGGCAGGGCCCAAGCACATCTTTCCTTTACGTGTGTGTGATGCTTTCCACCCTTTAAGCCTGCCTGCTCCTCCTGGAGATGCCAAGGGAGATCAGCATCCCCACACCAGGCACGAGCACTTTGCTCTGATCCTGCTTTGCTCAGCAACCCCTGGTTTGCTCTGCACAAGGGCTTTCTCTGACACGACCCCTGAAGAAGCTTTGCCAAAACCCAGAGCTATCTCCAGCGTGGAGCATCCAGCACAGATGGACAGTGCTGTCCCCAAGCCCAACAGGGGGCCCAAACCCGCTCGCGCAGGGTCTCACCGAGGCTGCTCAGCAGGTCGTTCAGGGTCTTGATGTCCTTCATCAGCGAGCTCCGGGCTTCCTGGAGGCTTTTGGCCATTTCACTCACCTCTGTCCCCACCTTACAACACAGACACCAGGATCAGGGGTACAGATAACCCTTAGCCAGATCCCAGAAACAGCCCCAAGGCGTTCCCCACGCTTTGTTGATCCCGATTCTCTGGGCTGCAGACAAACCCCTCCTGGCTTTGGCTGGAGACAGGAGGACACAGCCAGCCCCAGGGGACCTGGCTCACCTGCTCTGCTTCCTCCAGGCCCCCCCTGAGCTCCTCAGCCATGCGCTCCTGCCGGGCGAGCTCCCGCTGGGTTTCATTGGCACGCATGGCGAGCTGCACGGTGTGCTTGTGAGCCTGCTTGCTGCCCCGCAGCACAACCTGTGCCCTCTGCAAAGGGACAGAGATGGGGACAGTCACCTGGGGACACCCAGGGGGTCCTGCTCCCCGCATTCACATCCCTCCGCTCAGACCTTAGCGCTCTCCCCAGCGACTTGCTTGGCCTCCCCAGCTGTCCCCTTGGCTGCGGTGGAGACAGACAAGGAGTTTCCCAGCATTTTCTCTGCCTGTTTGATCTTCTTCTGGGCCTCCACCATCGTCCTGTCCCGCACATGCGCCATCCTCCTGCTCAGGGCAGCCTGGCCCTTCCGATGCCCCAGCACCTTCCTCATGCCTGCAGGGAACACCCCGACCCCATCACTGATCCAGCCCTTTCTCTCCTCGGGCTCCCAGCACAGCAAGAGCCAGGCTGTGACCAGGGGTGCTCTGGCAGGAGCCTTTTACCTTCCAAGCTGGCCAGGAGGGACTCCGTGCCGGAGAGCGCAGCTTTCCCTCGTGACACTGCCGAGGTGGCCAGGCTGCGGGCAGAGCCAGCTCGGTCCCGCAGCTGGAGACACAAATGAGGTTGGGGAAGGGACAAAGAGCTGCGCCCAGCTCTTTATGGGTCCCAAAACACCCACTGCTGCAGCAGAGGGGCTGGGGCTCCCCAGCCCCCGTTCCCCGGGTGGGAGGCAGCAGAGGGATGCACCCTGCGTGCCCACAGCCCCCCCTGGCACAGGGGGTCCCCATGGCTTATTTCACGAGGACATCCCCCGCGGGTGAGCAGCGATTACCTGCGTGAAGCCACGAGTCCCCTGCAGGTCCCGGCGCAGCCCAGCTGCCAGGGTGCGGGACGCCGCGATGGCTCGCTGCGCCGACAGCTCCTGCGTGCCCACCGCCTGCTCCAGCACCCCCAGGTCCTGCACCAGGGCTCCAACCTGTGCCATCAGTGCCTGCTGCGAGGCGACAGGTCCCATCGGCTCCATGAGGGCATCTCCCAGCCCGGGAGGAAGAATTAGGCAGGGATACAAGCAGGAGCCTTGAGCTGCTCCCCGGTGGGAGCTGGGTGCTGCTCACCTGCCCTGGAGCAGCTGCCTGCAGGAGCTTCTCGGCCATGTCCGCGTTTGCCTGCTGGATGGTGGCAAGAGCCCTCCTGGCCTCCGCTGCCACCTCCACCATGCCAGTGCCCAGCTCCTCCTGCGCCCGCTGGATTTCCTCGTACCTATGGGGACAGGATGGGGCCCTGCAGCATTTCAAAGGCACCGGTGGCTGCTTGGGATCTGGGCATGGGGGAAAGGGCCTGAAACACCCCCAGCACAGAGTGCCGCCACGACCAAGTCCTCCTGCCCCTGACGGGCAAGGGGCTGTGGTGTCCTGCTGCCAGCCCTCACCCGGCCTCCAGCTCACGCTGTGCTTCCCACGCCGCTCTCCCTTCCAGCAGGCCCTGCAGGAGCTCGTGGCTGGCTTTGGACACATTCAGCGCTCTCCCGACCATCGCCTCCACCTGTGCCATCGCATCCCTGTGCCTGCAGGGAGAAGGGCACCCAGAGAGGTGTCCTCTGGGGAGGAGAGGCCACCCCACATCCCCCAGCCAGGCAGGCAGCCTCCTCTGTGTGCCAGCATCACAGCGCCAGGCTTGCAGTGCCATGGTGCAGGATGCCCCCGTACCTCTCAGCCAGTGCCCGTGCCTCCAGCGCCAGGCGGCTCCAGTTGGTGGGCTGCGGGGGGATTTCCTGGGGAATCTCCTTCAAACGCAAGGAGAAGCAGTGAGACCCCGAGGCTACACTCACGGGGACCCCAGGCTTCCCCTCTCACCCCTCCTGTGCCACTGGCATCCCACCCCAGCCCAGCCACCAGTCCCCGGAGCCTCCCGAACCCCGCACCGTGGCAGCCAGGGTGTCGGCAGCGTGCAGCACCTCCCGCTGCGCTGACTGCAGCACGGCCCCGATCTCTGACAGCAGGACGCACGTTTTGGGGTGTCTGTGGTCGGAGCAGCCGCTGGCCTGGCTGGCATTGCTGAGACGGCCCCGTGCGGTGCTCAGCACCCCCGCCAGCCGCCCCACCTGCATGGAGAGCACGGCCCGGGCACCTGCGGGCAGTGCATGGAACTTTTGGGTGCCTGCATGCGGCATCTCCACCCTGAGCCTGAGCACCCCCTCTGATAAAAAGGGAAAAGAGCCCCTCCTGGGCAACCCCCCCAGGGGCACAGCGTCCCTGCAGGGGTGACAGGAGGCTTTCTGCTGCCCCCGTGCTGGTGGCAGGTGCTGCCCCATACCTTGCAGGAGGTGCCTGCCGGGCAGCCCGTCTCCCCGGGGCGCATCACCCAGCACCAGGGACTGCCCCGAGGGGACATCACAGCCTGGGGTCTGCAGCCGTTCCTCCATCTCCTGCAGCTTCGCCTTCAGCCGGTCAGCCTGTGGGCGAGATGTGGGGCACGGTGACACGGCACGGGGACCGGGGCACCTCACCGCCTCGGCAGGGCGCGGGCCGTACCCCGTCCTTCACCAGCCCGTAGCAGGAGGGGCACGGCAGGCAGCGGGAGCTCGGCGGGTCGGGGAAGAAGTTGGCCTGGCACTGCTCGCACTTGTAACCCACAAAGCCGGGGCGGCAGACGCAGGTGCTGTTCTCGTGGCACTGCGGCGTGACGGAGCCCAGCGGGGAGCAGTTGCAGGCTGCAACGGTGACAGGAAGGCATCACACTGCGGCTGCCAGCCCCAATTTTGGGACCGAGGTGGTGTCCCCTGTTCCGGTTACCTCGGCAGCCCTTGGCAGAGAATCCGAAGAAGCCGTGGTCGCATCTGTCGCAGCGCAGCCCCGTGACACCCGGCTGGCAGGAGCACTGCCCCGTCAGCGCGTGGCACCCGCTGTCCCGCGACCCCGCCGGGTGGCACTCGCAGCTGGCACCGAGGAGCGGAGAGCGATGAGCAGGCAGCAAGGAGCAAGAGCAGGAGCCCCTGCTGCCCCTTTTGTCGTGCCCCACACGCACCTCTTGCAGCCCACGGTGGGTTGCAGCCCATAGTAGCCGGGCTGGCAGAGCCCGCAGGTCCTGCCCGTCACGTGCGGGAGGCAGCGGCACTGGCCCGTGCTGGGATCGCAGCCCTCCGGCCCCGGGGCTGAGCCATTGGGGTTGCAATCGCAAGCTACGGGAGATAAAACACTGCTTACATCCCAATAAGGGGCTGTCGGGTGAGACAGCAGGAATAGGGGCTGGGGGACGAGCCCCCTGTGCTGTAGGGGGCCACATCCCTTCATCAAATAGGGCTTTGGGGCTGAGCCCCTGCAGAGCAGGATGTCTGCGGGGAATGAGGATGGCAGTGGAGAGAGGGGACAAAAAGCCATTCCTGAGCTTTTGGGGCCAACCTGGTCCATCCATCAGCCCCTAAGCCCAGTGGGCACCCCCTCTGCCTGCCCTGCTGGGGGTGGGATGGGGGGGAGCAGGACCAAGCCATACGTACGCGCACACTTCCCGGCGGGGCTAGGGGCCAGCGCGTCCCCGTAGAAGCCCGGCTGACACTCCTGGCAGTGCTCGCCCGTCGTGTTGTGCAGGCAGCGCAGGCACCGGCCGGACTCGGTGTCGCAGTTCCCCACGGCGTTGGGGTCCACGTTCCCGTGACACTGGCAGGGGGTGCAGGGATGCACGGGGCCCCTCTGCCCCAAGGGGTCCCCGAAAAACCCATCGTCGCACAGCTCGCAGCGTTTCCCTAGGGAAGGTGGAAAAATAATTAGTGGGAGGGTCCCACTAATAATATGGGGAGGGAGCAGGGCTGCCCGCAGCCCCCCTGGCCCACCCCGGGCTCACCTCTCTGCCCCGGGGGGCAGTGGGTGCACACCACCTCCCCGCTGCCGGGCACCTCGGTGCAGGGCGAGCGGTCGGGGCACGGGCAGGGCTTGCAGTCATCGGAGCGCCCCACGAAGGGGTTGCCATAAAACCCGGGGCTGCAGCGCTCGCAGGAGGGCCCCTCTGTGTTGTGCAGGCACCGGCACTGCCCTGCGAGGAGGAAAAAGGGAGAGGTGGGTGCTGGAGGGACGCGCAGCTCCAGGCAAAGGGCCACACGGGGATTGTGTGTTCCCAACCAAACTCAGAACGTTTTCCCCTCTCTGCCCAGTCCTTGCTCTGGGGGAGGATGGTTTGTAGGGGATGAGGGGGAGCGCAGAAAGCCCCGCCACCGTGCACAGAGTCTGCTGGCGCCTGCAATAATCGACACCACATTTCTCAGCGACGAGCAGCCCTGCTTCCAGCCCGCGCGGCCCCTCTCATGGAAAACACCAGCAGGCGGCTGCGACCCAGCAGGGAGCGAGCGTCTCCTTGCGAGCCGAGCCGGTGAGTCACGGCCATCCCAAGTCAGCTGGGAGGAGGAGGAGGAGAAGGAGGAAGGATGCTCAAGGACTCGCCACCTCCAAGCAGCTGCTTTGCTTACTGGAGAGGGAGAAGAGGAGCAGGAGGGGTTGGGTCGTACCAGGCGGGTGGTGCGGGAGGGAACGGGCATTTCTCCATTTTCCCCACATTTGGGAGGAGCCGGGCAATGGAAAAGAAAGGAAAAGTGGGTGGCGGAAAGGAGTGGAAAAAAACAGCAAAGGGAAGTGTGGAGGCTGGCTCGGGCTGGCAGCACAAGGGCTGGGACATCAAAGGTCTGGCCCTGTCCCCAGGCACTGTGCAGCTGGCGGTGCCAGCCCCAGTCCGGACAAGGGGCGAATTTGCAGCCCCGCTGCTGTGTTTCCACTGGCAGGGCAGAGGCACTTGCTGAAGAAAACGCCTCTTGCAGCCCTTCCCATCCCAGCCATAAGCTATTGTTGTTCCTTTCCGCAGCGAGCCTGCCAGCGAGGGCGCCTGGGCCAGGGGCCCTGTCCGGGTACCAAACGTCTCCTTTCCAAGCTCTTCCCAGCACCGATCTCAGTTGCTGCTTCCTGCAGGGATGGACAGGCAGCAGGGCAGCATTTCATGAGCCTCTGATCTGCATTTCCCCAGAGCTGACGACCAGCAGGGCCATGAGGCCATGTGTGCCACGCAGCGAGGCTGGTGCCGGATTCGTGTGGCCACCTCCAGCTCCAGGACAATCCTCCCCTCCCCTGACTAAAGCCATCCACGTTGCTGGCAGGAGAGCAATTCAGCTTGCAAATTTCGGCCATGGTGACCTCCAGGATAGTCTCCAGCATCCCTCAGAATAAGCAGAGACAAGGATTTGTTACCCGTACATCTCACGATATGGGGCAGAGGGGCTGGGGGTGCGCACCTGAGCGGGGCTCGCAGTCCCCGTGCTGGTTGCAGGCGCAGGGCACGCAGGCGACGAAGGGGCCACCGAAGGGGACGTCCCGCTTGAAGCCGGGAGCGCAGGACTGGCAGAACTGCCCGCTGTATCCCGGGGGACACGCACACTCCTCCACCCAGCCTGCCTGCACACCCGGCCCGGGGCGAGCCGACGTGAGCCGCACCTCGCTCAGCACCAGCCTGCCTGCGAGAGGGGACAGCAGCGTGAGGCCAGGATGGCACAGCCCCAGCCCCGTCTCTCCATCCTGCATAGAAATACTCCAGACTCCCACGGGAGACCCCAAAATATCCCTGTGGGTGCCTCTTGTCCCTGTTTCAGTGCTGTTCTGCTGTCCCCAGACCATCCCAGTCCCCACAGGACACCCAAGGAGCCACCCACCTGGCCCGGTGCTCACGCGGAGGCGGAGGGCGCTCAGGTTGGAGAGCAGGCGCTGGAAGCTGAAGGCCGACAGCGAAGGCTCCGTGCCCTCCTCAGCCTCATGTAGCCTGTTGGAGAGGAGTGTGGGAGGAAGGACAGCCAGAGGGACAGCTTCCCCCCACAGGACAGCTCAGCTCCCCCACTGATGGGGCACACGGTGAAACCCCCAGGGGGTCTGGGAGCGGAGCTGAACCCCCAGCACAAGGTAGCCCTGGCAAGATCCCCAAGTGTCCCCTAAGTCACCCGAGAATCCCCAAAGCACCACGACAGGTACCTGAAGGTGACAGCCTGCTTTCCATCCCGTGGCTGGCTCTCGCTGCTGGACATGGTGACCTCCATCCCCTCGCCCTCCAGCACCAGCTGGACGCGGAGCTGGGGCACCCTGCTCTCTGTCCCAGTCCCGTTCCCCTCTGCTCCCAGCAGCAGGGTCAGGGGCTGCCCGTAGCTGAGGTGCTGGTTCTGCAGAAACTTCTCTGCAAGAGGAAAGAGGAGGAAAATCTGAAGGGCGTGGATGTACCCATGTGGATGTACCCGCGACGTGCCCATGATGCCGGGTGGGAACAGTTCAGGAGCCCCTGGCACGGTTCTGTTCCCACCAGAATCAACAGGAGGTGAAGCCTGGTCGCCCTCCTGCAGCAGGGCCAGCTCCAACCCACCCAGTTCAGCAGTAGGTTGTCTCACGAGAGAACCGGGGGGGCCCAGCAGCAGAGCAGGACCCCAGGAGCCCAGCACGTACCTGGTGCAAGAAAATCCAGCGGCTCCTCTCCATCCCACTCGGCGCTCACCTCCCCAGCAGCCCAGCGCAGAGGCACGGCCACGGCACCCGCTGCTGCCGCCCAGCCCTCCAGCCCTGCAGGAAGAGCACAGCGGTGGTGCAGGGGCAAAAGGGAGTGGTGAAACCCCCCGTGTGCCCAGCACCCCAGGGTGCTGCTTTTCGGGGCTCCATCCCTGCCCCTGAACCTCCCCAGGGTTTCGTAAGGAGCCAGCGCTTTGCAGCACCCTGCTCCGCTCGGGCTCTGTGCTCTCACGGCAGCCCTCGCTGTCTCCTCCCCATCTGTTTGTTTTCTTAGATTCGGAGGAAATTGTTATCTTTCAACTTTTGCCCCCCTGCCTGTGCTGCAGTCCAGAAGTTACCGTGGGCTGGAGAGCACAGGAAGCACAGCGAGGCGGCCGTCATCGCGTTACCTTGGTTCCCTTCGGAAACGGGTTCAACTCTCCCCCACTCCCGGTGATTATTTATTTCTGGCACCCCCGGGACAAACACTTGGATGTTTCCCCCCCCGGATATCAAGAGGGCTGCCCTGGATTATCAAACCACCCCTGTCTGGGCTGCTGGCCCCTCCACGCAGCACAGGAAACCTCCGGCTGATCCGGCCCAGCTGCAGCTTTGGGAGCGTTTGGGGGAGCTACGGGAGCACCGATCGCTGCCACCCGGCAGCACCGAGCCCTGCAGCCTGGCCCCAAGGTTTGGAAAAATCCGTCCCTAAACGAGCAGCCTGGCGAGACTGCTGCAGGAAGGAAGCGGGGAAGACGCGGCACAAAGCCTGGCTCCTCTTCAAGGCTGTGCAAGACAGCAGGACAGCAACCGGCAGCGGGGCTTAACTGCAAACGGGATAAAGGCTCGCTGTCCCCACAGCACTGGGGTGTGGGTGAAGCACCCCACAGCAGGTGCCCGTAGGTGCTGGTGGTGGTGCCGAGGCGTGCCCGTGCTGCACGCGCCGTGCTGCGCGGCAGATGGCAGGGTTTCCCTGAGCATCCCGCACGCACGCAGCTCCGGCAGCCACGCACAGCCCTGGCTGGGAAAATCCCCCCCCCTGCTCCATCCTGGCTGCAGGCAGGGAGAGGAGAGGGAAAGGGGAAAAGTTCCCACTGGGTTCTGTCCTTTTAATTTTTATCTATCTGACCCATTTTTTATTTTTTTTTTAAGGTGTTCCTGTAGTGTGCCAAAGCAGCTGTGCCCAGCCCCAGGAGCACAACAGGATGGAGAAATGCCCTGAGAAGCCCGGGCCCTTGTGGAGCTGGGGCCCCCCATTTTTTGCCCTGGTACCTCGGCTGAAGTCGGAGCGCACGTGGGTCACCTCGTAGCCGGTCGCTGCTGTGCAGACAGCCGAGTGGCCGTAGCAGAAGCAGCTGGTGCAGCCGGCGGGGTTGTGGGGCTGGAGGTTAAACCAGCCGGGCTGGCACCTGGATATGGGGACAAAACATATGGCAGGGGCAGGGGACCACAGTGGTGGCAGCTCCAAGTCAGCCCAGTCCCAGTGATCCAGAGGGATGCACCCCCAGCCTCCATAAGGAGCGACCCCACAGGATTTCCACTGCAAATCCCCCCGCAAGGGGCTGTGTTTAGGGGCTGGGGAAGCAGCGATGCCCCACAGCAGCAAAGATCCCTACTCTGCACTGACCCCAGCCTGGAAAGGGGCCACGGTCCCACTCCCACCCCCGTGCCGCGGTGCTGACCTGTTGCAGAGGTGCCCCTCCACCCTCTCCTTGCAGGCGCAGTGTCCCGTGTTGGGGTCGCAGGTGCCCACGCTGCCAGCGGGGTCGCAGGCGCAGGGTCTGGATGGGGTGAGATGAAGACGTGAGACGATCCCCGATCCCATCCCGTGCCCCCCAACCACGGCCGGGCTCCCCCTCACCTGCAGCCCCCTTGGCTGAGGCTGTGGTAGCCGTCCCTGCAGCGCTCGCACTTCCAGCCCGTCACGTTGGCCTTGCAGGTGCAGGTCCCCGAGCTGTCACACTGGGGATGCAGGGAGCCTGCGGGGACCCGGCCAGCCTGAGCGATCCCCAGATCAGGGGAGACCCAGGGGGGCGACAGGGGGACCTTGTTCCTGAGGCCAGGCTCGGTGACGCATGCTATGGTGAGGAGCCTGCCCTGGGTAGGGTGGATTAACCCTCTTGGGGTGATGGGGGTGTGGGGAATCAGCTTTGTATGATCTGGAAGCTGCACAGATCCCTGCAGGGCAGTGGGCAGATGGGGAATTATGGCCACATTGACTCCTCGGGGCATAAACCCCTACCTGAGCCTTTCCAGAGTCCCACCCCATCCCCGAGCTGAGCCTGCCCAAACCCGGTGGTACAACACCGCTGGGACAAGCACAACGGGACATCCCCAACCAAACCCTTCCCTCCCACACCTTCCCCGTGCCCAGCAGCACCCCACACACCTGCGGGGTGGCAGTGGCAGGGCTGGCAGGCGGCCTGAGGCTCCCAGCGGTAGTGGTTCTGCCGGCAGCGCTCGCAGCGGGGCCCGGCCGTGTTGTCGCGGCAGTGGCGGCAGTGCCCCCCGTGCCCGCTGCTCCGGAACAGCTCCGGGTCGTAGAAGCACTCCTCCGAGCGGCCACTGCAGTTACAGGCTGGGGGGGAAGGCAAGGAAGGGGATGGTCAGCAAAGGCTGGGACCCCGAGGGCCACGGGGATGAGCCCTGGGGGTGGGTTGGGGTGGAGGGGATGCTCGGCGCAGCAGCACGAGGTATTGATGGTGCTCAAAGTGTGGCACCGTGGCACGGCACCGCACTTGGGGCTGATGGCTGCAATCATGGGGTGAAAAAATGCTGCGGGGTCCTTGGGGTGATGCTGTGAATGGGGGCCCTGGGGTGCAAATCCACCCTCCCTGGTTGCAGCAGCCGTGCAAAACGCTGCAGGCGCTTCCTTCCCAGCGCAACCACGCCACCAGCCTGTGCGCAGCCCCCGGTGCCACTCACGGAGACACTCGTTGGCGGCCTCGGCGGTGCCGCGAGCCCAGGGCCGGTCCTGGTAGAAGGGCTGGCAGCGCTCGCAGTCGGTGCCGGCCGTGTTGTGCTGGCACACGCACGCCAGCCGTCCCGTCTCGTCCGGCGCGCACTCGCTGGCGTGGCCGTTGCATTTACACCTGTGAAAAGACCCCAGCATGGGGACGAGCTGCTCTGAGCACCAGTACGGGATGCAGTGGGGCACTGCCCACGCTGCTGGGGCCGTGGGGCAGTGACAGCTCGGGTTGTGCTCGCACCGAGGCCGCCCGCCTTGTCCCTGAGGTGCTGCCGGCCCGGCCAGCTGGGAGGTCACACGCTGAGGGTGGCCCATGCGGGACGCTAACCAGCTCCAGATGCTGGAGCCCAGGAGGGGCAGAAAGCAAAGAGGGCTCCCGGCCAGCTGGGAGCATCCCTGGCCTCGCTGCCTGGGGGCAGGCGGCTCGCACCGGGGTGGAGCGTGGTGTCTGATGGCCATTTCCTAACCCCCTGCCCAAGGAAAGGCACTCGCCAGCACTGCCAGCTCCAGTTTGCAGATGGAGAATCTGTGTTCCCATCTAAATAATTTGCCCCAAAAATGCAATTAAACAAGGCTGAGCTGGGGAGCAGCTGCCACAAGCCCCACACACGCTCCTGGGACAGTTTCCAACCCTGCAGCCTTGTCCCATCCCGCCTGGCCACCCCTCACCTGCCGCCGACGGAGAAGTCGGAGATGGCGTAGTAGTACGACTGCAGCACCTTGGGGTCCTTGAAGATGTCGTCCCCAAAAGTATTGAGGCGGTTCAGGGAGATGAGCAGGTCGGTGACGGTCACCCACTCCTGCAGGGGACATGGGGAAGGCGTCTTGGAGAGGGGTCGGGGCCACCAGCTCCCCACCCCAACCAGGTCTCACCCAGCACCCCTCCCATCCGGGGGGCACAGAACAACACGGATTCTCCCCCCCCAAACCCCGGTGACCCTACACCCACCCCTCTCCCACCCCAAGCACCTGCAGCGCGGGGCTCCCGTCAAAATTGTAGGCGCTGGGCCGGCCCTCGAGGGTGGAGAAGGCCACGTTGCCCCCGCTCAGGGGGGAGATGTCGCTGAATTCGTCGGTGCAGAAGGCCACCTGCTCGTCCTCGCCCGGCCTCAGGTAGTGCCTGGGCTGCTTGCCGTAGGTCTTGAGGCAGGACGCGCTGTAGTACTGGAAGGGCACCCAGGGCCCGTCGGCACGGCCACGCTTGTAGATGGCGAAGCTCTCGGGGCGGCTGGTGTGGAACTTGAGCCGCACGTAGGTGATCTCGTAAGCTTTGCCTAGGGAAAGACCCCCCCCGCCCCCCCAAAGCACCGTCATCGTCTCCTGCCCCGTTGGCACAAAGGTCTCCAGGAACAGGGGCAAAATCGTCCCAGTTCCCTGTCCCGTGCCCCTCTCCTCACCGCAGTGGTAGGGGAGCACCCAGAGGGGTTGCACGGCCCCATGGTGCTGGTCCCAGCGAGCACACCCCCAGCCCGCATCCCCTACAATCGCCGTTTCCACCCGAAACCCACCCGTTTCCTCCCCGTCTGCATCTCCGGAGGCACAAAGAGCTGCACCATGCAGCAGAAAGTGGCAGAATTTGCTTTCCTCCTGCCCAGCTGCCCTTCACCACCTTCTGCTCGATGCAGCCCTGATCCTGCCCAGCCCCAAATCTCCTCCCGCCCCCTCTGCAGCCTCCTGGTCGCTGCGTGGAGGCTTTGGGAAGGTTGCGTGGGCCAGGAGATGGTGCAAAGCCGGGGTCTGCCCAGCAGCTGGGTGGGAAGAATCAGGCCCCCGGCACTCGTCAGCATCTCCAGAGCTGCACTGGGGACAGGATGGAGAGGCGGAGAGGGTCAAGGCCGGTCCCTCTCCAGGGAGCTGCACGCCGGGGTCTGGCACTGCTGCTGGCTTTGCTGGGCTGAAGACAAAGAGAGGATGCCAGTCCCTAGAGTGGCCGGCACAGCTCTGAAATCACTTGAAAGTCTTACCAAAAGGGGGGAAAAATATACCAAAGCGAACATCAGAACCGTTTAATTGCCAGAGATGAAGGAGCGGCTCAAAGACTGGATTGCTCCATAACAGCGCCGCTCCTGACAGTGCAAAACAATTAGCTGCGAGGTTTTGGCTTTATTTGAAAAGATAATGAGTTGGGAATGTTAGAGGGGTTATTCCGGGACTAGGAAAACAAGCCTTTAATTGGGCCCATATGAATTCTGTCGCATATGTACCGCGATTTGGCTGTGGGGGAGCCAAGCCAGCCCCGGCTACCGGCGCTGGGGAAAGCAGCTGCCTCCCATCAGGGATGCGGGGGGACACAGGATTAAAGGGAGGTGACCACGGCTGGGAAGGGGATGGAACAGCACGGCCAGGCTACCCCATTGCCTCTCTGCTCCCCTGCACCTCTCCCCAAACCTGCCAGGCCCTGGTCTCGCTGATGGTTGTGGGGTGCCCCCTGCCCCAGACCCCGCGGGGAGCCCCAGCGGGCGCCGGTTCCCAGACAGCGCGGCCCCGGGGGACGCCTACCCAAACAGAGGGGTCGGGGCAGTCACCTCGCCGAGCACTTTCCTCTGGGAGAGGGCCGGAGCTGGGAGCTGTGTCAATAAACAGCCCCTGCCCCAGGCGGCCCCGCTGCAGGGAGGGGGACGGGAGGGCCAGGGGGGCCAGCTCGGGGTCTGGAGCTGGGGCGGAGAAAGCTCGCTGCAGTTGTCCTGGCTGAACGCGTGATTTCTCCAGACAATCCCTTGAATCAGCCAAATTGTGATCGCTTCCTCCCAAGAAATCCCAAACACAGCCCGTGACCGCAGGCTGGATGTCACTTTCCTGCTTGGGAAGGTTGGGCACAGCCCGGAGCTGGGCGCGCCGTGGGATGGGGACACCATGGGATGGGGACACGGGTGGCCAAGGGAGGGGATGGGCACCAGGACTCCCGTGTTCCCCTCTCAGTTACTTTATCTCCAAGCAAAGTGGTTGCTCGCCTCCTCTAAGGATGAAATTATAGCTGGTGAAATGCTGGGGGTGGGAGAGCTTGGAGAGGAGCTCAGGGAACAGCCACGTCCCCTTGTGCGCCCAGCCACCCCCAGCCCCAGCTCCAGGAGGCTCAGATCCCGTAAGAAAATCAACACCAGGGCCACGGACACGAAGATGCTCCCTACCCCAGGCACACCTACAACCAACATCCACACTCGGGGAGCTGCCGAGGAGCCACCCGAGGCGCTCTGCTGCCTTTTGCCTTCGCAAGCCTGCAGATATTTTGGGTTCCTCCCTGCCAGGGGAAACGCAACAGCCACAGGCAGTTGAGGTTATTGATCTGCTCGGAGGCCTGAGCACCGTAACGGCACAGCTGAAGCCTTGCCGAGAAGCGAGATTTAAGGGAGGATAATCTAATTAATGCCAATCAACAGCCTACAGGTAAACACACGTCTCGTCCAATTCATTCCAAACCCTGTTTAATAAGCTCCCCAGGTAATGGTGCTGGGGGCCCTACAAGGTGCCTGGTCACGTCGGAGTGGGACAAACGGGCTGCTGGGGACACGCCACGTGGGTCACAAACCCCTCACAGCAGCCATGGGTGCGAGGATGTGTCCAGGGCCATGTCCCAGGGGTGTGGGGCTGGGCTCGGTACAGCTTTTGGGGCTTTTCCTCCATAACCCAAATGAAAGCATTAAAACAACGAGAAAATCGTCTGCAGCTGGGACAAGAATGGGGCCCAGCGGCACTGGGAAAGGTCAGACAGCAATGTGCTGGGCACAAAAATGGCACTTTTTAGCATAAAGAGATATACGAGGCATACAGGGAGAAGGGGCACCAGGTCTGTTTGCAGAGGGTGCGCTGGCGGGGGCTGAAGACAAGCTCGGTGCGGCATTAGGGCCTCATATGAGACCACAAAAGGCTCCATGGGGAACACGAGTGGAGGGTGCACCAGGGCTCCGCCAGCCCACAGAGGGGCTGAGAAGAGGCAGAGGGAAGGCAGAGGCTGGAAAGCGAGCCTTGAGCTTGGGGTCTGGGGCGCACAATGTGCCAGGAGCCCGCACGCTTCGGGGTGCTGAGCCAGGACCAGTGTCTGCAAGATCACCCAGACATCCTGGGGATGGCTCCTGGGGGCACCAGGGGCTTGCTCGGCCGTCCCAGCTGCATTCAGATCACCCATACCCAATTTTGGGGTGACCCCATCCTGGCTGAGGGACTGGCAGGTCCCCTCCTGCGGGGTGCGCAGGAGCAGGGCCGGCTCCTCCAGCTTCACTTCTCACACACGGTGGGGATCCCTGCCCAGCCTGGGACACAGACCAGATGTCTGCCCACACACAGGGGGCTGGGAACGGGGTGACCTCCACCCAGCCGGGCAGCTCAGCGTCACCGCAGGGCACAGACCGACCCGCCGCCACCCCCCGACCCCACACAGCGCTCGGCCGGCCCCGTTCCTTGCTTGTGCCGCTCCTGCTGCAGCCCCTCGCTACCCCCCTTCAGCATGCAGATGGCAGGAGACAGCAGAGAATGAAGATTTTACAGAGCTGGCTGGTAGCCAAGATAGTTTAGATGGCAGCAAAATGTAGAGAGGGGGAAAAAAAAAATTAAAAAAAAAAAGATAAAAACTTTTTAAAATGCCAGGCATGATCCCATAGGCTTTACGCACCCCCTGAACGTGCGGCTTGCCCAATATTTAAAACAGAGGGGTCAGATCTCAGCTGGGGAAACCTGCCGGGGCTGCGTGGTGTTTGCAGAGCTGTGACTTCCCCAGGATATATGGGGCACCCCCAGTGATGTGCTGGGATGATGGGGAACCCCAGCGCTTACCCAAAACGCAGAAGGCTCCCAGGTGAGTGGTGAGGGCACGGGGACCTGCCTGCCTCCCGCTCCACAAAAATACACGGTCTTTACAAAGAGGAACTCGCACCCCAAAAAGCGGGGGTGTGGAGCATCCCACCTCCCCCCCCAAACCAGCACCGGGCTGTTGGAGCACCACCACCTCCCACCACCACCTCCCAGCACCCGGGGGCTCAGCACCCCCCGTCCCCAAACTCCTCTTCCCTCGCCTACCCAGCCGCAGCGTGATGTTGACGGAATTTGGGTGCTGGATGCCGAAAGCCATGGACTGGCTCTGCCACCAGGTGCTCTCCTCCTGGCTGTGGAAGTCGGTGAGGAGGGAGGCGTTGTGGTGCAGCCGGGGGTCGGCGGCGTCACAGCGCTGGCACAGCTGGCTGGCGTGGCGAGCCCCCATCTGCTGGCAGTAGTCCTCGGGGGGCGAGCCGCACGTGTTGGTGGCCCAAGCGGCACGGCCAAAAGCGGCGTTCTCAAAAACGGGCATGCAGCGACGGGGCAGGCCCCGGGGGTCGTAGCAGGCTGGGGAGCCCCCCACCCCAAACCCCAGCCCCAGTAGGGCCAGCAGGCAGAGCCCCCCGGGTTGTGCCATGTCCCAGGCTCGCCTCGCAGGACGCTGAGCCTCCTCCGGCTGGCACGGTGGGAGCAGGAGGGATGGGACAAAATGGGATGGGAAGGGATGGGACAAGGCTCCCCCCCATGCCCGGCACCTCCTCTCGCTCCGAGGTCCATCTTGTGGAAGCTGCTGGGAATGTCAAAAGCTTTGCATGCGACGCTGGGCTGCGGGGTGGGAGCAACCCACACGCCACCCTGGTCCCCAGGCCGTGGGGCTGGGCACTTGAGGACCCCTCTGGCTGGTGCGTCCCCACCCCATCACTTTGGGGACGGCTGCGTTTGGGTCTTTGGCTGCTGAGATGGAGCTGAACATCTCCGTTTCTCAGCACCGGGGGTGAGCCCGTGGGGATTCCCTCCCAACACGGGGTTTTTCCTTAGGTTTGGGAGGGTCACCAGCCTGAAACCCACGAGGAGGTGTGGGAAAGGCTTTGAAGCAGACCCAGCACCACCCCTGTGCTCCCCACCCACACCAATCTGTGACCCACCCAGTGCCCCCACACCAGCACCCAGAGGTGGGGGCCCACCCTGCCTGCTGCCAGGGCGAGGGCACGTCCCCACGGGGTGGCCAAACCAGACTCCAGATGGCCACCGAACCCCTTCAGCAAGGAACACCAATTGCACACACACCCTGTGCCAGGGAAACCTCACTCAGGCTTGCACCAGCACCACCTGCACCCTGCACCAGCCCCGTTCCACACTGGGTGCATTAGCAGAAAGGGGGTGCGCAGGGGAACCCCTCCACTGCCCCCGCTCTGCCCACAGAAACACGGGCAACTTAGCCCTCATCTATAATTTAAGCTCCCTCCCTCTCCCTTCCACTCTTATTTATTTTATTCTCCTTCTCCGTGCGCGCTGCGGGGAGAAAGCACCGGAGGGGAGCTGTGAATCAGAGGTCTCGGGCAGCAGCGCCGCTTCCAAGCCCCATTAACATATATTGACCCGGCCCTGACAGCTCCGCCGGGGGGGGGGCGAATTTCCCAGCGCCGAGCCTTGCCTTGATGCCTGGGAGCCGATGGCAAAGCCACTGCCGGGCTCTGGGGAAGAAAATAAAGAGGGTTTGCAGCTTGGTGCTCGCCCTGAGCATCTCTGCCACCAGCCCGCATGGGTGAGGCTCGCCAGGTGCGCTCCGGCTGCCAGCTGGGTGCTGGAGAGGGGCTCTCACGGCGTGGGTTTGGCACCCCACAGCCACCACGTCCAACTTCAGGCCACAGGAACAGGAGCAGATCTAAATAACCTCTTTTTTTTTTTTTCCTGAGAGCAAGATGCTGGAGCCAACTTTCCTGCACTATGAAGCCATCCAGGTTTGGACAGTGACTTCTGGCAACAAAACCCGACCACACAGATGTGTCCCCTTCCCACAGGAGAGCTTCACCCCAGCTGGGATGAAGAGCTAAAGCAGGCTGTGGGAAACCCCTTGTCATTTGGGACATGGACTGCCTCGGACAGGGATGCCCAAAAGAGCAGCCAGAGCTGGGAATTTCCCCATTTCCCCCAGTAGAGCAGGGCCTGACCTCAGCTGAAGCCCTCTGCACCCAGAAGGGTTTTCTCTTTGGTCCAAGCGAGGTAGAGACGTGGTGACCAAGGCTCCTGTGTCCAGGCACCACCCGAGCTGGCCTCGCGGCCCAGGAGCCTCCTGCCCTGGCACGGACCTGGCACCTCGTAAGGGTTAAGATCCATGGAGGTGGTGGGGAGAAAGTGTTCTTCTGATTTGCTTAATGAACGTTAATTAAGAAGACAGAAGATAGCAGATTCCTTCAGGGTAGAGATGAAAGGCCCGTTAATTAAATCTGGAGAGAGCGCGCGGGGCCGACTGATCCTCCTCCTGATCAGACCTGACAAGGCAGGCACCGGGCTGGGAGCGAGGTGTGCGAGACCCCGCGGCCCCGTCCCTCCCACGGCCCCAAACAGAGCCAGGACAGGGATGGTGTGAGTGTGGCAGGGCTTCAGGGGACACCTGTACACGGGCACAAGCTTCACCCTGACCTGGTGCCACCACCTGGAGGGCAGAGATGGCTCTGTAGCATGGGACCTGTAACAGCTCCATCCCCTCCAGAGGGACCCCGGCACCAGGAGGCAGCCTGGGATGATGAGGGATACATCAAGGGCTGGGCACCACGAGGTGGACACCACGGGCAAGTGCTTGGGTTCCAGCAGATCCTTCCCCAGAAAGGAGGAGCTGCCCTCCCCGTAGCTGAGTACGAGGCTCCCGTGGTGAGCTCCATCCCGAGGAAGAGGACAGAGGGTTTGGTCACCAGGATTTGGGTACGGGATGCCAACAGGTGCTGTGAGCAGCTTGGGAAGCTCTGGCACCCCAAGATACCCCGAGGAGAAAGCTCACCAGCTTCTAGCCCTCGTCTACTCCTAAAAGCAGAGCGGCTCAGCACCCCAAATGGCACCACTGGAGGGGCAGCAGCCCCACCTCCCCGTGCTGCATCCTCCAGGGTGACATCGGGACCGTGCTCCATCCTCCTGCTCCAAGCACATCCTTCCCCCTGTGATGGGTGTAGGATTAGAGGGAGCACAGCGCAGAGCTCAGCTTCTCCCCGCGCACACCGAGGTGGGCACAGAGCGAGAATTTCCAGCACCAGGGGCTTCGCAGTGGGGTGATGTGGTGGCCCTGGGCTGGTACCCCATCCTCGGCTCCACAGGGAATGGGACAAAGACCCCACCGAGCAGGAGGTGGCGCATGGAGAGTAAATAACATCTGGAGCATCCCTTCGTTGTGGCGGCTTATTTTGTAAACCTGAACTTTGCGAAATGTCATGAAACGGAGAAATGGGAGGCCTGGGATGAGTAAATCTCCGTTAGAGATTCCCCAGGACGGCGGCAGTCACATTCCTGCTCGGTGATGGCACGTCACAGCCCAGCCTCGTCTCGGGAAGCAGGGTCGTGCGTGGCGCTGATTGCAGAGGGTATTTAATTAACGCTGCCATAAATACAGCACAGGCGATGCCAAGCAGACCGCGCCGTGGCAGGATGCTGCGGCACTGCAGGAAGTTTTGCCAAGGCAGGAGAGGAGGGAGAAGGGAGGCAAAAACCTGGCTGATTTCTTGCCAGGTCCCTGCCTTGCCGTAGCATTTGTGCGTCTCAGGGGGCGAGAGGAGGATGGGATGGGGACACGCTCCCTTTCTGGGGCTGACCGTGCCCAGATTTTCTCCACGCCTGCCAGACAGAGAAGAGAAACCTCCCAGCTTCTCTCAGCCTGGCCAGCTCTCCATCTCACGCACACCCATCACTCACCTCCCGATGGCCCAGGACATCAGGACCACGAGCAGGGGCAGTGCAGGACCAGCTGGTTTTAGGGCACAGCCAAAAATGCCCTTTCCCTGCCCGAGTCCATCCGTAGCTTAACGACCCCCACAGAAGAGCTTGGGAGTCCCTAATCACCCATCACATTACGGCTGCTCGCTGAGGCCAACCAGCACAAACCTCCCCGCAGCCTCACTAATTAACGAGCAGGAGCTGAGGCTCTCACAGCCCAAAAGCAGCATCTCAGCTAAAAGGGGCGGCCTCCCTTGATAAACCCCCTTAATGGGATGTTGGCATCACCTGAGGCCACCTCGTCTGCTAAGGAGGCTCAGCTGTGCGTCCTGCCCTGCCTCCCCATGCTAGCCCACCTGTCCATCTGTCCATCCGTCCGTCCGTCTGTCCGTCTGTCCCCACTGCGGCAGGAGCCACGGACGTGCCTGGCACGGCTGCCCCCTACCCCCTGTGCCATGGTCCTGAGCCCCGTGCGCATCCCCGTTGTACCCCAATACCACGGGGTACCCCGTGTGTCCCCGCTGCCAGGAGGGGGGTGACAGCTGAGCGGCACAGATGCCACCAGATGGTCACCCCAGACAGATTCCCAGCTAAACCCATAACCCTGGGAAGGAACCGGAGCCCCCTCGTTCACCAAATGACCCCCCCCAGCCCGGTGTCACCGCCATGAGCTGCGAGCACTCGGCGACAGCCCCCAGCCCTCGCCATCCACACGAGCTGCTGCAGGATGCTCCGTGACAAATCGGGAGCTGTTGTCACACCTTAGACTTTAAAGCAGGGGAAATAACCCCCATAACGTGATCTGCCGTGTCCTTATCCCACTCTGTGGTGCCCCACACCGGCTCTGATTTCGCATCCCCTGGGGAGCGGTGCCCGATCCCATTTCCACAGGGATTTCAGCCGAGAGCGGGGACAAACCCTGGGGGAAAAGCTGGGGCCACCCCGATGTCACTGGGAGCCCTGTGTGGCTTTGTCCCCCCCCACCAGTGGCTGAACTGGGAGGCGCTGGTGAGGACTGGGAGCCCTGGGGAGGCAGCGCATCGCTCCGGGCTGGACACCCCTGGAGATTTCCACTTGGAGCGGGACCCAAATCCCTCCGTTTCGTACCCAAAACGCCTGCTGCTCCCGATCCCCCCTCCAGCCCCAGAGGCGGGATGCTCGCTGGTAATCCCGCACCATTTATTTTCATTGGCTGACACAAAAAAAGTGCCGTCAGAAAGCCAGTGTTCGCTAAGCTGGCTGGCGTATAAAACGTTGCTTTAATTGTATTTTATTTGGCAATAAGAAAACAGAAGCAGCAGCAAACCCTCCAGATATTCCCCCTTCCCCCCCCATTTAAAATTTCAATTTGGTAATTTTATGACTGTATTTTAGATAAAGCACAACAAAGCACATTAAAGGAAGGGAAGTGATTTATCCTTTTCAGCGCTCCCTGATCTGTGGACGCGTTTCCCAGCCTGTAAATATTAAGGCATTAAGAAAAAAAAATCTATTTTTTTTTTTCCCTTTTTCCCCACATCAAATATTAACTCCCAACCAACAAAATGCTATTTTTCCAGCCCTTGTTTCCAGCCTTCTGAACCCGAAATAAACGGATTGGGAAGCACTGATGATCCCGACTGAAACGGGGAGGGCAGGAGATTCACAGCCAGCCTGGCCCTGGGCGTCCCCCTGCGCCCTGCCGCGATTTTACCCTTTCAAGGACGTTTTTATTTGCGGAGAGGTTAGGAGCAGAGCCGCTTCGCTGCCGCTAATCCACTTCCCCACCAAGGGCTGGAATTCGCCTGGTGTTGAAGCCAGGGGGCTGCCTTCCCCTCCTGGGGCTGGGCAGGAGCTGCGAGGTCTGGCCACGATTTGGGGTTCCCTGATTTATTTTTTTTTTCTCAGCGTCTCCAACGTGGGAGGACGAAGCCTTCCGATACAGGTTTAGAAACCAAACCTCTGCCATCAAAGCATAAACCCGAGGATTTTGTGCAGCCCAGCCATGCAGCACCAGCACCTTTCCCATATCACTGAGGATTTGTGCAGGGGGTGAGATCCCTGCCGGCCCCCACCGATGTCTCCGGAGCCACCGGGTGCTGCGTGCGCCAAAGGGGGGGCCGGGGAAGCAGGGCCCGGTGGAGGGAGGCAAAGCAGGGGAGTTGCTAGGAGATTTCGGGCTTTAGGATGCTGGCTGCGATGCTCAGCCAATGGACGAGTCCTCTGACGAGTAATCTGCTAATTGGGGTTTCATCGAGTGCCGCTTCGGAGCGGGAATGGGGTTGGGGATGGCCGCGGGCACGGCTGGGCCGTTCCTTCTCCTGCCAGCCCTGGCCAACGTTTCCCTGCCCTGCTCCCGAAGTTTCAATTAAAACCCCGGAATTAATCTCCCGCAATAAACTCGGTTGCTATCGCAGCTTGCGTCTGGGACTCGTAATCACTTTTTTCCTGCGCACACAACAATTAAGCAGAGAGACCTCGGTGGCTGGGCAGGGAGCCCCCGGCCAGGGCTGCGCGGGCACCCGGGGTTGTTCCTGGCCAGCTCCGAGCCCCTTCCCCGGGGAGCTGGGGGAGGCAGCGCCGCCTCCCCGGCACCTGCAGATGCTCCTCCAGATGGCCCGGGCTGCTGCTCTTCATGCAGGAGAAGGTTTTAAATTAAAACCTTGCCTGTGCTGTGCTTTCAGGAGGCTTTTTTGGCTGTTTGGGTGGTGGTGTGTTTTTTTTTTTTATGTACATACATATTTTCCCTCCTCGCTTTCCGGAGCTGCGGCCCATTTGCTGGCGGTAATTATAGATGGGGAGGCAGCGAGGAGGGGACGAGAGGGGGGGACACTCTGGGGGACACAGGAGGGGCAGGAGGGTGCCCCAGAAACCCACCCCATAGGGTCCCCCATGGCACTGCCCCAAATCAGAGCCTTTTCACAGCCCGACCCTGCGTGCCAGCCCCACACCTGGCGTTTGGCCCCCAGCTTTGCTTGGATGGGATGGGGGGGACCCAGGTGCCCCGCTGCACCCCGAGCCTGGCAGAGGAGCGAGACCTGCGTGGGGGCAGGATTGGGCCCACCCCCCCGGGGGGCTCCAGGATGCCAACTCTTCACAGAAAGGGCGGATTACAGGGAATCAGCTCCAATCGATAACTCTGCCGCGGCAGAGAGCGGCGAGAGCAAGCAGTGGGAAAAAAGGAACAAAAAGAGACTTCTCACTCGGGGAGGATTTGGGGGTTTTGTTGTGTTTGGAGAGGGAAAAAAAATGGAAAAAAAAAAAAAAAAAACAAAACTGAGAAAGGGCTGCACAGCAAGGCACAAAGGGCTGGCACTGGGGGCACAGCAGGCTCCTGCTGGTGCTGTGCTCCCTGGGGTGTACGAGCATGGCCCTGCTGCTGCCCATCGGGACCCCCAAAATGTATGGAGAGCACGTGGGAATGGGTGGGAATTGTTGACAGGGGTCTGCGCCCAGCACAAGGGGGTTGGCTCCTTCCTTCCCAGACCAGGGCAGCCACAGCGAAACCCTCCTGGGGAAACCCCACCCAAAGAGCGGCCAAACTGGGGGCTAAAAGAGTTTTATTTTGCAGTCCAAATATCTTGCAGGCAGTGGAGCTGAAGAGATGCTTGGGGATGCTGGGGACACCCCAGCCTCCCTCCGAGAGATGCTTTGGTTCCCCCTTTTCCTCGTGGCCCCACCAAA
Organism: Anas platyrhynchos; assembly: GCF_047663525.1. Lineage (NCBI taxonomy): Eukaryota > Metazoa > Chordata > Aves > Anseriformes > Anatidae > Anas > Anas platyrhynchos. Next base: position 10,156,338 of record NC_092604.1, read on the forward strand.
ACCTCTGGCACTGCCAGCAGGGGGGTGCCAGAGCATCCCTGCGCCCCAGAAAGACAGGAGATGACCCCCCTGGGGGCTGCTGTGCCTCCAGCCCCAGACACCTCCTTGTCTGAGCCGTCGATTGATGGAAAGAAATCCCCCTGGCACGGCGAGTGGCACCGCTGAACGCTGGGCAGGGCGCAGGACAGGCTCCGGCCACAACCTCTGCCAAGGCTTGGCACCGGGGGACAGGAGCTGGGGACCCCCGCAGCAAAATTCACAGTGGGGAGAGCACCGGGGGGGGGGGGGGGGCTCCCGGTGGGTTTTGGCGAGCCCAGCTTCGAAGCACGGAGGCGGGCAGGGGGCATCCCGGTGCTCCCCCCCCCTGCAGCTGCTTGGGATGAGGCTCACGCAGCTCCTTTGCATTCTGCGCTCTCGCCAGCCGCGCGGCGCAGGGGCGAAGATCTTTGAAGGAGCTGCCCTTTCATTATTAATATTATGATGATGTCTGACGCCGTGTGTGTGCAGCGACGGCTCTCCGGCTCCGATGGCACACGGCCAAGGAAAGCGCGCAGTTACCCGGGGAGGTGGCAGCCTCCAGGCAGCCCCCTCTCCCACCTCCCCAACCCCAGCACCTCGGTGGGGAAATGGCTGCGAGATGCGGGATTCTGCCCCCCGCAGCCCCTCGCCAAAAGCTCCAAACCCACAGGTTTCAAAGCCTGCTGGGACCCACCAAAATCCAGCCCCGTCTCCGGTGCCGTGTTGTGCTGGGCACGCAGAGCGAGCCCTGTCCCATGTGTCCCCCGCTCCCTGGGGGTCTCTGTCCCCACCGGGGACACGGCCACCCCGCACGGAGCCAGCCCCTGCCAGCCACGACGCACAGCAGCTCTGCTCGCCGCCTTCAACAGCTGCATGCAAGACAGCATCCAAAAAATTGTCTTTAAACACCGTATTTTAGCGCACAGAGCTAATCCCAAGATCCTTTGGTAATTTTTTTTGCCCCAGGCTGAGCCCAGGACCCTCGGGCAGCAGGGGCAGAGCCTGTTCGGGGCAGGGAAGCTCCAACAGGAGCCGCAGTTCCCAGCAGGACCGGCATCCTCACATCAAACACTTCTCCCGTTTTCACCCTCAGGCCACAGCCTGAGACATGAATCATCCCCTCCTTGCGTGGATCGATCCGGGCTGGGCTGCCAGCAGAAGCCCCCTCCCCACCTCACCAAGCTGCTGCCGTGCCACAGGGATCCCCCCGGAGCTCTCCCAGCCCCACGGTGCCCGGCCACAGCCTTCACCCCAACCCTGGGGGCTCCATCCCACCCCGCACAGCCCTTGGGGGGTGGGGGCCAGGACCACTTTATCTGGGCAAGCTTTTAAAGATGAAATGTTGGGGATAAATGCAGTGCCCCCGAGAGGAGCCGGGGTGAAGGAGCTGCAGGGCTGTGAGCCCAGGAGGGGATGGGGATGGAGCCGTGGGGTTCAGCCAGCCGGGGCACCCCAAATCACATCCCCAGTGCCACATCTCCAGGCAGAGCCCGTGACGGGTGACACGAGGTGACACAGCTCGGCGTGAGTCAGCGATGAGCATGGCCAGCGTCCCCACCGGCCCCTCGCTCGTGCATGGGCAGGGCTCCCCAAAAAAACACGCGCCTACAAGGACCTGGCAGCCATGCGCCCTGCGCCCGCACCCTCACGGGCACCCAACCCCGTTGGGCTCCCGAGCACCCGTGCCGACGCTGGGGGTTGTGTCAAGGTGTGTTTGGGCTGCAAATTAAACGCCAGCTCCCTGCACAGCCCCGGCTCCCGCTGCAGAAAATGAGTTGCTGGACTTGGAGAGGGTCCAGTTGCTCAGCTCGCCGTGCCTAACACCGAGGGCTGACAAGCCACTGAATCACTCCTCCCCGCGCTGCCAGGCCACATGAAGCCAAGACACATTTCTTTTTAATGATAAGTTTTTATTGTTCGGAGTTCAGCTCTAACAGCCTCCGGGGACTTCCCTGCTTACTGGGGGGGGGGGACACGAACCCGCCACTGGTGCAGCGAGCTGCCCGGTCTCAGCCAGAGAAGCCACCAGCGGGGAAGGAGCTGGGCTGTGGCCACCAGCAGCACCCCGTAAATCCGCACAGCATCACCAGGACCATGGGCATTTTTTGCTCCTGGCCAGGGGACAGCGGGCACTCGGGTACCCACGGCTCGAGGCACCGGCCTGGGGGTGCTTCCCCTTGTGCCCCCCCTGCTCAGAGGTCTCCAGGGGTTTCTCGGCAGTGAGGGAGGGAGCAGCCCCCCCGGTCCCCAGCCGGCCTGACGCAGGGCTGAGCCCTCTGTGCTCTCAGGATGCTCCTGAGAAGCTCTTAGCAGCGCTCCTGCCCGCAGGTCAGACAAGCGGCGGATGAAAGATTTAAAGGGAGGTGCCGCCAGGGTACGGGAAGGAAAAAAAAAAAAACAAAAACCCACAGCCCTGCTCCGAGAGGTGGCGGGAAGTCAGGCCGGCACTGCCGCTTTGGGCTGAAAACGCCAAGGTTTGGGCAAAACGCCCCGCTTGCGGTGCTTCGGTGGGCAGCTCCAAAGGGTGGGGGCCCTGCTGCTGCGCCCCCAGCCAGCACTGGGGGTTTGTAGCAGGTCCCCTTTAGCTCCCAAGGCTATCTGGGGGGGATCCAGATGCCCCCCGCTCTGCCCAGACCCCCTAAGGGACACCCCCCCCCCCGTGGGGCAGGGTGGCACCGAGCCCCCCGAGCTGCTGCCCCCAGCACCATGGCCTTGGGAATGGGGTGGGGGGGCCACGCACCCAGCACCTGCCCCTCCCCATAGCCCCAAGGGGGCAGGGGACACCCCAAAACCCCCCCTCTCCACCCTGCTCCGAGCCCCTGCCTTACCTGCTGCGCCTCCTCCAGCTGCAGCCGGGCTGTCCCCAGGGGGGGGGGCTTCAATCCGGAGTGACTCCGGAGCGGCTGGAGCGGGGTGGGGGGCACACAGAGGAGCCCCCCTCATAGCAGTGCCTTGGGGGGGGGGGTGAGGGGGGGCAGCGGTGGGACCAGAGGGGGGCACCCCAGGGTGGTGGTGAGGGGGGGGGGGGGCACCGCTCGCCCCTTTGCCCCCTACCCACGGCCGGAGAAGGGGGGGGGGAAAGAGGGGCGGGCGGGGCTGCCGGGAGGGAAGACCCACCCCCGCGTCCGTGCCCGTGGCCTCCTCCCTCCTCTTCCTCCCGTCCTCCTCCTCCTCCTCCTCCTCCTCCTCCTCCCGCTCCGGCTGCGCGGCGGCGGCGGCGGCTGCGGGGCTGCTGCGCCCGGGGAGGGGGCTCGGGGACTTGGCCCGAAGTTGCGGCGCGATGGGGAACGAGAGGTGGAAAACCATGGGAGGAGCCTCGCAACTTGAGGACGGGCAGCAGGAGAAAGCGCAGGTACGGGGCGAGCCGGGGGCGGCGGGACGGCACCCGGCAGGGGGAGGTGGAACGGTGGGGGGGGGGCCCCCTCCCCAACTTCTCGCCCTGGGCAGCCCCGCTTGTGAGAGGCTCCCCCCCGCCTTGAGACGAGCATCCTCATCCCGAAAAGGACCCAAAAGGAGGCTCCGGGCTCGCTGCCTCCCGTGAAGCCCCCCCCGCGGTGCTTTATTTCCAGCCGGGGGCGCATCCCTCCGTGCGCCCTGGCCGCTCCGGGGCTGTCACACACAACGCCGCTGCTCCACCGCTTCCATCACCTCCGAAATCACCTCCTGGAGGGGATTTGGCGGCCGTGCTGCAGCCAGAGCCGGCTGCGTGCCTTTATTTCCTCCCCTCCCCTCCCTCCCCAACCTGCCCCTTCTCCTGGGCAGCAGGCGGCCAGGTTTTGGGGGACAGGCCGGCGGTGGTGGCAGAGTGTGGGTGACACACGGGTGCCCGTGCGTGTGCCAAATGCTGCTTGCTCCAGCATCCACGCGTGTGTCGGATCCCCCAGCTGAGCCCAAAGCCGTGGGGCAGGCAGGGGGGCACGGCTGGGGCACGGGGCTGCCTCGCACCCCACACCACGCAGGGCTGGGGGCAAAGGCGCACGGTGCGTGGGCGAGCGGGGCTGCAAAGGGCTGGGGGAAACCAAGGAGATGGTCCCGACACAGCCCGAGAGGCAGGGATGGAGCTGGGAGCAGGGAGGCAGCAGCAGCAGCCTCAATCACCTGGCTTCTCTCCGCACCCCGCTGCCTGGAGAGGGTCTGCGGGGAGCAGGCACAGCGGGGGCACGCTCGTCCCCACGTCCATCGCTTGCTTTTCGCCCACCCCTTCAATGGGTCTGGCCCCACACGGGGCTGGATGGCGCAGCCTGGAGCTGTTTGGGCTTTGCAGAGGAGGCAGAGTTTGCTCCCAGCTCCCCGAGGCTCCAGCAGAGAGCTGTCCCTGCGCGCTCGCCCGCAGCCAGGCAGCTCCTCTCCCCGCGCCGTGCTGCGCTGGAGGAGCAGCAGCAGCGGGCTGGGAGCACGGAGGAGAGCAGGTAGCAGGATTCAGCTCTGTGCCGGCTCTGGGAGAAGCAGGGCAGGGTGCTGGGACGGGCAGGGAGCACAACAAGGTGCTGGGACATGTCTCCAGCACGGCCCCGAGCCCCACGGGGAGCAGCTCTGGGCAAAGAGGGGCTGGAGCGAGGCTGCTTCAGCCTGGAGGGGGGCAGGGGAAGAGCAGGACAAGCAGCTGGGATGCACGAGGAGCTGCAAGCCCTGCCTTTGGGTGGGGATGGAACAGCCCCCACTGTCCTGGGGCTCCTCTGGGGCCAGATGGACCTGGCAGCATGGGGTGGCTGGGCTGCAGATTGCCCCAGCAGCAGGGGCTGGCTGATGGAAATTGTGCTGTGAAGCACCCCTGGGAGCCTGGATCGGACCCAGCTGGGGCACAGCTCACAGGGGAGCCCCCAGCAGTCGCTGCCCCCATCCCAGAGCTCTCCCCATGGCCCTGCCTGGAGAGCCCACAGCGAAGAGCAGCAGCTGCTGGAGCAAAGGGCGCCTCCTCCTCCAAAAACTGCCCCACGGCAAAGCTCAGCCTCTCCCAGCACTGCTCTCCGTCCTCAGCTCCATCCCCATCCCGGCTGCCTGGGGACAACCAGCAACTGCCCTTCACTCCCCGTGGCTCTGCTCCGGCTGCGTGTGCTGAAGCCGGTGCACCCTGCGCCCAGTGTGGCCACTTTTTGGGCACTGGTGCTGCTGGGACCACCCCACGGGCACAGTGGCCACGAGTGGAGACACCAAACCAGGGCTCGGGGTGCAGGAGCTTTTGCTCCCCACCCATGCTGGCTCTCCTGGGTGCTTCAGCCCTTCAGAGGGCCAAAAAGGAGCAGGATCCTCAGCGCCAGCTCCTTGGGGCTGCCTCCTCCGTGCTCCACGTGCATCCAGCATGAGGGGAACCGGCCTTCTGCGCCCATGGGGGGCAGAGCAGGGACTGGCACCACCACGGCCTCGCAGCCCAGCACCCGGAGCAGGTTTGCAGGTGAAGCAGCTCCACTCGCTCCTTAGGAAGAAGTGATCTGGGGACATCGGGAGCTCCAGCCTGATGGCAAGGGGACACCACCAAGCAGGGTGTCATCCAGCAGAGGGATGTCCTACGGCTGCCCAAAAGCTCACCAAGAAGCTCCAGGAGCTCCAAGCCCCTCAGTGGACAGCAGAATCCCTCGGCGCCCTGAGGGACGAGGTGTTTGCAGGGCCCCATGCCGGGAGCTCTCTCTCTTTGCTGTGGTGCTGCCGAGTTTTGGGGGTGGGGGCTTGGGGGACCCCCACCCGGCCAGGAGCGCTCCTGGTGCCGCCGGCTGAGTTTCCCTTCCTCTCCCCACCGCAGGTTGCCAGGTAACACAACCTGCCAGCGAGATGCTGGGGGCCCTGTAAAGCTGTCACCGCACGGCTGCGAGCAGAGGGGCCGCGTCCCCCCCCCCTGCTGCCCCCCCAGTGCCGGGGCTCGAAGGCTGGAGAGGAGCTGGGTGGGTGCAGCTCCTGGGCAGAGCCACAGGCTTGTGGCGACGGAGCCCATGGGGGATTTGTGGCCATGGGAAGCAGCACATCATGCAGGTGGCTCCGTGGATGGAAGCCCTTCGCCGGCAGCCGGGTCCCTCGGGGGTCCCAGCAGGACATCAGCAATGGGGGGGGGGACACAGGGTTGGGAGCAGTCGCGTGCAGGACAGGAGGGTGCAGAGCTGGGGGTGGGACAGGCGTGGTGGCACTGTCACTGCTCGTCCCACAGGTCCCCAAATATCCCACCGAGCGCCTGTGCTCAGCATCCACCCCCATCCATCCCCATCCTTTTTGCTTCTGTGCTCGCAGGGGACAGGTCCCAAATGTCCCCATGGGGCTGCCAGCGATGCCCCCTGCCCCATCCCGTGGGCAGAAGCACTCTGAGGATGAGCCCCCCAGCCCCTGTCCCTGTCCCCACCCCGTGCAGAAGCACACAGCACCCCCCCAGCTTGCCGAAAGCTCCCCTTAATGCCGTGACATTTCCTCCTGACGCACACAGCAGGAGGCTTTGGGGCTGCCTCCTTACGGTGCTCCCTGCGGGGTGGCTCTCCCACCGTTCCCATCACCAGGGAACAAACCCGGAGCATCCCCCGGGGCTGGGGGGCAGCCGTGGGCCCCCCCTGAGCCCTCCCCATCCACCGCAGCTGGGGTCACCTTAATGCAAATGGTTGCGGGAGCGTGAGTGAAGGGTGCTTGAAGGAAGGTGTCACTCCAGATAGATGCGCACGGGAGGGGACAGGGCCTGGGAAATCTTTGCAGATGCAGCAATTTTTGCTCTCATTCCCGGAGAAAGTCGTCTTTGTCTCTGCGAATCGGCGGCTTTTCTGGCAGCCCTGCAATTCCTTCTGACAGCTGCGGCCGGGGTCAGGGGAAAATCACAGCCTCTGTCCCGCAGGTGGAATGGGAACGGGGTGGGGGGGGGACGGGAGCTGATGGGGTGGGTGGCAGCATCACCGTGGGGCTGTGCGAGGAGGAGAGGCTCTCCCCGTGAGCTGAGGGCTTTGGGAGCTGCCCTGCTCCTCTCCGGGGACAGGGACGGTGCAAAGGGGACGGGAACGTGGGGCTCCCTGGAGCGGGGACCTCCCCGCTGGGAGCAGGTCCCCGCGGTGCGCAGCGTGGCTCCAGCTGGGGACGCCCCGTGCTTACCTCTTGCTTTCCCCAGGGCTCACAGGAGGTGTTTTTTCCCCCCGTTTCTCCCCAAATTTGTGCACGCCCAGGGCAGCCGGGAGCCCGCACGCACCTCCCTGGAGCTGGGGCTGTTCTGGCTGAGCATCGCCTGTTCAATAAAACATGCGAGTGGCAGCACGCGGCCGCGGCACCGCTCGCTCTCGTTATTATTTCATACCCCCCCGTCTCCCAGGCGGTTTTAGCAGCTTTGCTCACTGAGCTCGCCCGTGCCCCCTCCAGCCCTGGCAGAGCCGCAGGGCTCCCCGGGGGGTCCTTGGGGTCCCCGTGTCCCCCCCCCTCCGGTGCACAGCGTCACCTCCCTCGCTGCTGGACCCGTCGCGGAGGTGTGGGTCCAACCCATGGGCACGGATGCGAGCCACGTGGAGAATCACCCTGCAGGAAAAACCCACAGCTTGGCCTCCCTGCTGTCCCCTAGGTGCCACCCAACTTCTCCCAGGGGGTCTTCTGGGGGGGGCTGCCTGCCCAAAAACGGGGCACAAAGGCAGAGCTCCCCCTCTGGGCTTCGCACGGGGCCAAAAGCGCCCTGCAGCAGGTGCAAACCCCAGGGGTGAACCCAGCTCCTGCCCCCTGAGGGTTTGAACCCACCTCGTGGCGGAGGGGCAGCGGGGTGGGGGGGTCCTGAGGTCCACCCGGATGGGTCCCGCTGGCATCTGTGTGTGTGTCCCCAGAGGATGAGCTGCGGGTACGTCCTGTGCACCGTGCTGCTGTCGGTGGCCGTCCTCCTGGCGGTGACGGTGACGGGGGCCATCCTCTTCATCAACCACTACCACGCGCCCGGCACCGAGCCGCCCCCCGTCATCAGCACCAACCCCGAGGAAGCCAACGCCCTGGTCACCATCGAGAAAGCCGACAGCTCCCGCATCAACATCTTCATCGACCCCAACTGCCCCGACCAGGCGGGCGGTTTCGGGCGCCTGGAGGGGCTGCAGAGCTCCCTGCTGCGCGCCCTCTCCGACCACGACGCCGAAACCAAGGCTGCCAAGGGGCAGCAGAAGGCCCTGCTGGTCACCGTGGCCGACGAGGTGGCCAAGCTGCTGGCGCACGCTGCCCAGCTGCGCGCCGACTGCGACGGCCTCAAGAAAGGGCACAGCGCCATGGGGCAGGAGCTCAGCGCCCTGCAGGGCGAGCAGGGCAGGCTCATCCAGGTGGGTACGGCTCCACGGTGCTGCTTGGGGACCTGGGTGTCCCCAGGGTTGTAGGGCACGGCCCCTGGTCTGTGTGGAGGGAGCAGCTCCAGCGGACAGGAGCTGGGGGTGATGCCACACCGATGGCTGCAGACTTTTAGGGTCCCCGTGCCCAGCTCCCTGCTCCAGATCTGGCTCAGCACCCCTGGGCATACCCAAACGGGCAGCAGGACCGTGCTGGGGGGTTCTCCCCTCCCTGCTCACCAACCACCCCCCTGCCCTCCCCAATTCACCGCCCCAACCCCTCCTGGATGGCACCAAAACCTTACCCGGGTCGGGCAGAGCTGCCGCGATGCTGCGGGTCCCGCTCAGGGCTGGCTGCCCATCCCTCTGTCACCTCCTCAGCTCCGCTGCCCTGCTCCCGCCTGCCCTCACCTCGCCTGCCTCTCCCCGCTGGGTCACCTCGGGGGACGGCAGAGCCGGTGGCTGGCTCAGGACACGGCTCCTGCTGCCACCCCAGGTCCCCCAGGGCCGCTCCCTGTGCGCGCCCGCGGGGCGGCAGCACCGGCGCACCAAGGGCCGGGGGTTTCTCCAGCCTGGAGAAGACCCCACCAGGCTGCAAAGCACCCAAAGGGGCTGTTTGGGGTCTGCTGTGGCTTTTGTGTCCCCCACCTTGCACCCTGCCTGGTGGCGTTTGGAGAACCAAGGGAGCGCGCAGAGCATCCGCGCTGCGTGGGGACGGAGGAGCCGCCCTGCTGTGGGTGGAAGGGACCTAAAATAATCCCACCTAACCACAACTTGTCACCTTCCCCTGTGTCCCCTTCGCCCGCAGCTGCTCTCGGAGAGCCAGGCCAACATGGCTCGGCTGGTGAGCTCCGTCAGCGACGTGCTGGACACGCTGCAGAAGGAGCGCGGCGGCGCACGGCCCCGGCTCAAGGCCGACCTGCAGCGAGCCCCGGCACGGGGAGCGCGGCCCCGCGGCTGCTCCAACGGTGAGATGGGATCCTTGTCCCACCCGGGGAGAGGGTGCTGCCATGGGGTGGCCCTCAGCATGTCCCTACCTGGGGAAAAGGGAGGGGGAAACAAACCCGAGATGGGGAAACCAGCCTGGAGGGCACTGGGTGCGGCGGGGGGACTGGGCAGGAGGGAGATGTGCCCAGGGTGGGTTTTCACCACGCAGCCCCAGCTATCCAGCCTGTGAAACCAGCCCCAAAGCCCCTTTACCTCTGCCTGTTCCCCACAGATGTGCAGAAGTCACCTTTCTCCTTCCGTGGCATTCAAACCGTGGGTTGGGATGAGGCTGAGATGGCCCTGGGGCCGGCAGCGTGTCCGTGCCCTGCCTGCAGCTGCCTCTGGCTCCCTCCTCCCCAGCTGGGACCCGCCGGCCCCGGGCATCGCAGGGGTCCTGGGGACGGTCCCTGCCCTGTGGTGGCTGTGTCCCCCCCAGCACTGCTTCCCCCGAGCCTCGGAGGAGAAGGGCTGGAAAGAGCGAGGCAACGAGAGCTGGCAGCACGGTCAAGAGCCTGGAAGAAATGGCAAGCCATGAAATTAGCTCATTAATTAACCAGCCTCCCTCTTCCTTCCCACCCCATCCCTGCGCCCCGCTCCAGGCTCCCGGCCCCGGGACTGCTTTGACATCTACGCGAGCGGACAGCAAGAGGATGGGATTTACTCCATCTTCCCCACGCACGACCCCGCGGGCTTCCAGGTCTACTGCGACATGACGACGGACGGGGGCGGCTGGACGGTGAGCGGGGCCATGTCCCCACACGGGGACGAGGGGGCTGTGGGCTGGAGATGTCGCTCTCGGCACCGAGATGCGTCGTGGGGACGTGGGGATGGGGCTTGGCTGCACACCAGGACCTGGCACCGGCTCAGGACGCGCTGCTGGGGTTTGGAGCTGGGTGATGGAGCTTGGTGCCGTGATGGAGCCCGTCCTTCCCAGCAGGGCTGGCCCCAGGATGGGATGAAATGGGGCAAAAGGCTCTGCTTGACCCCATCCCCATGTCTTGCTGGGTGGTGTGAGCTCGTGCCGGGCTCCGTGCTGCCTTTTGTTGGGTGCTGCGCACGGAGCAGGGCGGTGAAGGCAAACCAGGCAGCAGGGAGCCACCAACCCCAGGTGGGGTGCTCGGGCAGCTCCCCAAAACCAGGCTGCCCAAAATGAGGGCAGCAGGAGAAATTAGCTTGTGAGCCACGAACGCCTGCTCTGCCCCCCATCACAGCCCACATCCCCCTGCCCCTGTCCAAAGGCGGCGACCGGGGCTTTCCACAGCATTTTTGGAAGCTCAGAGCGCAGCCTCGTGCCCTCCCTGCCCCCTCCGGAGCCCGGGACGCCCCCAGCCCCAGCTCGTTTCGCCTCAGCTGACAAAGGGGCACCCCGGGGCGCCTGCACCACTGATTAGCTCGCCTTGTCCACTTCGCTTTGCTGCAGCGCCGCGACAGCCCCAAAATCGCAGTAATGCGGCACAGAGCAGGCGGGGGGGACGCAATCACAGCCCCCTGACCCAGGGACCCTCCTCAGCCAGGTCCCCTTGGGCACCCCCATCCAGGGGGGCACTGCTGGGGGTGTCGGGGTGCCACCCCGCAGGGACCCAAGGGTGCTGACCCTCAGGGGCAGGCAGCCTCCCCCCCAAGGACACGCTGGCTGAGCCGAGCCACCCCTCCAGCCCCTCCAGCTGGGCGCTCTAGGAAATAAATCCCCGCGATCTGCTTCCCCTAAGCAGCTTTGAGCGGTGCCAGGAGGGAGCTTAGCCCCCCTGCCCTCGGGGGGCTGATGAGCCTTCGGCCTCGCTCTGCCCGGAGCCCACCCCAGGCAGCAGCAACTTGTTGTGCACAGCCGGGTCCGTAGCAGCAGCTCCAGCGGGGAAAATAGAGGCACGGCACAGGCACCCTGGGTCCTGGGGGTGCACGGAAGGAAAAGGGGGACCCCCTCCTTTCCCACGGAGCAGGGGGTCCCGGCCAACCCCACGCGCAGCCTCCCCCAGCCACGCGCTCAGGAGCTGCCTGAAGAGCAGCCCAAGGTGATTAGGCAGCCACTCAGAGGTTTATTTAAAGCTGCTGCAGCTGGGAGGGCTCCAGCTGGGCTGGGGAGGGTGCAAAGTGAATGATTTTACCCCAGGCAGCACCACGTGCCCTGGCCTCAGCTGGGGACAACGGAGCCGAAGTCCCGGCACCGCAGGGACAGGGACCGAGACACTCGCCCCGGCTCCTTGCCTCGAGGCACGGCACCAGCCTTGTTCGCCTCCCTTTTTCGTGGGTCTGGGGGGGGGGGACACATCCCACCCATCTCCCCTGGGGCTGGGGACATTTTGGGGTCCACGGGCACGCGCCCACGGGGGGCTCCAGGTGAGCCCCGGCTGGGTGCCGTGGTGCAGAGCCTGGGAAATTTCCCTCCCCTCCTCCTCCTCCTCCTCCTCCTCCTCTGGAGCGATTACTCCTGACATTTGGGCTTATTTGCATGTGGGTGGGTGGGTGGAAGCAGCTGAATCAATTTTGACTCAGGAGCTGCTGAGCTAAGCCCGAGGCTGCAAGGGAGGCTCGGAGCCTGCGGAGACAGGGCAGGGGCAGAGCCGTGCCGATGCCCCGCTGCACCTAAACCCCAAACGGGGTCACCCACCAGCATCTCCCCGTCCCCACGGGGTCACCACCACGTCCCCTCGCCCTGAGGGTCCCCGTTTGCTCCCCGTCCCCAGGACAGCTCTGTGCAGCTCCCCGTGCCACGGCTCTGCGCCCCGCGGCACAAGGTGACGGCCACATCCAGCCCGGGGCTGGGCACCCAGGGGACGTGGGATGCTTTTTCCACTCCCTACCTTCCCCAGCTCGCTGTGAGCGATGGCAGCAATTTGGGGCCGTTTCCCGTGTATTTTGCACAGCTGAAAAGTAGATCCTGCCCGAAAAGGGAGCTGGCAGCACCGGGGGGCACTCGCTGTCAGCAGGGCAGCACGAAGGTGGAGATGTGGGTGGGGACAGCATTATTTTGGGGGTGCCACCAGCCTTGGGGACACCTCTGCCACCAGCTGTGCTGCGTGGCCAGGTCTCTGTCCCCCGTGCCCTGTGCTTAGAGCTGGGTTTAATTGCAGCGATGCCCACGGGCTGAGCGAACCTCGCAGCAGCAGCACCGGGGCTGCAGCACGGACACTTCCCAGCCCGGCTGCAGGCAGAGGCTGGTGCTCCTTTTTTCTTTATTTCACTCACTTTTCTGGGCCCGTGCCTTCCCGGGGTCTGCCTCGCTCCGGTGAGCTCCCAGTGACCGGAGGAGGCAGCGAGCCGGGGCGATGAATATTTCAGCCTGGGCTTTAAAGCGGGGAAGGAAATCCTTTTTGCTTAAGAGGGGGCGATGCATATTTCATGGGGAGGAAAAGAGCAGGGAGCCCGCGCTGTGAGCGCAGTGAGGCTGCTCCCCCAGCCCATTTCTCACCCCAGCCCCCATCCCAGAGCTGTCCCCACGTCCCCCCTGGCAGCATCCCCCCGAGCTGCTCACCCAAAACCATCGCATCCCTGCCTGGTGGGCGCACGCAGCAGGAGGGACAAGAGGTGACGAGGAGGGCGCAGGAGACCCAGAAGGATCTGCGGGAGATCTGGCACCCCCTCCCCAGCCCTCCCAGCATGTTTGGAGCCTCTCAAAGCCAATTTTGGGGACCGTGGGGCACCGAGGGCTGCTCCGGTGCCGGGAGAGCCCCGTGCCAGCCCTAAGCTGCAGGCACCTCGGTAATCACCGCAGCGCGCCGAGGCTCAGCTAATGAAGCCGTGTCCCGCACGCCTTCCTGAGCACCCCTCGGACAATTGGCCTAGTTACAACCTCGGGTCAAAGCCGATTAAACGGGAGCATCGCTGTCGCCTTCCCCACGCGGCAACGCTCGGAGCCAGCCTTGGCCGGGGAAAATCAGCTCGGGGGGCCCCCAGCCAGCCGCGCCACCCCCTCGCCTGCCAAGCGCCCAGAAAGCCCCTTTAACGGGCTTAGCCGCGGCTTCTCAAGTGCTCAACGAGGGGATAAAAATTAAGGCTCTAATTCTAGAAGGTAAGTACAGCAGGATCAGCGCCGCGCCGAGGATGGCGCTGCCCCTGCGCAGGGCGGCTCTGGCAGCGCCCAGCCCCAAAACTGCACAGGGGGCAGGAGCTGGGGGCCCGTCCCCGTGGAGAGCAGCTCCAGGATGTGCAGTGACCAATTTAGGGGGGTAAAAATCCCACGTGTGCCATGGCAGCGAGCCACAGAAGGACGGGAGCATCCTGGAGAGGTGGCACTGCTTGTGGGGACAGCCCCCGTGCTTGGGGGCTCAGCCCTGGGCAGCCCCCCCTGAGCCCCCCGAGCCCCCCAGCACCCTGGGGAGCTGAGCGCTGTGGGGCCGTCCCCCCGGCTTCGATTCCCCCGCAGGCAGGCTGGGGCGGCCAAGTTTAATGCAATTAATCTGGAGCTGGAGGCTTAATTACGTTCAAGCGGTCGGACACGGAGCAGCGTTTTCTGGCTTGCTGTCAATAAATCAAACTCAAAATAATGATAAAAGGGGAGGAAACGCACGGGGCGTGAAACGCCGATGAGCAGACAGGAGAGGAAAAGGGGTGGCTCCAGACAGAAAAAACAGGCTGAGCCCTGAGCTGGCCTGGGTCTGGGCAGCACGGGGAGCTGAGGTGTCCCCCAGGTGGGGCATGGGGTTAAATCCTATTTGAAGCCACCCTCCTGTCCCCAGGGGGGGATAAAAACCAAGCATCGCCTGGGATCTGCTCGCTCCGGCATCCCCATGGAATAACCGAGCCCGAAGGGTTTAATTTGGGCAGGAATTAATTTGTACCTGGGCCTAATGAGGCAGCAGGACGAGGAGCAGCACAGCCGGGAGCAGCTCAGGCTCGGAGCACCCTGTGGCTGACCCCCCCCCGGTGTTTCCCCAGGTGTTCCAGCGGCGGGAGGACGGCTCAGTCAACTTCTTCCGTGGCTGGGAGGCGTACCGGGACGGCTTCGGCAAGCTGACTGGGGAGCACTGGTTAGGTGCGTGGGGTGGCAGCCCCTTTGGGGCCGGATTTCCTCCGCACAGGGCTGACCCCAAACCCCCAAACGCTGCCTGGCCGTGGGGGGGGGACACACAACACGCGGGGAGGCTGCAAAGGGGCAGCAGCAGGCAGGGAAGCTGCATGCGCGCCCTTGGCAAGCGGAGCAGGGGCTGGGGGGGGAGCTGCTGCGTCCCACCCCGTGCCCCTTTCCTGGGGGATCCCCCCCGGGTGCCCCCCGCTCACCCCGTCCCCCTGCTGCAGGGTTGAAGCGGATCCACGTGCTGACCATACAGGGCACCTACGAGCTCCGCATCGACCTGGAGGACTTCGACAACGGCACCGCCTTTGCGCACTACGGCAGCTTCGGCGTGGGGCTCTTCTCCGTCGACCCCGAGGAGGACGGGTACCCCGTGTCCATCGCCGACTACTCGGGGACGGCAGGTAGGGTGTCGGGAACGTGCGTGGCCCCACAGGGCACCAAAATCCCTTGTTGGGGCTGCATCTGCAGAGGGTTGGGAGCTGGAGAGCGGCTGCCGGTTGGGTATCGGCACAGCGGGTGAGCCCGAGCGCCCCGTACGGCACCGGGGAGCCCCACAGGGGGGGGGTGTGTGGGACCCCCAGGGAGAGGGGTGGGAAGAGCCCTTCACGGCCCCTTTCCCCTGCATCAGGAGACTCCTTCCTGAAGCACAACGGGATGAAGTTCACCACCAAGGACCTGGACAACGACCACTCGGAGAACAACTGCGCGTCCTTCTACCACGGCGCCTGGTGGTACCGCAACTGCCACACCTCCAACCTCAACGGGCAGTACCTCAAGGGCCACCACAGCTCCTACGCCGACGGCATCGAGTGGTCCTCCTGGACGGGCTGGCAGTACTCCCTCAAGTTCACCGAGATGAAGATCCGGCCTGTCCGGGAGGAGAACTAGGGGATGGCACGAGCTCCCCCCCCAGCCCCTGCCCTTCCCCAGCGCCCCGTGTCCCTGTGTCCCCGTCCTCCCAGCGCACCCCAGGTTGCCGTCCTCCCCCGGGGTCCCTCAGGAGCATCATCCCCCAGGGCTGGCGGCTGTTTCCCCAGGTGTCTGTGTTGATCCCGTGCCCCCCACTCCCCGCCGAGATGGGTGCCCCCTCCCCGAGCCGCTTGCGGTGCAGCGGGGATTTGGGGAGCGGTGCTGGGGGGGCTGAGCGGTGAGGTTGTGCCAGGCTGGTCCCCTCTGCTTGTCCCCACGGTGGGCACGGACATCTATGGGCAACCTGGTGGCCACTCGGGGGGACCCACAGAGCCCCCACAGCGCTTCTGGGGATGGGGAGGGCGCTGCTGGGCTGGAGCCCCTGTGCCCACATCACCGCGCCTGCGGCTCCTTCTCCACCCCGTGGACGCTCCCCTCTCCCCATCCCTGGTCCTGGCAGCAGGGGGGGACACGGCCAAACCTCGCTGTCCCCCCCAGGCTGGGGTGTGCAGCCAGGCTGGCCGCCTGTCCCTGCCCACGGACACCCCGAACCCACGGGCACGGCGCTGCAGGGACGGGCGCCTGCAGCCGAGCACGGCACGGAGCCGTTTTGGAGGCACTGGGGAAGCAGAGAGGAGGAGGAGGAGGAGGAGGGAGCGAGGAAGGCTCGCCTCCCAGCACCTGCCCCACACAGCCCCTCCCTGCCGACAGGACCTGCTGGGCCTCACGTTGGATTTTCCCCATCCAAAAGCTGTGACCCTGCCCAAATCCCCCCCGCCTCGGCCAGCACACGCCTCCCCCTGCGAGCCCCCAGCCCGGGGCCCCGCGTTCGTCTCCATCCCGATGAGCCACGGCTCTGCACCTGCAGATATTCAAAGCCTTTCGTTTCCTCAAATCCCATTAAGGTTTTGCGGAAAGCAGCCCTGAGTGGGGCTTAGCATCTGCAGGGCCCTGATAACGGGGCTGCCGCCGCAGCCAGGCTCAGCCCCGACCCACCCAGGGGTGCAGCAACCCCGACCCCCTGGGCATGGGTGGTGGTGGGGAGAGGGACAGGCTCTGGCAAGGACTCCAGGGGGGCTTTTGCCCCAAAAAAGCCCCCAACAAAGCCTGTGCGGGAGCAGGGAGGGGAGGGGGAAGCCGGGACCCCTGCACCCTGTGTGATATTTCCAGAAGCAACGAGGAGAGCAGCCCCTGCACCGGACCCTGCCCCATGGAGCGCACCCGGAGCACCCCAAGGAGGGGAGGACAGCCCCCGCTGCCCCCACTGCCCCCGCTGCCTGGGGACTGCGGGCACCGTGAGATCAAAGCCTCGTCCTCCCGGCAGCTTTGCACTTCCCTACGTGCTCCTTTTTTTAAATCTTCCCCCTCAACGAGCTGGACGAGCCCTCTCAGCCGCCAGGCGATTCTCCATCCCCCTGCCCCGCCAGGGGAGCGGGGACCCTCAGTGCTCGGCCCCCCCCAACTCTGCCCTTTGCCGGGGACATTTCCCCACTCGATGGGGACGAGCTCCGAGCACAAGCAGCCACCATCAGCCCAGCTCCATCCCTACCCGGGCAGCCAGCCGGGCTGGGTGCCTGAACCGAGGCGATTTGGGGAGCTCCGCGGTGCTTTCCCCAACCAACACGGGGGGCAGGAGCCCCCCAGCAGCACCCCAGGGGCTCCCGGCATCCCCGGGAAGGGGCTGCAGGGAGGGCAGCAAGGCGGCCGTGCCCCACCTTTGCTTTCAGCTCGTTTATTTCCGTGGATTAGACGTAGCCAGTTTTATAGCGTTTGCCTCCGGGGAGAAGGATCCGGAGCCCGTGCTTGGTGTCCCCATCGTGGGGAGCTCCTGGGGGCTGTGGGGGGGGCCGTGGTGTGCGCAGCGTGTCAGTAACACTTCCCCGTGTAACTGCCCGTCTCACCCAGGACTCTGGACGAGTTTGGTTTGGATGGCACCCCCCGAGGTGCCGGATTCCCCAGGATTACCAAGGGGTGGCCAGGGGGGCAGCGGGGACGCAGTGGGGGCGGCACGGCCACGGCCTCGTGCTGGGGACGGGAAGGGGCAGCGCGGGTGGCTCGCGGGGCCGGCGCCTCGCCACCTCCCTCCCCGCGGGGTCGTGTTGTTTTGCCGTGCCGTGAAGTCTCCATCGTGTGTGAGTGGTGTCCAGCGCCGTCCGTGTGGACTTTGGGAACTCCTTAATAAAAGGAACTCATCGTTACCCCGCGTCTCCGCCTCCGTGCCCACCTCGCGCTGCGGGGCCACCGCCCTGCGGTGCCATCGGGTGGGTCCCAGCCCCACAAAGGGACTTGGTGGCACCGTCCTGGCAACCCTTTGAAACCCCACAGGGCCCCCGAGCCCAGGGGGAGATGGTGCTGAGCTGCTGTGTTTTTTTGGGGAAGGAGGAACCCAGCCCTGTTGGGACCACGTCCTGGCACCGGTGCCGAGGAGGGCTCTTGGTGTGTTTCCACATGGGGGCTTTGGGGGCCTCCACCGGCGCGCACGCACCCTGTGGGGTCTGCGCACACCTCCGGGACCTCCAACAGCCCCAGGTGGGCACGCACAGCCCCAGGGGTGGGGGACATTCATGTCCCCAACCAGCCCCTGCTGCCCACCAGCATCGCCGCTGCGTCAAAGCCAAGGGAGAGCCCTGCTCCTGCTCAGCCTCCCCCCCAAACGAGGCAGCGCACGAAGGCGGCGCGTTCATCAGCGTCCCCCCCGTGCCCCCGGCCGCCTCTGCAGCCACCTCCCCGCCAGCCTCCCGGCCTCTGGTATGCGCTGCCAGCAATTAGCACCCGCGGGTATTTAATGGGGAGAGGAGCGGGGCCAGGCGGCTCAGTCTGGGCAGGTGCTGGGGTGGCGCAGAGCGGGGCCAGGCGCTGGGCATCGCCCGAGGCAGAAGGTGAGTGGCAGGCAGCCCCCAGGAGGGTCCGGGGATGGGGATGGGGTTGGTGTTGGGGTTGGTGCACCTCATGGTGGCTTCCCGGAGTGGTTTGGCTTCATTTTGGGAGAGCCCAAAGCAATGGCAAGGTGCGGGTGAGGCCATGGAGCACCCCAAAGCAAAGCAGGGCAGGGCGGGGAGCGGGGTTTGGGTTCAGTGGGGTCTGCGGCAGGAGAGCCGAGCACCCACGGCCACCCCGTGCTGCACAGAAGGGGCAGGGACCCCAGCCCCCATCGCCAGCGGTGACTTTTAAGGCAACATCTCCTGCAAGAAAAAAATAAAAAAGAAAGGAAAGAAAACATAAAAAAATGCCACTTCCCCTCTCTGAGCTTTTACAGCAGGAGGAAGGGGCGGCGGAGGAGCCCTGAAGGTCACCCCTGCGCTGCTCAGCCCACCCTGCTGTCTGCGGGGCGCCCCCGGCCCCATAAAGCAGGGGGGTGGCGAGCACCCTCCCCTGCATTATCGGGGCACCGCGGGTGGGAGCGGCGCATTTGGAGCCGAGCAGTGCTGAGGTGAAGGCACTTAAACCCTCCCCGCGGTGCCTCGGAGAGCAGCAGGAGGCTGCGGCTGCCACCGGCCCCGCTCCCAGGGCAGGAGCTGCGGGGCTGCAATTTGGGGGCACGGGGCCGCTGCCACCAAGGGGAGCGGGGTTGGGAGGAGACGGGGGTGCAGAGCGGCCCCCCAGCAGGCTTGGAGGAGCCGGAGGGGTTTTTCTGGCAGATGCTGCAGCAGATTTTGGGGAGGGCTGCTCTGTATCAGGACGAGGGCACCCGGAGCGGGTTGGAGAGCGCGTGCCACCCATCCGCAGCCCTTCTGCGGCCACGGGACCAGAGGATGCTGCGTTTTTCACTGCATCCCTCCCTCGCTGTGCTTCCCCCAGATGAGAGCACCCTCCTCGCTGTCCTGCCTCTTCCTGCTGACCCTGGGGGCCTGCTTCCCTCCCGGAGAGCCGCAGCAGCCCCGGCACCCCGCGGAGGGTCCCGCGCTCCAGCCCGGCTGCCGAGAAGAGTTGGACAAGGCCCCCGGTCCTTGCTGGTGGCCAAATCCGAAGCGGAGGCGAAGTGAGGAGCTGAGCACCCTGCTCGGCATCGCCCGGGAGCTGCGGGGCTCTGGCACGTGGAGTGGGGGCTCGCGGGGGCAGCCGGGCAGGCAGGAGGGTCCCGCACCGCTGCCAGCCGGGGGAGAGAAGCGAGGGGGCACCCTGGGGAACCTGGCCGAGGAGCTCAGCGGCTACAGCAGGAAGAAAGGCGGCTTCACCTTCCGATTCGGGAGGTGAGGGTGAGGGTTTGACCCCCCCACACACACCTCCTGGAGGGGGCCCCGGGAGGTGTGCCGCGTCCCCTCCTCTCCTGACACCTCGCCTGGGTTTGCTCGGACCGAAGGACGCCGCGGAGGAGCTGCTGTTGGGATTCCAGTGGGGAAATGGGGGGGGCACCACGGCGGCTCCCCCAGCCCCAGGGGAGGAAGAGGAGGGTGCCCCACGTCCCCTCCCCGGGGACACGGCCTGTGCCAGGCTGGGGAGCAGCAGAGCTGGGCGGAGGGGGGCTGGAGGATGGCAGGGGGTGTCCCTCCAACAGCAAATTCTGCTTAGTGTCAAGATGCCACTTCGGAGAGCTCCTGCCTGCAAACCAGGACAAAGCAGCGGGGTTCAGGAAAATCTTTCTTAGCCTCAAAAATCCCCACGGGAGCAGGCAAATCCGCCCCTGCACCGCCAGCCCCGAGCCGACGCAGAGACCCGTCCCCAGCGGGTGCCATGGCGATGACCGAGCTGCAGCATCCCCATCCCGGCACCCCGAGGCCTCCCCCAAAATTGGGCTCCTTCCTTCCCCAGTCCCCGCAGCCACCTCCAGGAGCCTCCAGGTGTGGGGATGCTGAAGCGCCCACCCCTGCCGCTCCAAACCCCCCCTGCCAAAGGTACGGCTGGGGACAGAGCTCCCCAAAAAGCTCGCACACCCACGGCCGTGAAGAACAAGCCTGGCTCCTCAGCGCCTGCCTTCTCCTCCTTTTTTTTTTTTTTTTTTCCTTTTTGGCAGATTTAGCTCTGCCAACGCCAACAGCGCCGTTTGCTCTTGTGCCTGCCGCCGCAGGCAGAGACATTCGCAATCAGCAGCCCGGCTACCTGGCTCGCAGGCACCGAGGGCGAGTTAGGAGCCTACCGACCGCGAATATTTCATGGCAGGCACGGAAAATGCAGCAGGGCAATTATTATTTAGGGCGAGCGCTAAATTGCACCCTCAAAAAATCAAAGACGGTGTCAGGACTTGGTTGGAGGAGGGAAAAAAAAAAAAAAGGGAAAAAAAATAAAAAAATCAGTCTCCGAGAGGCGCATTGTGATATCCAGCAGGCAGACAGCACTTAACACCGCGCCGCGGGGCCGGCACGAGCTGCTCGCGCAGCGGGATGGGGCCGAGCTGTCCATGGGTCAGGCAGGTGCTGGAGGATGGATGGACGGATGGATGGACGGACAGACAGAGGAACAGGCTGCCCTGGGGGCTGCAGAGGACTCCAGGCTTGCGGGGACGTGGAGGACACCGCGGTTCGGTGCTGGTGTTTGGCACAGGGGGGTGCTGAGCCCAGCCCGGCCCCCAACCCCAAAATTTCCGGGCTCTCCTCGGCTCCTCCGGACCCCCCGCAGGAGGTGGGGAGCTGGACCAGGAGGGGGGGAGCTCTATCAGTGTTTCTATGGCAACATTTCTTTTTTTTTTTTTCTCCCCCCCCCCCCTTTCTTTGGAGTGTACAAATGGTCAATAAAGGCGCACTGATCAATTTTACCCGGTGCTGTTGAAGGGGGGGTCAGGGGAGGTTTTGGGAGCCAGCAGAGCCCCGGCCCTACAGCGCTGGGTGTCACGGGGAAGGGGCTGGGAGCAGCAGGATGAAAGCTCTCCGTGCACAGCCTGGCTCCGAGCGAGGCACAAAACCCTTCCTGCAACTTACCCAAAAGTCAAAGCCGGAGCTTTGACCTGGGAGGGGTAAAAATGAATGGAAATGAACGGGAGCGAGTGCTCAGCCCCCTGTGAAGCTCCCCATTACCCTCCCCTGGGCTGGGTACAGCCCTGAGGGCACCCCAGCCCCATTTCCACCCGTGGGCTCCATCCCAGAGGCTGGCCCCAGAGCATCCCCGGGCGGGCAGAGCCCCGTGCACCTGAGTGCCACTTGTCCTGCAGCATCCCGGCCCCGCCAGCCTTCCTTCAGCTGGTGAGATAAAAGAGTTGAGCGCAGAGCACTGACCACGTTTTCCATCTTATGACAAGCAGCTCGTCGGAAAAAAAAAAGCAGGATGACATTAAAGGCAAACTTAAAAGAGCGAACATTGTAATTTCAAAGACACAAAAAGCAAAACAAAAACACAAACACAGCTATTCTTCCCCCAGAGCACTCTCACTTTCAAGCTCAATAGCCTTGAAAATTGGAGCAATCAAACTGTTAAATGCATCGATCTGTTAAATCAACTCCTACTGTACGCCGCTAAATTTAGCCCTGAATCCTGCTCCTGCACCCCCAACCCCGCACGTCCCAGGGCTTTCCCCAGCCAGGACCCCCGACCTCTGCCGTCCCAAACTGCTCCCCTGAGAGCAGGGTCGGGATCCCCAGGACGGTTGTGCTCAGGTCCCCTCACCGTCTTCCCCCAGCCCCAAATTTGCCACCTACCAGTCTTTATGGCAGAGATGCAGACGAAGAGCAGCTTGGGCACTGATTTTTGCCATGGGTCACGGCCACAAACCAGCCAGGAGCCCCTTGCAGCTTTGAGCACGCATTTATCAGCCACCACCACCTGGCTGAGGAAGTTTGAGCCTTGCCAAGTGCAGATCATTGAGTAATTTACGCTTGCCAACTGCAGCCTCCTGCTTCTTGTCATCTTTTCCAGGCTGACCCGGGAGCAGCCCGACACAGATGAGCCTCCTGGTTTATTCCCTGCGTCTTTTTTTTTTCCTCTCCTGACTTTTCAGAGCTGGATCAAAGAGCGTGGAAAGCTGCTGCTGCCTGCTCCGAGGGGGATCGACTCTTTTGGGATGGGGGCTCCCAGCAGAGGTAGCTGGGTTTGAAAATATTTGTTAACAGACAGACACGGGTTTTCCTCAACATTGATTTATTTTTAAATATACTACGCGAGAGAGAACTGGAATAAAAAATAAATCAAAAAAAAAAAAATGAAAAAGAGAGGAAAGAGAGGAGGCAGGACTGGAAGTCGCGTACAGAAACCATCTGCACCGGACCGAGTTAAGGGGGAAACGACCCCCCGAAGTGTCACAGAGATGAAGGACAGAGCTATTTACACACTGTAAAAAAGACAAGTCTACAAAAGTGTGTAATAACGAGATACAAATGTATAATATAGTGGCACAATATGTTATCAAAGTAAAAACAGTACCTCCAGGAAAGAGACAGTCCAAGGTTTTTTTTTTTGTTTTTTTTTTCTTTTCCTTACATTTTAAAGGCAGCCTGTGGCAGAAGTGTGTAGTTTCTTTTAAACATTTGTCACGTGTTAAGTCATGGCTGGCTGTGAGGGCGAGAAGTGGCGTGAACACACAAGAGTGAACTACTGGAAATCATATACAAAACAAACAGTCCCCAAGAGAACAGAATAAAATACAATGGAAGGCAATTAGTGTTTCAGATACACAAGAGGGGCCACAAGAGTTACAGGGGGACAGGACAGAGAAAATGCCTTTTTTTTTCTTTTTCTTTCTCTTGTTTGGAACTGTTAAAGAGTTAAATTGCACTGTTAATAGCCCTAAACCTTGTTCTTTCACTATTGTCACGAGTCACAGTTAGTTCCCAGTCGTGCTGCGTTAGTCGGGAAGGTTTCAGGACCTTGGGAAGGAAGCCCAGGAGCCCTGCTGGCAGCTTCCTCGGGAGACCTACCCTAGGAGAGGTGCCTGCAGTCTTCACAGCTCCTTGTACGCCGCTGGGTGGAACGAAGCACGAAGGCAGCGATGGTTTCAACCCCTAAGCACTGGCAGCTGAGCTCTTGGAGGGGACCCGGCGCTGGGCTGGCAAGGGCAGCACCGGGCTGTACAGGAGCGCAGAAGCCAGGTCCCATCTCTGCTCACAGCATACAAAAAAGGCTGGAAATGCACCTAGAGGAACAGCAGTTCTTGCCCATCCACGATGCGCAAGCTCAACTGAAGCAACTGCTGGAGGCACAGTGGTATCTCTGAACTCACCCTAAGCTATCCCCTCCCGTCACTGACGGAGCGATGCCTTGCTCAGCACCAGCCCACTGCTCCCAGGCCTGCTCTGCAGCCCTCCACCCCAATTAACGCTGGGTGTAACGAGAGGGCAGCAGCAACGTCCTTCTTTGGACCTTTCCAGTCCGATATCGCTGCCGGGGAGACCTGCAGGCAGGCTCCCGTGCCACTAGGTTGGAGCTCAAGCAACTCACCTGGGCTCAACAACGTTCAGAAAATGCTGAAAACACAGATACAGAGGGCAGCGGGTGGAATCGGAGGAAGGATTTGGGTAAACATCACTTGTAGCCTTTTTAAAAGTTACATTAAGGACTCCCCCCCCCTCCTCTCCCCAAGCTCCAGGTGTGTTGCATTGCTGCCAGGTAAATGTTGGATTTGGGGACACGCTGCAACTCTCCCGAGACACGCCATGGTTATATTGCTAGTCAAACACCAGTCCTGGGAGCGGGGCAGAGGGAGGGCATGGAAATGCAGTAGGAAGTCCTCCCGAGGAGGCTGGCATCTCAGTGTCCATCAGTCTGGCGTCAGTCTTAGCAGTCCGTCCAGAGCAATAAAATATTAATAAAAAGGCATGATGTGACATCAGCATTCAGACTTGTAGTCCACAAGGCAGGAACTCCACAGATAAGACGATTACGAGTAAATGAAACGCAGGGAATCTGGGCCAAGAGGGTGGAAAGTGCCTCTTGAGCACAGCCCTGCTCTTTGGAGCTGGGGCACCCGCAAACAGCCTGTGGCTTTTGCACAGCCCTGTCCTGAACGCCCCAGTCCTTTGTCAGTCCACACACGCTGTTACTCTCTCAACAGTTGACTTTGGCCCACTGTGATTTATTTGTTTTGTTTTTTTAAACCTGGCTTCTGCTACCTCTGAACAATGTCGCTGATTTCTTTCACCGAACTGAGAAGTTTGCTAAAGTCCTGGGTGGCTGCAGGACCACTGCCAGCCGTCGCTGGGCAGATCTGAAGCTCCCGTAGGTTGTTCTCCAGCTTATTGATGGCCTCCCGAAAGGCAAATTTGTTCCTCATCTGCTGAATGGAGTCCACGTAGCTCACACAGAAGGTGTAGAGGTTCTTGCCGGCCTCCAAGACAGTGCTGTGGCTCGCCATTTGTTCCGAGTTCTTGCTGATGGCGAGCCGGAGAGCCTCCGTGCTTTCCAGCACCACCCCTTTGGTGATGGTGCCGCTGGCGATCCTCTCCGGGGGCTGCCGGGTCTTCCGCAGAGACACCCTGGTGGAGATGAGAGGGATGAAGGCTGTAGACGACGGCTGCTCCCCGCCTGGGGCGGAGGGCACAGAGGAGGAGGAGGCAGCTGGGGTGGCCGTGCTCAGCAGCAGCTTGGTGGAGGACTGTGGCTTTGGTACGGAGGGGATCCCCAGCTTCTTCACGCCTTCCCCGGGCTGGTTTGGCTTGAGGGCGTCGCTGCTGGCAGCATCTGCAACCTGAGTCAACTGTTTGGATTTCGGACCCGACACCGCATCTGCTGCTGCTTCGTGGCTGGGGCTGTGAGCCACTTTTCCAGCCTTGCCGACGGAGGACGAAGAGAGCGGAAGCGGAGGGGCTGGCTTCAGCTTGGATAACTTCCCTTTGTCCTTCCCTGCCGACTCCGAGGTCTGCTTGAGCCTCCTCAGCCGGGGCTCCTCAGAAGCCTTGTTGGCACCTGCAAACCCAGCGGAGTTGGGTTTGGCAGCAGAACCTTGGTCCGTTGTCACAGTGGTACCTAAGGCACTGGATTTGACCCCATCGTCCTTGTGCAGCACGCTGGAGGAAGGAGGGGCGGCAGGCTGCCTACGGCCGAGTTTCGGCGTCAGAGTCGGAGGGCTGGAGCCAGGACTCGACTCCGTGTCTTTGAAGACGTCGTCGCCGGTCTCTTCGTTTTTCTTAAGCAGCCGTGGAGGAGGGGTCACCGTCCCCCTGACAGCAACGTCAGTCTTGGCCTCGTTTGCCCGCTTCCGAGGCAGCGCTGGCTTTTCGCTCTTGTGTCCCCCAAAAGTGGAGGAATCAAACTGGCGTCCCGTGGACTGCAGATCCCGAGGCAGAGTCACGGATTTCCACTCGGTGTCCTTGGCTCCGTGGGGTACGCAGGAGGCTGAGCAGGACCTTAGGAAACGCTTGCTGGAGTTGGAACTGCTCTCCTCCTCGCCAGCCACCCCCCGACTGATGCTCATCGTGCTGGACTTCTTCCGTAAGTGGGGAGATAAAAACCCGGAGTTCCCGGCCACGACCCCGTTGGTGACACCGGCCCCGTTGCTCGGGCCCTGAAATTTGGAGGGGTCACCTGCATCTGCGGGAGGCGCGGTGAAAGCCCCGTTGCCAGCATCCCTGCCCTCCTCCTCGCCGCCCGCCCTGCGGTCCGAGTGGCCGTCCATCTCTCTGAAGGAACTGCTCCGCTTCGGAGGGGTAGGGGCAGTCTTCTTCTTCTTCTTGATAAGGGCACTGAAGAGGTTGGGCTTCTTGTCTTTGGGAAGCAGCCTCTCGTCTTCGTTCAAGCTGCTCTCCAGAGCCACCCTCTCCTTCCGTGGGAGCAAGGGGGAAATGGCAGGCTCGTGGTCCAGGGGGTCTGCAAGGGAAAGAAGAGAGTCTGCTGAGCTGCGCCTCAACGGGCAGGACAAGCTGTTTGCCTCCTGGATCCAACCACCGCAGCACCTCCAAAAAGGTGCAGGTTCCACAAGGAAAGCCAGCTTCAGATCAGGAATAAAGCAAGCACGGCTACGCTGAAGCCCAGGCTGAATGAATGCGGTGCCTAATCCTACACGCACTCCTTCCTGAGGTGGCCAATATAGGGCTTGGCTGCCAAACGACTTTCCCTGTAGGCTTCTGATTTAAACAGCAACATCCAAACACCAACTGCTTATGTTCAGATTCCCACCCTAGCATCCGGAGAGCTGTCTAAGCTTCATCCTGAGGAGAAGATAAATATAAAGAGGCCTTTTCTTTGGTCCCCGAGCTGTTGCTGCCTTCGGAACAGCTGACCCTCTGAATTAATAGGACATCTCTGCAAACCCACCTCAATCCCCAGGCTCCTCGTTCATTTCGATTCTGATACTCCTAACCTCCTTCCCTGATACCAGCCTTCACGGGGAATGGAAATAACTTTTTCACAAGCAGAAATCAAGACATCCCTTGACAGCTGAATGCTTCAGGTCACCGCGCCGCAGAGATGGTCAGTTCTGTACAATAAGGGAGGATAACAGCCTCCTTCAGCAGGACCGCGCCAGGAGGAAATGATGGGGTGACCCTTTCTGCAGTTACAAGAGGTATTTAAAAATGAATAGCGGTTTATAATAAATTTTTACAGAGTCCTGAAGGGCTCTGCATTTGACTGACTGGGGGTCTCCTTCTAGGTCAGGCACTCCGATGGCATGCTAATTCGAGAGGAATGCCTTTAGGGCAGCAGGTACGTGTACAGCTCCAGTAGGTAGCAGAGGGAGATGAAGCAGAGACAGGGAGGAAGAGGATGCTTCTTAGCAGAGCAAAGCAGCAGCTTTCACTAAGTTTTGGCTTCCAGACTCTGGCTTGCTATGAAAACACTGACAGCTGAAGAGGAATCAGCAATAAAGCTTCAGTGTGAAATACGTATTTTTTTCACAAGAAAGAATGAAATAATTCCCAGCATAGTGTTAAATTCATATTATTCCTGCTGCACTTGGAGCTTTCAAAGCCCTTAAGTATTTAAATGAAGTTATTTTACTTCAAAGCTCGTAATAGCAGGCAATTATATTTCCTATATATGGCAGGCTGGATTTACCACTGGTCTTCAACACTGTGTTGTATTAATTGAGTTACAACAAAAAATACGGGCACACTGTGCTCATTATTCTTACCTTTTTACAAAAGAAGCAGAAGAGTCCTTTCATTTCCATTAGAAAACTAAGTTGCTTTATAAATCAGTGTTTCCAAGCCCTTCTGTAAATAACCTTCCTTTCTGCTTAAGTCACTGACACTTTCTTTTTCCCAGATTTTACATTCCCTCTTGTATTTTTTTTATTTTTTTCCTTTGTCTAGATGTACATTTGCTACTGATACACGAGCTACTAGGTGAGTTTGTCATTACAGAAAAAAGGTCAGTTACATGAATGGTCACATAAGGCACGCTTAACAGAAGCTGGAAAAAATAATGTATTTTGTTTTATCTTGTTATTTTTCAAACGATCTGGATACAAACCTTCTGTATAAATTCAGTGTTTTACCACTGCTTTTATTACCCCAAAATGGAAGGTAAGTGCTTGAAGACACTGATTGAATAGAGTTTAATTTCATGGAAGATTCTGTAAATATCTCCTTGTCCCTTGCTGAAATTCTGTTTGGTAGATGCCAAGAGTAATACTCTTCAGCACTACGAGCACAAACCTGCTACGATGAAACACTGAAGAAACCTCTCTTACGGGGCTTGCTAAACCTGAGCAATCGTCCTGCTTTAAATTATGCAGAGTGGTAGTGTAAAGAGCCTTGAACACAGCACATTTCCCAGCACTCGGATGCAGTGGGAGATCCCACTGATAGCTCCTACCAGGGAATGGGAAGAGAATATGATCAGAGAGCTCTGTGCTCAGGCTCTGGTCTATGGGGAGCTGTAGGAGACAGCCATTAAGTTAAAACGACTCCTAGGGCTTCTCTAAGCAACGGCAGGTATAGCGCCAGCCCCTCAGCCAGCTAAGCATTCACACTCCCAGATGCTGTGTGTTTTTATCTGGTCCCAGGATTAACAGCCCTCCTTTTCTGTGAAAAAAAATGAGAAAAGGAGCTCTGAACCCAGGGAAGCGATCTCGGCAGCGTGTCACCCAGAAGCACAATACTGATCCACCAAGGTGGCGCCTGCTTTTAGACACTGCTTTTCCTAGGTGAAGACCTGGACGTGCATTTTGTTTTCCCCTGTATTTCCTGAAGGAATAATGACTTTAATTAAAACCTACCACATTCCCCCTGGCCTCGAGCATGTGCAGTCTCCAAACCCTCGTTGGCATCTTTGCTTTCAGCAGCTCTCCTTGACGTTCGTGTTTTGGTTGGTAACTCTGGGGCCTGGAGGAAATTGCTCACGACGCTCCTCATGCCCTTCTTTCCCAATTCCTTCTCCACCTCTGCAATACACAGACGACAAAAAAATCACTATAATAGACAGAATAAATAACTATCATACTGCTCAGAGTTAATTACACAAAAGAAAAGCCAACACCACCAAGCAGAAGTTCCCTAAGGTTGTTCAGTCATTTGGCCCTTTAAAATCAGACCCAGAAGAAGCCCCCATGTAAGTGTGGCTGCTTTCTACACCGTTTACACCAGGCACTGGAACCCATGGCTGAGTGTCACCGCAAAGCAGCCTGTAAGCTACACGTAAAGGACATGAGTGTCCCCGTCCCATCCCTGGAGCTGCCTGCCCCAAAACCTACCGTCCGATATGCTGGATTCCTGAAACATCGTCTCAAATGCCTGATGGATCTCAGCAAAGGAAGGCCTGTCGGAGGGGCTCCACTGCCAGCCTGCAAAAACACCACGGCTCAGAAGTGCCCACCAGCGCTGGACATTCGTCACACTACGCCAGGAGGTGCCAGCTGTCACGGATCCCTTTTTATTAAATGGCCAAGAGAAAATACCAACGTGGAAATCTGATTTGAAGGCTGCTGGGTGTCGGCAAGCACCACTGAGCCGAAGTAACAGTAGGTGCTGAGCACCCCTGGAAGAAAAAAAAACTATCGCACTACAGGAGTCATGTACCAAAAGGCCACAGTGGAAGAGCAACGCCAGTCCCTTCAGAAGCCTAACAAACTCCTGCTTCACCCTTGGAGCACAAGCCTTTTGTTAAGCTGTCAGGAAAAAGGAGACAGAAAACACTGAGCTGCACAACAACCCCCTCCCGAAGGCCCACATACTCCCAGCAGAGGATGGCTGGCTTCGCACTGCTTTCATCCTCTGGGGAAAGCGGTTTGAAGCAAGCATTTCTGCACAGTTCTGCATCTCCACTACAACTGGCAGAGGGCTTCTCGTGTCTGGCTGCGTGTGGCCAGATTCTGGCTCTCCTACTGTGTCTCTGCAGAGCTAAATAGCAGCATTTGCATCTGCAGGGCTGGAGGAAACTTACACGCTCTCATGAGCTCATAGACTTTCTCAGGACAGCCTTCAGGGCGCTCCATGCGGTAGTCTTTCTCCAACAGCTCATAGACTTGAGACAGGTCAATCCCGGGGTACGGGGACATGCCGTAGGTCGCGATTTCCCACAGCAGAACACCAAAAGCTGCAGTAGGGGAAAAAAAAAAATCGGTAAGCTTTGTTTTCATTTTCAATTCTAGAGGATGTTTAGTGGGTGTAGTCACTAAACAGTGCTGCACTTAAACCAGCTCTGGGTGGCTCAGATCCCATGCTCAGCAGCAGCTTAAATGTTAAAGCAGCGTAACGAGCCTCGTCATCAGCACAGACGAGTTTCCTGAGATATGACAGGGTAGAATTAGACTAATTTTCAATGTATCAGTTGTCTCAAACCTGAACGCCTTGAGATCCTTCAAGTCCTATTAAAAGGCACAATTAAGAGGCTTCACAGTGGATTAGCTGAAACTGTTTCGCTGCTGCACTGCAGTCTCTCTCTCAATTTGACAGCTCCTCTCATCTGCAGCCTCTCCCTAGAGGACTCGCACGTTTTAATAGCTCGGTGGTTTTTGGGGCACCCCTGTTTAGCTGCAGACTGGAGGGGAAACCAGGGACCCAGCAGCGAGAGGAGATTTTCAGCAGTTGCTACGAAGGAGACAATGGAGGGGGTGAGATATTTTGGTCACGGGGAAAGCTGAAGAGTCAAAAGGGAGAGCACAAAAAGGTTTGAAGCCAGGCGAGGCGTTCAAGTCCCAGAACCCGGTGCAGGTCAGCGCCAGGGTCAGGCAGCTAACCCAGGAGTCAGGCATGCAGAATAGACTCAACACCAGTTCAGCAACCTGCATGTAATTAGTTCAGTCACCCCATTCTGGCCTTAAACTGAAGAGAAAGTGATTACAATTCTGCATAAGTAAGGAAATCACATCACATTACATGCTAACACCACCAAGGGCAATTTACATGAGACATTTCTATGCACAATTTTCTTTGATTTCTGTCTCGAGGCAGCGAGGTGAAAAGCATCCAAACCCTGGCATGGCCAGCAGCAGCCGTGGCCTCTGGGGATGGCTGGCGTGCTCCACTCAGATCCCCTAATCCACCGCTCTGCAAGGTTACACTAACCTTAATTAAAGACACCCAATATCCTTTTGGAAATTCCCCGAGTACTCCGCAGTTTAAATATGACAGGGATCCCTACAGCCCCGCCAGCAATTCAGCAGCATCCTGAGGACTGTGGCAGCTACCCAGCAACGGCCAGCGCCATCCCATGCCAGCCCAGAGCAGGAGAAACACCTTGCTCAGCACACAGACCTCAGCAGGGTTGTCCTCTGCCATCTCTGGAAGGTTTTCTATCAGTCGTCCCCTAAAAGTTCCTTCAAAATGAAGCCTTCCTCCGCACCGTTTCCTCCAATCTGCAGAAAACTTCACTGCTGCTTTCCTACTGCCTGCTCTTTTTATATATATATATATATAAAAGATGCTCAGGATAACATTTCTCAAGTGCCCTTGGGACCAAGTCCCACCAACTTCTATCTTATGTCACTGGGCACTTTTGAGAATTTGACCAACAGCTATGGCAGAGATATAAAATCCAAAGAAAGGCTGATAAAAAGTACAATGAAATTTTCTACAGTCAGATTTGATAGAATTTAGCTCCATTTAGCTAAGCCTAGTCTTATCACCAGCACCTCAGGGCTCTTCAATAACCATTTGTCATCAAATTTTCTCTCTGTTTCTGCTCATCTCATTCCAAAGATTATTCTTTTAAAATGCAGAAAGACGAGCTCGGAGCTATCACCAGACAGATATACACATAATTTTTTAACATAAAAATGAACCAGATTCTCCCTTTCCTCCATAAAGTAGTTTGAAACTTCCTGGCTATATCACAATATATTGCTTCATAGCTCTGTGCCAGGACTCTATCAAGTCAGCAGCGCTGGTGCCCTCCAGCCCCATTCCAGACATTTCTCTAAACACTACAGCATCCTTTATTTTCATACTTGCCAACGACTCAAACACACAAAGCCAGGTCTGCATCCTCAGTTTTCCACTCAAGGACTGAATTTGCACAGATTCATCCCTGAACTTTGACAAGCTCACAGAACAGCACAGCTCACGCCAGGGAACGCGCGCTCTCCTGAAATGTTTCACGGTGTACTCATTGCACAGCCCTGCAACAGAAGGCTACACAAGGCTATAATCCCAATTTGTTTGTACATAAAATTCTTACCCCAGACATCAGATTTAATGGAGAACTTGTTGTAGGCCAGGCTTTCTGGTGCAGTCCACTTGATGGGGAATTTTGCTCCAGCGTGGGCAGTGTATGTGTCGCCTGTCATCAGCCTGCTCAGGCCAAAGTCTGCCACCTTCACCAAGTGGTTCTCCCCTACAAGGCAGTTTCTGGCAGCGAGGTCCCTAAAAACGAGAACAAAACCAGGCAATGAGTGGTCTGTCATCTCACTTTTGGCAATAGCTAAGAAACTTGCTGTTCCCGAAGAAGCCTGGGCCTGCATGTGATTATTTAGATCAGAGTATTACACAGAAATTATGGAGTTCTGCATACATGCAAGAGGTAAAGTGATTTTCCATTCCGGCTTTGTAAGACTGTCATCCAAACTTTTTTTTTTTTCTTAATGTGAAGTGAAAGCTTCAAGAAGCCCCCTCACTTTCAATAAAAGCTGCCACCCTCAGGATAAAAATAATTTTAAGAAATGTCAGTGCTCAAGTTATCAATAGCCGAGGATGAGCACTGAATTAAAGAAGTTGCAATGCCTCGCTTCTTGCCCACCTCTCCAACACTTCCATCACCCCAGACACCAGTCACTCTCTAGAATTCTTCTTCCAGTCCCTGTTCGACTACCAGGTTTAATCCCCAGCTATGCTCTCCTTCCTCCTAAGAACACCACATCTTACAATGCAATGTTTTCACAGCCAACACAAAAATGTCATCAGTGACCATATGGACAGCTCGGTGAAAAAGCAGCAACCCCAGCTGCCTTGCAAGGAGGCAGAAGAAAGCCTGCGTGGGCAGCTGCAAGACAACAGGTTCTTCTCACCCTTTCAGTTCAAAGCCCTAATCTTCAAACAGGAGAGATTTTGGCCTTTTCAAACCTATTGTGGTCTCTGCTATCAGCACTTACATTTTTAAAAGACTGAGCAATAAGCAAATCGAGCTTTTCCTCCACATTTTTTCACCTGCCTTCACCCTGGCAGGTGAGAGATGCACACGCCGCGTTTGCCACCTCCCTGCCACAGACGTGCTGTTAGCACCCTCAGAAATGCTTGATGAGGATAAAAATGTAAAGCACAGAATTACATTTCTCCTAATACTGGGTTTTACTAAAAACGCTTCTTCAGATTATGTTACATTGAACTAAAAATTGATTCTACCAGAAAGCGTGAGATGTTCTTCAAATGTGAGGCAGCCTCTGCTGTTTCTTTTGTTTGTTTCTTCTGCTCAGCCAGAGTAGATTTTAAAAAGTACGTCTTAGTAGACGTCCATTAAATTTCCACTATGTTTTTGAATGCATCTTCTTATCAATGCTGATTACTACAATGTGTGTCTAAATAAAAGCTCCTCTTCATAATCAAATTCCTCCTCCTTCCTGATTCATTAAATGAGGTCACAGCCCAGCGTTTGAATTCATGGATGCGAATTGTGACAACACTCTTAAAATAATTGGGTAGGTGGGTGTGGGGGTGGCTGATAAGGAAAAAATGCTACTATTTATTTTAGATAAATGGGTCATCAGAAATAAGGGGAAATGAAATGAACAGGAGAGCAGACAAATGGGATTCACACAAAGCAGTTTTTAAAGTTCACTTCCTACAGGCTGAAGGGATGAAATACTTTCAACAGAGCAAATCAAAGGGTGGAAAAAATTTAATTTGCAGCATCACCGTTCACTTTATTGACTGACAGAAGGATTTAAACAAGCCTTTCAGGCAGCAAAGGCAACGCATGTCTTAGAGGAAGACCTAGAACTTTACACACGATCTTCATATTTGTCTCTATAAAAAAACACGTGCTAATTTCATATTCCAGCTAATTGGGTAGGAAAGGTCACGCTGTGGCACAGAGAACATCTTGTATTAAACTCGGTGACTCTCAAACCTTCGCACAGGATGTGTCATTATATTGCTAGGAGGCCATTTCTGCAGACGAAGAATGCGAAGCTCTAGCCGTAATTGCAGCACGCTTAAAGGTCAGAGTCTTTGGGACTTTAAGACTGCAAAGATGCTTATTAAAGTCAAATATGCAATCTGGTCAATAATGGAAAACAGTCCCCATAGGGGATGAAAAAAGCAAGCTAAAGGAGAACGGACACACGGTGAGGTGGCACTAAGAGGGAGGCTTTGCTCTGAGCACCTGTCCACATGCAGCAGCACCAACTGCCTGCAGCAGTTCTTGGAATCAAGGGAGAGCAGAGGCTTATCTGGTCCATTAAGAGCCTGCTACCTGAGGAAGCATTTAGAGCTAAGGCATTTGTCCAAACTATAAAAGTACTGATATGTCTTTAACCTGCTTCTAAAAAAGAAAAAAAAAAGCAGAGAGAAAACCAATTAGAAGGTCATCCTACAGACAGGTCAATGCAGAGGATGAGAACGCAGCACAGCAGCGTGTTAAATGTGGGACGTGGACTGCATCTGAAGTCAGCACTGGGATAATCTGAAAACAAATCTTGAGATTCAGGGTGCTCAGTGCCCTTCCTACCTGTGAATGAAGTTTTTCTTCTCCAGGTACTCCATGGCTGAGGAGATCTGAGTGGCCATGTACAGCAGCACCACCGCGTTCACCTCCTGCCGGTTGCACTCGCGCAGATAATCCAGCAGGTTCCCGTACGTCATGAACTCCGTGATGATGTAGAAAGGAGGTTCCCGTGTGCACACCCCTAAGGGCCACGACAAAGTTTGGTTTGAACGTTTGAGAGTGTCAATGCGTCTTTGCATTTTGTCTTCCAAGGCAATTTAGACCTCTAACGGGGAAATACAGGGCTCGCACAGGGAATGGGCTGTGCGTGGAGCTGGTTAACAGAGGGGTTTAATTTCCTGCTTCAGGCTCTGGCAAGTTAAAACGTTAGGGAGACGAGATCATTAAAAACCATGTATTACTGGTACAAATTGTGAATTTTGCCAGACAATAAGTGTCTGTATTTAAAGCCTTGGCATGGTAAGCAGCTTATCTGCTCCTTAACATCCATATCACTGCACAAGGGTTTAAGTTCAAATCCCCCTGCTTGGTATT
This sequence comes from Anas platyrhynchos, assembly GCF_047663525.1. NCBI lineage: Eukaryota > Metazoa > Chordata > Aves > Anseriformes > Anatidae > Anas > Anas platyrhynchos. Next base: position 10,190,937 of record NC_092604.1, read on the forward strand.
TATCACTTACCTAATAATTGCACCAAGTTCGGATGCTTGATCTCCTTCATTACTGCAGCTTCTTTCAAGAACTCTTCCACCTCCATGGTATCCTCCTGCAGAACAATAGCAAAGCTTTGGCAAGGACAGCGCGCACAAAGGAGGAACAGTTTTTTTGTATGGGGGCACAAAACGAACAGCGAAGTGACAACAGAAGCCACAGCTTTTTTCAAGGTAATTTTTTCCCCATAGCCACATCACAATGCCAGGGAGTTGGGAACTTTTTTTTTGTTTGTTTGTTAGGATTGTTTAAAATGTATTTTTATCATTCGTATTGTAGTTTTGGAAGAGAGCTTTTTAGAACAAGAAAATCCATATCCCTTTTGTGAAGGGGCTCTCGCAGGACCGTTCAGGAGCTGAAAAGGAAAAAGCTAAAAAGGTTTGTTCCTAACAGAAAATAAAATCAGATGAAACAAACAGTCCAGAAAGAAAAAGAAACAAAACACGAATGAAAAGAAAAGGAAGGCTAGGCCACAATCGAAGGCTCGAGCAACTGCTGAAATGCGAGGCCCCGAATTCACTGGGTCTGAGCAAGAGATGCCCAACCCTCAGACAGGGCAGCGTGGCCCACGGCAGCGACTCCTTAACCGAAAGCCCGAGGTTTCACAGATTTCATTCGTGGTATTTAGAATCTGAGCCGTGACGTAACTGTTCTGGGCAGATGTGTCACTACCTATTTGTTGAGCGCCGTGAAGTTGCTTGGCACAACAGAAAGCCAGGGAAGATCCAATCTTGCTCAAAAGACCCATCTTCTGCAGCAAACGGGCCCCAGATGGCCGGAAGGTCATTTCAAAGTGGTGCAAAAACACAGATCTATTCCTAAAGCAATGTTTCTTTCTATATCCATATTTTTTTTTCCCGTCGGCGGATTAATGTTGACAGCCTACATGGACGAAGTGTTTTAAGGAAGGATTGGAGAGGATTTACTGCTGCTGGTGAGAATGATAACAGTGGGCTGCTGCTCTAAGACCCAGGCAGCGCTCCGCTCTGCAGTTAGCCACGAGAACCTTTTTCCAGCAGTTTCATTCCATCATTCGCTATTCGTCGCCAATTAACTTGATTGGCAGCTGTGTTTTTTTGTGAGCACGCTCTGTCAAAACGAACAGCCCAAAGGGCCTTGTGAACAGAACTTTAAACCGTTTTCTTTGGCGAAGGAAACGGGGTTAACAATCCAGGTTGCCAAACAAACCTCGACCTGCACTTATCTTCTTTGTGCTGCTGGGAAAGGTGGCTCCTCTGCACGGCTGCTCCATGGGTTGCGGTCCTTTACCTCTCAGGGACCAAACTAATCAGGAGGATGCACAGAGGGAATTACCCTAACCGCGATCTCTCTGTAAATCCGAGGGAATTACCCATCTCTCTGTAAATCTGATCTCATGCAAAGAGCAGAATTGTGCCAGTTTCAGCCCTCCTCTGCACAAAACTACGGAATAAATACAAGGGTTCCAGCAACACGCTATGTTCCTAGCAAAATACAGGACTGTGCCTCAGCCCTGACTTACACAAACCTCATTAAGGGACACCTGGCCTGCACGGTGCTTGATTTAAATCACAGGCTTCTCTGCTGGGGAAAACAAAGGAAAAAAAAAAAAAGGCAGTCTTTGAAGGCAACCTTAATTGATGCAGGGTAGATGTGTGCAGGGAGAAATGTGCTGAGGCGGCCGGCTCACAACAGTTCAGGCATTTCATGGCCCTCACGGGGCAGTAAGTTTGGGTCACGGCCCCAGCAGGCTGCATCCAGCCCCGAGATGCTGCTGGAGCGGGTCACGAAGCTCCATCCCCAGCCACCACGGCCCATTTCTGCCGAGTCCCTGCTGAAATGTTTAAAGGGGAAACATCCGAGCACCGCCTCGCTGCATCTCACCTCCCGCTTACACACAACCAAAAACCAGGGTGCTGCTTTTGTCAGCTCCGCTCAGACCTGACAGAAAAACGAACAACAAATCGGGCTTCCTGAGCCCTGCTCGTCAAAAGGAAGCTGGGAGGGATTTTTCTTCCTTTTAGCTTTCCCTCCCCTTTATCTTTCTTACGCAGATACGCAGGGTAGATGGGGAAGGAACAAGAGCCACGTCAAGTTTTGAAAAATATTCTCTCACATGAAGGTAAAGCGAGTCGTTTGAGTGTTTGTGAAGAAGCTGCTGAAGGCTTGTTTCCCCGTGCTGAACCGGAATATAAATGCGATTTAAAAATATTTCCCCAAACTTTGAAGAGAGCTATAATCCTACCTGTCAGGTAGCAGACTGATGGATTTAAGGACGGTGGATTATAAATTTGCTTTTAAGGATGGTTTTAGTGTGCGTAATTGCAGACTGAAGTGTTTCTCAACTCTCTTTTTGGTTATTCTTACATTCCCCAGTGGAACACGCTGCTCCATATTACATTATGAACCACTTTCAGTCATGTTTCATTAAATATTTATTTGATCTATTTGAAACAGCCATGGTCTGTATTAAGGTTTCTCGTTAGGCTCAGAGATTCGATGGCATCGCACAAACTGTGCCTCTGTTGATGGGTTTTAGCAAGAAGATGAAGGAACGCAACAATCAGGATTGGGCACAAACGAGAGACCCGAAGGCATCCGGCACCCTCGCACCACAGCAGGAGATGTTGCAGCAAACTTAGCATTTCGGGACACGATTTCCCTCTCCTTTTCACGATATGGATGTTTTGTTCAAGCTGGTCACATCGCAGCTCCAGCTGCACCATGGTGCTCCCGAGCAAGCCCTGCGGTCGGTCCCAATGCGCTGGCCCGAGCACGGGTAACACTAGGTGTCACTCGCTGCCTGTGCAAGCAGGCACTGAACTCTTCTCCACTGGGGAGCAGCAAAAGGAATCTCCGGAGTACAAAAAAGGCCAAAACGAAAATCCTTTCTGCAGCCATAGCAACCCAGAAATACCGAGGTAGCCCCCGTTCAGACAGTCAGGGAGAAATGTTTTCCCCGAATCAAAGAAACTTCCCTTCCCCTGACACTGCCGCATCAATGCGGGGCTCTCCACTTCAAAAATGTCCATTGGAAAAACAAAAAACAAGAAGAAACAAACAAAAAGCCTTCTTCTGTTTGTTTCTGCAAGCCCAAGCCACATCCCAATGCGAGGAGAGAGAACATGGTGTCAAGTTAACATAAACTCTTATTAAGCAATCGAATGCAATGTGTGTAGATGGTGCCAGGAGATCTCAAGACACATTTATAAACATAAATGAATTAAGCAATGACCTTCTGAACCCGGAGCATTATTTGCATTTCAAGAGGCAAGGAAACCAAGACTCAGAAATCAGGGAGCAGAGCCAGAAACAGAACTGATTACCCAGCTCCCCACGAAAGCCTCTTACGAATTTTAATATACTTGAGCTTGGATACACTTTTCCCCCCCCCCTCTCGTATCTTTTGATAATAAACAGCTGTGAACAATTGCTTAAGACTGCTAGGTACACAGGGAGCTTGTCTTTGGGAAAGACGCCACATGAGACAAACAATCAAAACATTGAGATCCTCCTTGAAATGCAGCCCTTGAATTTTCTGTTGCCTGAGTCACGATCCGCAATTTTCCTTAATGCCCCAGCTTGTCTCCGTGCGTTCACCTGAGAGCAGCAAACCTTTGCCACCCCCTGAATGCAAGAGGTATCACAGCAGCTGTTTACTTTTCTGAGGTTTCATCTGCTCTGAAGCAAAAATTGCGCTGTTAACAGCCTGTTTAGTTATGTGTGTTTCAAGTGCCACATAAAACCATCATCAGTTCAAGTTCTCTGTTATTCCAGGCCTACGCACAGAAATTAAGGGCTAGCACCAACCCAAACTGTCAAGCGGGGCTGAGGGAAGGCAGCCAGCCTGCACTCAGCTCAGCTGAAAGGACAGGAATGGAGGAAAAGCAGGGAAGTAGGAATGTTGAGAGATGCGAGTCCTACCTTTAGGGTCTTCACGGCCACTGTGAGGCTGTACTTCTTCCAGACTCCTTCGTACACCTCTCCGTACTGCCCACCCCCAAGCTTGTGCTTCATGGTGATGTCAGTTCTCTCGATCTCCCACTTGTCGTAGTTGGGGGACACCCCGTAAATAGTGGGCTTATTGCGTTTGGGTGCCGGGTAGTGTAAAGTGGTGATGAGCCCATCTGCTACCGTCGAATGATGATGGACCAGCTCCGCCAACGTGTTGAAGCGGCTCTCAGAAGAGACATACAGCTAGGGACCAAAGAAAAAAGAGAAAGCTCATTAACTTTGTGCATATTTGAGCATTCATATGCAGAAACTACATTTAAAATGGTGAAAGCCAAGTGTTGCATGGCTTCAGGTCACACTGCCGTGCCACGAGCTCCACGTGCTCTTTAGCTCGTAGAAGCTCAGAGCTGAGAAAGATCAACACTTGCAGAAGTGCATGGATTCACCAGCAAATACATGCACTTTGCTCAAACAATACGGAAGGAATGACCGCAAAGAGCATTCGGTTGGCGTGCTGCTGCTTGAAACGTCAGCATAGACTGTGGGATAGTTTCTGGATAGGTTCTCTACCTCAGCGTCTGGATCACATTGCTACTGTCTGAGGGATGACGTTTCACCTTCCTGGATTCTCCTTGAAGTTTCGTTAACAAACTGGGAGCTTCGGGCTAAGGTCTGCACAGTGCTCTGCATCGAGCTGGACAGCTGGCCTGTTCATCCTTGTGACGGGCACAGATCAATAACGCAGAAGTAAAATCATTACCACTGAGCACGGACCTACTGCGAGGCATGGCAGCCTGCATTTGTTACCACTTCAACATTTATAGAGAAGAGCCATTCGAGCCTAAAAGCCTGCTAAAGGTAGAAAAGTGACACCTACAAACACAGCTCTGTATTTCTTATTTCATACCCAAGTCCAAACTTCTGGTGACAAAAGCTACAAAATAATAATAATAAAGTGATGCTGTAACGCCTGAAGGACAGGGAGAAACCTTCTGCCTCGCTGGATGTGCACCGAACGGCTCAGGCTGTGCACGTGTGGTGGCCATCTGCCTGGGATTTTGGGAAGCTGACAGGGCTGTCAGTCAGCCCCAAATCCCAGACTTGGGGCCAAACTCTGCTTCTTGCACCTAGACAGAATTCTTGGACGGAAAAAAAGAAATTTTTGGAGCTCCACAGATGCGTTAAGTGAACATGTCCAACAGAAAAAGATGATGTATTTACAGAGAAAAAAATGTTTGCAGAGAGGAGGAAAAGAGCCTTTGATCTGGAGACTGGCAATTTCTGTATGGATGCTCCTCCTTCGCAGGCATCTGTTTACTACGGAAAACCCAAAATGAGAACGAGAGGCACTGGAGAAGACCAAATATTCCGAAGGAAACGAGCACTGGCCCTGTGAATACGAAAAGGTGAGTGAAAAGAGCAGCTGTATCATCCAAGGACGTCGGAGTGCCACGGAAGAGGCCCTCTGCCCCTCAGCATCCTGCTGGCCCAAATTCCTGCTTCAGTTTCTGAGAACGAGGCAAAGGCTCCGGTGCAGATGGTGACGGCTCTGTGAGAGCTGGCAGGAACGCTCAGCTGTGTGTGTCATGGACTTTCACGATCAGAGGTGGAATCACCTTAAAAATGGATGTTCTGAGAACTGAAGAGTGGCACTTTGAGAGAAGCTTTCACAGTTGCAAGGCAAGAAGCAAACAGTTCTTCAGACCACCACGGAACAGTGTAACCACAGCTGGGAACAAACCACGGCTGTTTGGGAACAACTCGCAGTACTAGCAGTGGTACCAGCAGTTCATGTTACACCAAGGACTAAAAAATAAAAGTATGGATGTGTGAAACTATGCTGAACTCTCGGACTGCTTGGAAGCCCAGGGAAGTGGGGAGAAGGAAGCTGTCCCTGGTTTTATGATGGCTTGCATCCCACGATCACAAAATCTCCTGGAATTTACAAATATCCCTATTTTATGTGACAGCTATGAACTTGCTGCAGACTGAGAAGGGTGTGAAATGAACGGCCAGAGGTTTCAGAAGAAACCCACAGCAGGCTGGGGAACAGAGCTCAGGATGGCAGGACAAGGCTCCATGCTGTAACACACACGAAGGTTTCTACCTGCATGAAAAAACACACCCAGCCACCCACCGAGCGTGTTCATTCTGCAGGCACAGCTTTTCTACCCTCTCAGGTGTTGTTAAACTGACCCATGCAATGCATCCTTAACCTGAAGGCATTTCTCACCCTGCCATCAGCAGGCAATACTAAAAGCCCCCACAAAAAGTCCACGAAGAAGGGAACGAATCTGCATCCTGCTAAGCCACTGGAAGCTCCAAGAGACTCCATCAAGACACGTCCTGTGTCCCTAATGCTGAGCATAGCAGGATTTGGAGAAGTGGCTGGACAGCGCTGTTTATTCACTCTGGTTACTCAGTAGGAGGCTTTGCCTCAAGTACCATCAAGGCAGGAAAACCCAAGGCCTCAGTTCCACGGAAGTGGTTTACCAGATTACTGGCTGCGCTGTGCCAGCCAAATCCAGAAAGGTCATTTTGAATGTCTTCCTAAAAAAACATTAAAAGGTGGTCCGGAAGAATACGACCCATTAAAATGGGAAACGAAAAAAATCCCCTGATGAGTTACTTATTTCAAGCTACTGAACCCCAGAGCATTAACATGAACGGTGCTAAAATTAAGACATCTCCGATCTCTTCCTACTTCTTTCCCTTCTCCTGCAGGCTGGGGGAGGCTGTGTGATGCATGGCCCCCCTCCAGGCCAAGCAGCAGCTGCTCCACTCGGTTCTGTGAAACCTCTTGCGCCGTTCTCGCAGGCACAGGATATGACCCACAGAAGCCGTTCATCCTCGAGGCCTCCAAGTGCTGCAGTGAATTCCTCAGAAGGCTGAGTAAGGACCCTGCGGGCCGTGGAAGCCCCAGGTGCCCGGGGAGCTGGAGATAAGAGCTTCCCTTCGGCAGAAGGATGTGAAACAGGTAATGGAGCAAGGCCCCAGCAGCTCAGAGCAGGGATGCTGTGCAGCAGTTTCCGTTTCCCAAGGGGAAAGCAGGGATGTTAGCTGCCTCTCTTACTTGCTTTTAAGCTTCAGCAGCTTGGGACAGGGCACTGGAAGCGTGGCGTGCCCTGGTCCAGCTCCAGGAGGAGGCGGGTGGCAGAGGCAGGCATCTGGCAGCACGCTCCTGATGAGCTGTCTCACTTCGCTTCGTTAACACAAATGGAAATCGATGCGATTTAACAAGATGAATTGCAGTGCTGAGGCTTGGGGATGGTGAACGGCTCCTTCTGTGGGGATGGCAAACAGCCCTCTTCCTTGGCAGGGCCAGAGGGAGCACTGTGGCCTCCTCTTTGCTCAGCCCCACAGGCACAGCTCTCGTGTTGACCTTTTGTCAAAAACACCAATTCAACACCAATTCAAACAACTCCCTGGAAAATGAACAGTTAACCCGGCTACTACAGACCTGAGCAGATTACTGTAGCTCTGCGGAACTGTTTTGGGGGATAAAAACAGCTCTGCGGGGATGAAAGCCTTCATATGCCAAACCCTTTTACAGCGAAAAAGGAGAACGTGCTACAGCACCAGGGACACGTGGTTATTTACACCAAAAGGAGGAGGCCTCAGTTCAAAGTGTTCGCTTGCGAACACTGCTCATCTGCCAGCATCGATGGGAATCAAAGGGATATCAAGCACAGAGACAGGAGGAGGAAAAATATTCCAGACTGCCGTGTACTCCTCAGAGTACGCAGCCTGTCAGCATTTCTCAGGGCTGATGTGACCACAGAGTGTGTCTGCACAGAGCGAAAAAAGAGCTGAAGCACGGTAACGAAGAAATCTATCACCTGAAATAATCATAAATATCATCGTCTCCATCAGAGTCTGTTGGCTGAAGCAGAACAAAAGTGTTCCATTAATTAATAAAATCTGTTTATCTTATTAAAGGTTTTAGAGTGACGAGTCTGATAAATAGCAGACACGATATACTTGTTCCCTGTGCTTTTATATTATGGATTCTGCTGTTTGAAGAACAGAGCTCTCACAGGACACAGGAAAATCGGCTATGGCAAGACAGTATGATACTTGTTTTATTTTTTTTCATTTAAAAGTACTTTAATGGCACAGAATCTGTTATCTACTAGACGCTGGCAAGAAGAGCATCAGCAGCCATGCTCCAGACCCACACTGCAACTTCTGCAGAGGATCTAAAGAGATGCTGCTTAAAATGGATTCATTAAAAACAAAATTTACCGAAATCCAATGCCAGCAGAAACGTTTCCATGAAATTCAAATGAAAATCTGTGGAAAACTAAGCTTATGTTAACATTTCTCTGCAGCATCCATCAAGCAAGGCATTGCAACACTGCTGTAGTACACAAAGATAGAGGGAAAAAAAAGAAGACGACACTGGAAAGGGGGCCCAAACAACAATGAAAGTGCCTACCCGTTTTCAATAATCACCTTGAAATGCTGTGGAGAAATCAAAATAGTAGTTTAAAATAACAGAATAGTCCAAAAGGTACTCTGTCCCTAATATTTACAGGACTATCAGCAACGCTTATCTGATTTGGCAGTCCAAGAGGTTATCTTCTGAACATATGCAATGAAAATCCTCTGTTAGAATACCTTACTGACAAGATTTGTTGCATCCGACTCTGATGTAAGCTCTGCTGTCTCCTACCTTAGTGTTTCGCTACTGAGCTGCACTCCACCTCACCAGTTTGCTAAAGGAATGAGCTTGTTCTGTCACAGCCCTGTAGGAATGTCACAGTTTATTGTAACAACGGATGCTGAACATTGCGATCGGGGCTCGGAGCTGCACAGCTCAATCGCTGCTACTTGACCTTGTGCATTCAGCAGGACACAGAACACCACCAGCAGCACGGTTTTATTTAGAGCGTGGGCAGCCTGCAGCCTTACCTTTCCGTCGGATGCGGTGTTTATTCTGTAGTGGTACACCCTTCCTTCGTATCGCAGGGAGATAGACCTCTGTCCTGGGCTGCTCTCGCTCTCCCGCACAAGGAAGCTGCCGTTGATGCCGCTGCTCAGAAGGTACTCGGCAGCGTTACGGGACACCGGGCCGTGATACCAGGAGTGTTTCTCCAAACTGTTCACTGGGGTGATGTAGTTGCTGGGCACCCAGCCTTGTCCGTTCTTTGTTTGAGCCTCGCACCATTCGCCATTGTGATTGTAGCCCAGGACGCGGAGCTTTTCACCTGAGCACAAGAGAATATGTTTAGACACGGCAAACCTGGGAGAGGAGCACAGGGATGGGTTCTTTCCACCCAATGTTCATTAAATAACCTCCCATAATAATAGGAATCTCACTGAGCAGGGACCACACGCACTGCTTTAAGCCTGAGCGGAGCACAGAAGCCAAATAAAGTGACATGCACGCTTCAGGAGTTTGTTCAATTCCCCTGCAGTTCTGCAGCACTTCTGGCACTGCTTGAGCTGAGAGAAGACTCCAACAAATTTTATTTGTCAACTGAGTTGACTACAATAGGAGAAGATAAACACTAAAAAATCGTTTTGATTAGCAAAGAAAATGGATGCAACTTGGAGTTGCATAAGGAACAGAAGGGCCGAGTAAGAAAACACTACCTGTATGCGGTCATTTTTCTAAGAAAGCCTGCATTTTGGAGAAAGAAGCATGAAAACAACAGAGGCCAGCCCCTAGGGTCAGCTTAGCTTGATTTCTCAGCTCAGAATCTTGCTCCTGCTGGAGACCTTAGCTTTGACAAACAGTCTTGGCCAACGCAAAAACCTCAGCCAGTTTTTAACCTTTTAAAAGGTTATGACTTCAAGAAATATTTGTATTTGTTTAAAAAGAATTCCCACAGTAAAAAAATAATAAATTCCATAGTGTTTCGCGTGTAACTCAGTTGTCCCCCAGTGGTTTTTCATCCCGTGTCTTCTCACACGCTCCCGATACCGCTCTGCCCGGTTGCCTTACCTTTGGTGATGCTGAGAGTGTTGTCCCCGCTCGCCACAAAATCGTAGAGTGCAACAAAGAGGTGGGGGTCATTCTCACTGGGGCAGGACAGGAGGTTCTCCTTGGAGTTCCAGCGGGCGGCTTCACTCAGGCCCTGGGGCTCAAAATCTGACACTACCGGCCTCTGAAGGGCTTCTGGAGAGGGGAAGAGAGAGAGAGAGGAAAAAGGAGGGTCAATGCTGCTGAGAAAAGCCAGCTGGTTAAGCCCCACGCTGTGATTTTTCTCATTTTTTGACATGTGTGCTCCTCATGTGGCAGAGGACGACGGCGGACAGGACAGTGCCACATACACAGAGCATCCTCGCCAGCCAGCTCCAGCTCCCTTCTGGTCGGGGAAAGCCCCTCTCCTCCCTCCAGGAAATGCTGCTCACGTAGGCTGCCTGCTGCTCTGTAAATCCCTTGGCTCCCGCCCAGCTGCTGCAACGGGGAGATTTGAAAACAAAAGCAAAGACCTTTAGAAGGTAAATCCCTTAATTATCCTGTAAATGAAATCACCAGAACTCAAAGCACCGAGCGCCAGGCAGGATGAGACTGTGAAGACGTGGGATGTACCGAGTTGGGTACATACTTCTGTTGTTTATAGTGTTTTAAATCATTTCTCATCTTACTCCAGTAAAGGCTGGGCCTTTTTTAAGCCTCCCTCCTGCACGTTGCTCCCCGAAGCAGCGCATGGTGAGGGCGCATGCTGTGCTTTGTACATTTTTAGGAGGCTCGAGATGTCTCAAGAAAAGCACAATCCCTCAAAACTGAGTTTCAAAGGTGAGCAAAAGCCAAATCAATGAAGATTTTTGCACTCTGTGTGTACTACTCAATAAATCTTAGCCAAGTTCAAGCACACCAGGGAATTACCAGGATGCCACCAGGAGTTTGGGGCAGCGACGGCCCCATGTGCCACCCCACCAAAGTGGTACCTGTGCTGAAACAAGGGTAACAGTATGAAAACCTCATTTATTTATTTTTTAAGGGGCTGCCCTCCATCCGGAGGATAGCTCTGTCCTCATGCTTTTAATGCTAACTAGTGAGGAGCTGCGATGTAGGTGCCATCCCAGCAAATCGTCCCTGTAACAGCTCGGTTGGCCTGCAAACCCAGCACTCATCAGCGAGGATCTGCCCCAAGCAGCACCAGAAAACCCTTGGCAGTCAAGCGTGGGCCGGGACAGGCCCAAATAACAACGGGGAAATGCTGTATAGGAATGCTGTATATAAAATAATAATAATAAAAAACCCTAACAATAACAAATCCGGTTATTTTCTGAGCTTTGGTGGTAAAAGTGCCAGCGCTCCCCCCCAGACAGCCTGGCGTCCCCACCGTGGTGGTCAGGTCGCTGCTGGTAAAAGGCCCCCGGGTGCTTCCCGACGAGCACGAGGGCCGTGTGTTCTTTGGAAAAGGTGAGACCACGTTAAGTGGGCAGTCAGGAAAAACCCAAGCTCGCACACTGCTGGGCCTGTTTTCCCGGCCAAACCATATCAGCAGGGAGATATATTTTTATGGTGAATCAGAGAAGCCAAGTCATACCGCTTCCTAAACGATTCCGGTGGCCATACCACAGTCAGAAAAGGTGGTGGCATGGTCGGGATTTTATTTTTAAAGCACCTCTACGCTCTTCCTCCTCCCGTTTCCTGCAGGAGAGGACACTTCGGCACGCCGGGTTTGCTTCGAGAGGGACAGTAAGAAAAGAAACAGCAAATCTGCGGCGACGCTGCCGTGCTCCGGCCCCGCGTCTGTGCAGCGCGGCGGGGCGGCCGTAAACCTCCGGGAGGAAGGAAAACGCCTCCCCCACTGGGGCCTGATTCAACAGGAAGGCAGGAAATCCAAGGCGGGCGCCCCTCCAGCTGCAGCACGATGATCGCAGCCCGGCGAGGCACGGCTCATGCGCGGGAGGGGAGCGGTGCCGGGGCTGGCGCTCCGTGGATCCACGGTGTGCGCGCTGCGGGTCAGAGCCTGCAACGAGGCTGAAAACACCCCCAAGAAGCCCTACGGAAGTCCAGAAAGGCTGGTTTGGCTCTACGGCATTCCTAAAAACCACCGATTGCGGTGATAACTGCCTGCAGACCCAACGACTGGCAAGAGCAGGGCTGTGAAATAATAGGGAGGAGAATTTGCTACGCTGGGAAAGCAAGCGAGGGGCCCAGCGAGCACGCAGGGCGCTACGCAGCTGGGCCCCGGGACCTGATCGCACGCTCAGGGCTGGCACCCCAAAGGGCAGGATCCCAAAGCCACAGGAGGCAGCAGGGAAGGTGGTGATGGCATTAAAGGACAACGAGAAAGGAAGGATGGGGCCCTGAGGCAACACGCAGAAGGGTGTAGGTGAAGGGAACGGAGCTGTGGGGACACAAGCGCAGCAGCAGCTCCATGGACCATGACAAAAACCCTCCCCAAACACTCTCCAAAAGCTCTGGGCCCCAAGAGGAGGCAGGTCCAGGACACAAAGCCACGAGGCAGCAGAAGCAGACAGGACACATCCATCCTGGTGCTGCGTATGGCCAGCTGTCAGCAGCGTTCGTCCCTCTTCGAGGGCTTCCCAAGGAAATCTGCCCAGCCCTGCAGGGCAGGACTCAGCTGTCCCTGTCCAAACACACCGGGGTCATTTCCAACACGCTCCAGCTTCCTCACCTCCTCTCACTGGACTTAATTGTAATTTCACAGCGCTGCCAAGCCCTTCGAAGGGCTGGATTCCTCCCAGTGAGTCAGCCCGGCCGCTGTGCCTGCGGGACGGTGTCCTGGCTCAGGGCCGGGGCGGGGAGCGAGCCTTAACTCCATCGCTTATCACCACGACTCCTTCCCCGCACCCACCTGCCCTTCTGCTGCTCCCTGCACGGCTCTCGCTTCTTGCTTTGATCACCCCATGCTCCAGGTGGCACCGGGACGAGCCCCAGAGGCAGCGCTGTAACTCAGCTCTCCGCTAGCACCGCCTGAACGACGCAGATATCAGAGCAGACTGAAATGAGATAAGCAGAGCCCTTCCTTTGAGGCACTGGCTGTGCGAATGCCTTCATTTCCCCCTGAATTAAGCCTGCAGCGGGAGGTATTTATGTTTGCACGCTGAAAGGTTTCCTAAGCGTAACCATCTCCTGCTCATTGCTGTTTGTGCGCAGCCGTGAATCACTGCTAGGGCCCGCGTGACAATTCTGGTGGGCACCACTGCAAGCAGATTTCCTGAAAATTTTAAGCAAAAGGTTGGAAGAGAGGCAAAAGCCCTGAACTACAAGCAGCTCCTCCACAGCTCACCACGGGGCGGTCCCGAGGGAGGGAAGAGCCCTTCTGTCTCCCTACAGAGCAAACATCCTGTGCGCTTACAAACTGCGCCGGCATTTTTTCCACAAGGTTTCCAGCGCGAGGGAGCGCAGAGCACGCTCGGCGATCTCTCCGGAGGTACAGCACGTGCTGCCTCGAGCTTCCCCTCTCCCTGCGCTCCCCCTGCCCAAATCGTGCCCTGGAAGGAAGGAAAAAACCAGAGCTGTGCAGGTTTCATGCACCCGGCGTTCCCGGCCCTGCGCACACGTGGTGGAGGAGCTGCCTCCGTGCCTGCTGGGACAGGGATTTACAAAAAGCTCTGCAAAGCTGATCCCTCCAAAAAAATAAGGTTTCGTGTTGGATTTCAGACCCGTCCCCTCCAGGGAGGTCAGGACCCGCTCCCTACCCCAGGCTCACACTGGAGCTTGGTATTGCAAAGGGACAGGCACAGAGCCCCTCGCATCCATTCATACCTTGGCTAATATTATTCTGTCATCTTGCTTTTTTTTTTTTTTTTTTTTTTTTTTGGAAAGTTCACTCTTATATCATCCTGCAGGTTCCACTGGAGTTTATTTGCAGAGTATATTCCATTTACAACCCCTCCGTGACAAGGTAAATACCATCCTTCCCCAGCTAATCACTGCTGGGGGATGCATAAAGAGGAACAGTGGATAGGGCAGAAATCTAGATTTTATTCCCAAATCTGCTACTGAGCTGCTGCCTGACCTGAGGTTGTAATGCCTGGGAGAGGAAGAGCAAAGAGCAGCTAGATGCACCTGAATTTCAAACAACACTTTGGTATTTCTGAACACTTCTCATTTTTTTGCCTTGTTTTCCTCGCTCACGGAGCAGCAGCAGTGAGGTTTGCCCATCTTGGAGCCCTGGGGAGGGGAAACACCAAGGAAGCATCTGGGAGATTTATTTCCCCATTTCACTAAGCAGCTCCAGAGCGTTAGGGGAAGACGAACACGTCCGTGGATGATCACTTTTAGGTCTGAAGACAGCTCTGGTTCCTTGTTGAAATGACACTTTCCTCACCAGGACCCACAGGAAACGGTACCAAGCACCGCCAGCCACGTTTTTAATAAGGATGGGACAGGCAAGAACTGCTGGAGCAAGCCATTACAGAGCCAGAAACGGATTTAAAAGCAAGAACTCTACTGAGAGATGGCAGATGAGAGGCCCAGAGGGGAAAACAGCCGAGGAGGAGAGGGAACAAGCAGACTGAGCGCGGGGCTGTGGGCTGCTCCGGGAGCAGGATGAGTCCCTGGTGCTGCCGAGCCCAGGACCTGGCCGATACGTGCCCAAGAGCATCAAAAAAATCCTCTGGGTACGGGCAATAGCCACGGGCTGCTGCTCCTCCCCGGGCTCTGAGTGTAACAAGAGCTGCTGAAGGCAGGAGATATATAGGCAGGGTGACAGCTGGCAGGGCAGAAATGTTTTAGTTTGAAAACAAAGGGCTCGCCCAGCGTCCCCAGCACAGTTCTCAGCTTCGCAGAGAAGGCTGACAGGTTTTAAACAAGGTTTCTGCTTCTGAGCGGTGGAGCGAGCCCAAAAAGGCAGCGAGACTATTTCAGCCCCTATTTGGGACATGGACACGTTGTGTTTGCAGATCAGATTGGCAGCAGGACTCGCTGTGCCTCTTCCCTTCCACTCTTTACCCTTTCTTGGTGTGAAGTGAGGGAGGAATTATTCAGTCTGGCAAAGGCGAAGAGGAGGAAGCAGATGACAGAAGTTCAGCTCCCTCACGTTTAAAAGTAATATTTACTAGAGCAGAAAATGGCCAGCTCCAACAGCAACGTGGAATCTCAGCAATCGCTTAACTGCCTCAAAAAGGGTTTCTGCTGGAGTCCAGGCGATCCTCAAGGCCTGGGTCAGCCCGGGAGTGATGCACGGCGAGCCCGGCTGTGCACGGCATGGCCCCAGCCTCCAGGAGGGGGCTTCCCAGCCCATCAGTCCTCCTTCCCGCAGAGAGGAGGGC
Organism: Anas platyrhynchos; assembly: GCF_047663525.1. Classification (NCBI taxonomy): domain Eukaryota; kingdom Metazoa; phylum Chordata; class Aves; order Anseriformes; family Anatidae; genus Anas; species Anas platyrhynchos. Next base: position 10,206,115 of record NC_092604.1, read on the forward strand.
GTAAAAAAGCCTTTCAGGAGAGGACCACCATGAAAAGAAACAGTTCTGATTGCTTGGTCGAAAGACGTGTGTATATACCTACACGAATTGACTCTGAATCACCTCTGCGGGGAGATTTGTAACCTCTTTTATGGAGCCCGACCTCAAGACAATACCGTCCAGAAGCGTGTTTGGAAATACCATAAACAGATCTGATTGTTGGACTCATGCTATTCATCAAGCGCTGTCATGTTTTTGTTAGCAGATGAAAACCAACAGAAATCGAATTAGGTAAAATTGAGTCTACCCTCCTGGCTCCAGCTGGATTTCCACGCGACTCACGGTCCTTCCACCCCCTCGGCAGCTCTCTGTACGGTTTCACAGTCTACCACGGGGAAAAAACTCCAAGTTCTCCTCTCACGTCCTCAGCAGCTCCCCACGCTGCTAAGACAACACGAGGGCCTTAAATCCTCTGCAATATCACCGTGATCTCTTTAATCTTTTCAGAAGTGCCAGCATAGCGGCAGGACGCACGCAGAACAGCCCGGGCATCCCACACAGCTCGGGGACGTGGCTGGGGGCCCCGACACGCGGCCGTCCCCTCTTGGGGGTGCCACTCAGCTTTTGTGGGCATTAAATGCTTCCATCAAACTCGCTCGTGGTGGGGCCTGGACTAGTGCTGTCCTAAGCAGCTGTCACAGCATGCAGGGAAAAGCATTCGGGTGGCAGTGATGGTTTTTGGTCACCTTCCACACCTGCGTGGGTGCTGGCTGCAGCTCTGCCCCGTGCTGAGCTTTGAGAGAAGTTTGTTTCAAAGTTCCTTCAGCGCTCATTCCCGTTCCATCGTGAAAAATCAATACACAGCCCCGGTCCCAGCAAAACTGCAGCTTACATCGGGCACTATTTGCTGCCTGATCACGCCGCTCACCCTGCCGGGACGGAGCTGTGCTCTGACCCCATTGTGCAACCACACTCAGCGGGGAGGGGGCAGCGCCTGCCCCGCGTACAAAAGCAAAGATTTGCCAAAAAAAAAAAAAAAAAAAAACAGCCAGGGCAACACCCCCATAAGGCCCCGAAGTGCTCTGCCTACTCTCTGAGGGCCTTGCTGAGAGATGCAGCTGCTCGGGAAGGAGGCCCAGCACAGCCCAGTACGGCCCAGTACGGCCCAGCCCTGCTGTGCACGCACGCAGCCGGCCCCAGCACGGCGGTACGAGCACTGCACGGCACCCACGGCCCCAAAAGCTCACCGAGGAAGCCGGTCACGTAGGGAAGGGCATGAGTCCGCCCACCATTAAGTGTCTGAAGCTTTAAGTAAGCGGGATTAGGGGCGTAAAGGAACCAGAATTGGAAGGAAAAAACTCCTCTGGCAACCGTCCCTTGGGTTTTAGACAGCAGAAAAGTATTCGGAGCCACCAAAAGGGGCTGGTGAACGCGGCCTCCGCGCGGCATTCCTCCGGCTCGCTCTGTCCCGAGGAGCCATTTGTAGTTTTTGGGATTCCTGACCTATGAATTTCCGAGGAACGTTTCTCCGCTGAATATTCGAGAGTTGAGCAAGAGCTGCTCGCCATAGGCCGCGCGGCATCAGGTGGTGGCGTTTCTCCCCTCTGATTTGATGAGTTAGCAAAGTACTCCTGGCACGCCGATTATTTTTGCTGAAGTAACATCCAGCGACACAAAGAAGCCCAAGAATGCATCGGCCGCCCGGGCACAACCCAGGGCTGCGCTCCCCTGGGGCTGGGCCCCTCGCTCACGGGGACAAAGCGCTGCTGGCTGCTTCGGGAGAGGGTCCCGAGCCCCCCCCCCTTGGGATTAGGGGGATTTTTTAGGGTCTCTCAGCCCAGCATGGGCACAGGATGGGGGCCCCGCACTGAGCTCGCCTCTATCAGCAAGGCCTCCAGCGAGCTGCCTGCGTCAACCCCGATGTCAATTCCTACCCAGGGGGTGACTCAACCCCGCGATTTTGAACGCCTGGCTGTAGGACCGTCCCCGAAAAGCGAGCGGAAAGGGGTGGCCAGGAGCTCCCAGGAGTGAGCAGAGAGACACCGAGGGGTTTTCCGCCTTCGCCCAAAAGCCTTTTTCCCGTTCTCCCACCCTCGCCTGGCTCCCAAGAGGAGCTGGAGCCTTTTGGGGGCTAACATCGCGCCCCGTCCCGCCGCGCTGGCGGTGTTTGTGGGGCCGGCTCGCCGACCACTTGACATTTCACCACCATACATGGCAGAGCCGCGCTCCCTTTGTACGCCTAATGAAAATCACCTGGCCGCCAACACGCTCACCAGCGGGCTCCCGGCTCCCCCAAAAAACCCCCCTCAACTCCCCCCAAAAAACCCTCAATCCCCCCTTAAAGCCTCCAAATCTCCCCAAATTCCCCCCTTTTGGGCCCCGCGCCGCGCCCCGCTCACCTTCCAAGTAGCAGCTGGAGGAGGAGGAGAGCCCCTTCTTCGACTTGCAGCCCACCAGTTTCAAGCAGATCTCCAACATTTTCATTTGTTAGAGCGAAACCCTTCGAGGTTCCCTCTCCCTCCCCCCCAAAAAAAAAGCCTGGCACAAGGAGGCTCACAAGGACGAGCCCTGGCGGAGCGAAGCCCTGGGGGCCGTGCTCTCCCCCCCCCTCGGGCAGCCTCCTCCGGGCATCTTCCCTGCTGCTGGTTTCCTCCAGCCGACAGGGGAACGCCGGGGCCGCCCGAGCTTTCCCCGAAACTGCCCCAAATTGCCCCAAAAAGTCGCCCGAGGCCGCCAACAAAGGGCCCCCTTCGCTGCCTCCCCCCCCCTTTCGCTGCCTCCTGCCGGCAGCTGCCGAGCCCCGCCCCGGCCCTTAACCCTCCTCCTGCCGGGCCCCGGCCCAAACACGCCCCGAGCCCGGCCCATGTCGCGATAATCGCGATGGGAAGGCGCCGATAACCCTGCAGGGGAGGCAGCGAGACCCCCCCCCTCAAACCTCCGAGGCTGTGCCTGCGGCCGGCACCTCCCTGCAGCCTTCCCAGGGCTTATCCCTGCCTGCTCCTGGGAGGGTTTCCCAACCCAGCGTGTCCTCAGCTCCTTGTGCCTCCTGCCTCAATCAACCAGGGCTTTTCTGAGAAATAAATAGGTGGGAGGCACCTGCAGGGATCCTCCGGGGGGTCCCGGAGCAATGCAGGAGGCACAGCATGAGCCCAAATGCTGCCAAAATGCCTCCGAGCGCGGCCAGGCCCGGGCACCAAGCACCAAGGAGCCTCGAAATCCTTCCTCATGTCCAGCCTCGACCTCCCCTGGCTGATATGTTTTATATCGCCGTCTGTAAAACAACCAGCTGGGTGTGCTGAAACATCCCCGTTCACCTCCCCGAGTTTGGGGGTGCCCGGGGAGCAGAGCTCCGAGAGCCCCGGTGCCGCCTGCGGAGCTGCCCGGGGGACTGACAAACTCACACCTCCGTCATTTTGTCCCTGAGGGCTTCCCTTCACCCCCGGCAGTCTGTGTTGGCAGTGTTACTGGGGCTCTTCTGCCCTCTGAAGTTTTCAAACATTTCACGCTTTAGGGGGAAGTCCACACACTGCAGCATCGGGGGGCCCTGCCTCAGAGCAGGCCCTGCTGGGTGCACGGGCAGCGCTTTGCAGCAGTGTTTGGCTTCACTCTTCTCATCCTGGGAAGGAATCAGCAGCCCTCGGCTCATGCCACACTGAACAGCAATAATAACTTTTGCCCTTTTTGTTTTTAAAAGCACCACAAGCCACATCACCGCTAGCAGAGGAGGGGTTGCAGCGGGGACAACACAATATTGCGAGTGGTTTCAGCCTTTATCCTAAAGTAGCCGAGCGTGGATCCCCCCCTTTGAGAAGCCAGAAAAGAGAAGTTGAGTTTGCTGCAATTCAGACAGCTCATACAGAGGTGAGGCTACGTGCCTGGCCCCCCCGGCAGCCAGCAGTGTGTTACAGAGGCAGGGATGGAGCCCTCCCTCCCCTTTTAAAGGATTTCTTTCCATTTCATGGCAGCCTGAGCGTTTCAAAAGAAACCAACGCTTTCTGCTCCTTCCCTGCCCACCCGACTTCAGAAGACTGCAACCAAACCTAAACAAAAAAAAAAAAAAAACAAAGCAGATTTGGAGGAGAAAGGTTACGTCAATGGCAGGAGGCGCTGAGCCATCACGTGCTCGGGCCCAGCGTCGTGTTTCGGGAACTGGGATGCAGTCAGGTTTGCAGAGCAGAGCAGGCATCTTGCACGCAGCTCCTCTCCGTGAGGAGCATCCCTGCCCTGCCGTGCTCGCCTGCAGCTGTAGGAACTGTAGGGACACAATTCCCATTCGGTTCCCCTGGAAGCACAAAGGCTGTCCCCCGAAGACTCTGAGTAAGGTTACTCCAACGAGTGCCGGCAGAATTACAGCAGATTACATTCCCTATCAACCCCTGGGGTTCTTATTCCAGACAAAAAAGGCCTCGTTTCGAGGTAAATTAACCTGCCTGCAGAAGAACCTTGCTGCAGGAGAGCTGCAGCCACCCAGGGACCCAAACACAAAGAGCTTTCCCGGGATAGCTTCCTCTGTAGATAAATCCTTAAATTAATTCCCTTTATTTTTCCACGCAGGCAAGCCTGTGTGGTCCCTCTGCGACAAACTTCGTCCTTCGGCAGCTCTTCATGTGTGTCATGGCAAGCTGCACTGGGAATGCTTCGGAGCAAACACTCAGTTAGCACATGCTAGGAAATTACCCGGCGATACGGAAATAAAAGCCACATTGGTGGTGTCACACAAGTGCTGCTGCTCTTACGGCTGACATCTATTAATCCCTTTCATGTCTGTCCTATACGCATCTTCGAGTAAAATCAGTCATGAAAAGCGTGCAGACTTCTGGGCTGCAGAGACTGCTGCAACCTCTCACTCAGCCCCGCTGTTGCGACGGCAAAATGGTTTTGGTTGGGACTGGCCTCAGAAGGTCTCCAGGTCAGGCTCCTGCTCAGAGCACAGCTAGATTTAGGGCAAAACCAGGCTGTTCCTGGCCCTTGCCAGGTGAAGTTTAACCATGCCTGCAGCACGCCACACCTTGATGTTTGTACCTACCCAACGCTGCAAGGCCATAACCTCCTCAACCAGCTGCCCCCGTGTCTGAGCTTCTTCTCACGGCCAGCTATTTTGTTCCTCGCTTCCTTAAAGCTACCCAAAATTTCAGGGCAGCTCTTTCCAAGAGAGCAATCACATGCACATGCGCGACAGCCGCGGTGAAAGGACTGGGCCCTGTGAGCAGAAAGTGAGTTTTGGCATCATCCCCCCTGTTCAGACAACTGGAGTGAATTTTGTTGCGATACCATTAAAAACAGCTTGACTGCTCGCCACCCGTTTAAAAGCAGAGCTTAATTTTAAAATCCCCTTCTGAACCCAGAAAGGTAACAGACTGGAGCCCCAAACCCCAGGGATTTTTTCACAGGTACCTTCAAGTGGCTTTTTTTTTGTCCTGCAACAGAGGCAGCACAAAATAGGGGTTAAAGCAAAGCACTGGAGGAGTGCCCCAGGAAAGGAGCAGGTTCTTGCTTACCGTCACAGGTCACCCGTGCCTCATCCTGCTCCTCTGTAAACACAGCTGAGGATTTCCCCACGGTGTTAGGGAACTCAGTACACATTGTACAGCACTTTGCTGCCTCTCTACTTTTTGTTTGTTGCTCCACACATCCAATCGCATCATTCCTAAGATGCATTTTCCTCCTTAAGCACTGAGCTTACTCGTGATTTTGGGCACCCCCAGGTCGCTGTCTCTGGTTAGAGGCAGGTCGGTGCCGTACTGCAGCGTTCCCTGATGAAATCAGTCAGGCGGTGGCACGGCACATCTCACACCATTACCTGAGCACAAACATATGCGTACATGAAAGCGATCAAAGAAACCCACGTTGAAATCTGTGAATGACACAGCATGTGCTGCAGCCCCAGCTGTAGCAAAGCTGGGCTTTGATCTGACAGCAGTCTCAATATTGCCTCTTCTCCCGGGGGCTGGGCCAGCTCTGCCTGACAGATTCTGATTTTCCTCTGGGTTCTCAGATCTTCCACCATTCAATTTCTCCATCTACTCTCAGACGGGCTGTGCCAAGCCTTCTGGAAGACACCAATCGAGGGGACTAGCAGCTTGAAAATCCTGGCTACTAAAGCCTGCCTCCTCGGCCGCGGTTGTGACTTCGGAGATCAGCAGGCACCAGTCGGACCAGCAGCACCAGTAGCAGGCAGACCCAGACAGGAGGCCCAAGTGGTTTCTGCTCTGCCCACACGGAACTCTGTGCCCTCAGTGGTGTGAATTTCTCCAGCACTGCCCTATGTCAGGTCCACTCTGCCCATGCTGCCATCACCTGCTTGTTTGCTGCCTTTGTGCAGCATCTCTGCCTTTTGCGGTTCGCGTTTGAGCCCCTTATTTTACCTTTCCATCTAAAAATCTTCCCAAAATCCAGCTGCCTTGCTCACAACAGCACGGACAGCTGCCAGTTAGAACAGCACGTTAAAAACAAAAGCCACTTAACTACAATTCCGATACTTTTCAGCTCGCTCTCCAGTAGGCATTTTGCCTCCAGCCCTCCAAAAAGCCATCACAAGCACACGTGGATTTGAGTAAAGGGCAGCCAACACCTGAGGGCAGCGTGTTTTCCTTCCTTTCCTTCCTGTGAGCGGCCCAGCAAGAGCCCAGATGCTACCTGCACACACCATGAAATATTAACACTCGTGGCTCTCAGACAGCCAGGCAAGAAACAACAACAAAGGCAGGTTACCAGAAGGCCACTGGAGACCCCGAGAGAAAAACAAACGGTTTTGCAATACGGCATGTGCATTTGTTGGGGTTTGTTTCTCCTTGATTTAACAGATGTTTGTGATTTGCAATCTTCCCGACCGAAGGACTCGGCCGAGGAGCGGTGGGATTAGAGATGGGATGTTCGACTGGTTGAGATTCCTCTCCAGCAACGGGGCAGAATCCTTCTTTTAAGGTAGTAACGAGGCAAAACTGAGCTCCTGCAGTGCTGGCCTGTCCTCTTGGTACCCAGATAAAAAAGGAAGGTGTGCTGTGAACTCCGCAGAGCTGCCTGCGTTACCAGACCTTGCCTGCAAGGCTCATCTAAGTCCGAAGGGGCTCTTTATAAACCACTGAACAAGCTTTTGGCCTCTCCCATTAAGAGCCTTTTGAAACATCTGCAGGCAAAGGAAAAGAAAGAGACATCTTGCAACTTCCAGATCTGGAAAAAAAAGGTAGAGGTTTTACCTTAAAGACACCAAATAACACTGACTCCACCTTCTCCTGAGTGCTGAGCTCTTCTCGCCCGATCAATTTATTAAAATTGGGAGAGGTGGAGCAGGGAAGGGCAGTTTGTGTGCTAGGTAGAGTCACATCAGCTTAGGGATCCTGCTGAAGTTCAGCGTTTGCTGCCAGACCGGAGGAGCCAGCACACAATCAGAGGAGATGCATACTTGCAAAGTGTCAGAAACCAGATTTTTAGAAACGTTTCTTTGCCCAACACTGACTCAGAGCTTGAGTGGGAGCATTTCCGTGTTGTTTTACCGAAAAGGCAAGGAGATGCGAATGAAAAGCGACAACCAGGGTGCGCCAGGGGGTTCAGAGGTGCTGACCTCGTGGGTTATCCTGTGCACGGCCCAGCGCACGTCCACCCGAAAAGCCAGGAGGAGCAGCAAGACCCGCCTCGTTCCCCAACAGAAAGCAAGCAGTTAATTCCTTCCACTCCAGAGGCGAAAAATCTGCCAAAGCAGAAGACCAGGCCTGGGAGATCAGATTACACGTGAGGAGGGGGTGGAAGGGGAGAAGAGGAAAAGAAAACAAGACTTGCGAACCGGCGCTGCCTCAGCCCCAGCAGGGATTAGGGGGAACGCGGAGGCGGCGCCGCTTCGCCAGCAGCAGCAGCTCCATGGCAGGCGGACGGGGCCGTGAACACGCACGCCTTCCTGCGATCCGGATCTCGTCGTGCAAACCAGGAACGTCGACCTGTGCCGAGCGGGGCAGCTCCGGCCGGTGTTCAAAACCTTCTGCACGTCGATGCTTTGAGTGGAGCACGGCGGGGTTTTCAAATGGGAGATGTCGAGTGATGCCCGGGGGAGCAGCGCACCTTACTGGGAGCCCAGGGGCGGTCCGATGGGCAGGCTGGTGTTTCTCCAGGGGTCTAATCCTGCACAGAGTCGTGTCTCTGAAGAGGGGGACACATCTCCCTCCTGGTCTCAGCCAGCTGCCCTTGGAGAGCAGCAGAGGTGGAGGCGGACACATCCATCCCCCTTGTCTCCGTCCCGGTCTGGGAGCTGGCAGGGCGCACAAGGAGGCTCCCATTCTGCTGAGCGTAACAGGACGCAGCCCAAGCACCAAACCTTTGAACTGGTTTGGAAGAGCCAGGTGGTGGTGGTCCCTCCAGGTTGCACCATTAACACAAAGCCAAAACCTGATGCAGAATTAAGCAGGGAAAAAGTTTTTAAATCGAATCCTTTCAGAAGGGGTTTTCTTGGTCCATGTAGAACGCAATACCTGTCACATTTACATTCTCACTTAAAACATGGTTTGAAGCTGTGGAATGCCTCCACGTTTTCTGCCTTTTCAGGCAAAAAAAAATATACAAGAAAATAATAAAAGATGGTGTAAAAGAAGAAACGTGGGCTACCGATCCCGGTAACCTCACACTCTGCCTCTCCGTGTATTTTGAGAAACCCAAAGCTCCTTTCCCTTCGCCCTACCTGTCTGTCATTAATCAGAGCCATTCGCAGGGCAGATACATTACATGTGGTCTGAGGTTTACTGCTGTTGGCATGAAGAAAGACTGTAGATCCTGTCTGCCCGCATACCAGACAGAAAATAAAGAAAAGTGCGCGAGCGTGGCTGAATAGCCACAGTCAGCATCCTAGGAGCTTCCGACCCTGCTTCACACCGGCCCTACAGCTGCCGCAGCCGGTGCTTGAGGCTCAACGTCGTTGCTTCATCATTTATGAAGTTTTTGAAGACCTACACAAATGATTACAACCAACCTGCACCACCAAAGCACGATACCTGCTGTACAATACCATCACCCCCTTTTGCCGGCACCAGGGCTCGCGTGCGGTAGGTTCCCCCACTCAAGAATTTGAGTGCTCCTCACTGCATAGCCGTGGAAACGATGGTGCTGGGTCCCAAATTTGGGGTTACCTGGATGAGACCTGAAATTCAGCATGGAAATCCCAGGCTTAACTTCACTGGCCACAGCACGTTCAGACTGCCCACAGAAGTTCCTCTGCCTTCACAGCCAACTTAAGAGATATTGGATCACGTCATCACAATAATGATTAAACCCTCCAAAATAAGGGAACGAACAAGAGCAGCCTGCAACACCCACCGTTAAAGGACACAAAGCTATGGATTGAGCCGACAAGAGGTGGGAAAATCCAGGGAGAAAGTTTTCGGTGGGTCACTGCGTCCCCATTTCCTCCCTTCTCTTGGTTCAGCTCAGCCTGTGCAAGTCTCCCTCCTGGAACGCAGCCAGAGGATTTTCGGAGAATGAAAGAGCTGCTGTGTTCCCTAATCCCTCCCTCCACCCCGCACCTTAGTTAGGGTGCCAGCAGAACCCGTTTGAAAATTAATCTCAAAGCAGAAGGAGGGTCGGAGAAAGAACCAGCCCAGAAATCTCCAGCAGCCCTGGAGTCAAGGGGAATACGAAGCCAGAGCTGCACTCGAGAGAGGTAACGCAGAAGGATGTCAAGCCGTGTAGCGTACCGGTTATCAGATCGAGCGAAAGCACAGAGGAAAAGCCCCACAGATTATGTGAGCTCTCATCTTGTAATTACACCTGGAGTGTTAGAGAAAAGGATGTCACAAAGGCACCGGGAGGATTAGCAGGTTGTCATTTCGGAAAGAGCTGATAATAGGCTAGGTCCCGTTTGCTCCGTGTCAAGCTCTCAGACTTGATCTGGCTTTTAAGATGGAAAATATTTTAGGAAAATAAACGAAGGGCAAATTAAGCGCTCAGCTTAAATACACACTTATGGAGCAGAGACACCGCAGCTTTACTCCCAGCTCTTCTTCAGGCTGCTCCCGTAGCAATCAACCAACCTGGTGCCGTGCTTGTGCCCCACTTGTACAAGATTTCCTCCCCCCGTGGGAGGCTCAGTGACCACGTGAAACCTCGGCCGTACACCCGCTGCACCACCTCCAGCTTATAAACCACCTCTGCCTTCCTCCTCTTGTGCAGAGCTCCCGTGATCTGGTTTGAAAGCCGCCTGGTGGCAGCTGGCTGGGGCGGAGGACAGGGTAAAAACTGCTGAGCTGAACTCGAGGCAGGCTTCTTGGCTTTTCATGGCTTGTGCTGGGTGTGCTCAACGTCAACGAGGCATCCTGCGCTACCTGCGAGGAGTCTGCGCACGCTGAAATCACAACAGACATGAAAAGGTCCAAGAGTAATGGATGTTTTACTTCCCTCCCACAGAAATGCTTCATTTGGACCCAAGAGAAAGGGAAGGTTTTAATGTCGGGACACCACGAAGCCTGTCCCAAGAGGAACCAGGAGCTCTCTCGGATGAGGAGCTGTTCCCCGTAACTGCACTGGGACTCCCAGAAATGAAGTGAGCTCTACAGCATGATGACAGAAGCCCCCCACTGCACTTCAGTCCTGAAAGCTGCAAGGAGTCAACACAATTACAGCCTATTAATTGGGATCCACGACCGCTTGTTAGCGCTGAATGCCGCCCTCCTCTGAATTTGCTCTTTTCGAGCTTCTTGCAATATCACGAGAAACAGCAAACACGAGCAGCAAGGAGGAACAGCCTCTTCTGAAACCACTTCCAGGAACAGGGATTGTTTAAACAAAATACATTAAGTGAAACCATCTGCACGAAGGGTCAAACGCCATCTGAGGCTCGACCTACAAAAATAGCCATTTTACAAAATTCGGGCTATCATCCCTTTTCCTTTTCTTCTTTAATCTGGATAATTGGGTGCACGGAGGGGGGGGTACGGAGAGGGTATGGTTGAGCAAGGAATTTAACTCCACCGCTTTGGGGCCAAGAAAACGCTGCTGACAGCCTCAGCATCACCTTCTCCGGCATCCTGGGAGGAAGGCTTTCTTGGCCCCGTTGGGAGGAAGGCTCTCTGATGGGAGGAAGGCTCTCTGAGCCCATGGCTGAGCATCCCGCTCGCAGTGGGGTTAGGCAATCGTCCCTGGCGTGGGGCGCGTGGGAGGGGTCCTCCCCAGCACTGCGTCAGCCCCGGTGCCAGACAGCCCGCGGAGCTGAGTCACAGGGGATGTTGTTTTCGCAGGATTTGCTGGCGAGAGGTAGGTGACAGAAGAGGTTTGGGGAAGAGAAAAGAAAAAAAAAAAAAAGGTGATTTAGAGTTATAAAGCGATAAAAGATGTGTTTTAGCCCGCTGCAGCAGGGGATGTCAGTGCTGGAGCGCAGGAGGGCGCAGGGATGGTTGGCGATTGCTAACGATAACAAACACTAGGTGAAAATATTCAGCATTTACACGAAGCTTGCAAACGGGCACTTTGTACCATTTCAGCACCGAACGATCCCCTCCTGCCCCAGAGGGGCCGCACGCCTCTCACCCAGCCTATCTGAAGCCCACCTTGCATGGGAGCAACACGGAAAGCACTGCGCCTCGAAGCAAGAGGAACGGCTGGAGGTATCGGACACGGAGCTCCTCGGGCATTTCTTTGGCCACTGCGAATTGTGACCTGCTCTCACTGCACAATGGGGACCCTGCAAAGATCCCACAGCCGAGGGAGAGCGCCCGCATCTGAGCACGGCCTTAGTCACCTGCTGCAGGCTTGATAAACGCCGGTTAACTGCAGAAATATTTCCGTCTGTATCACTAGTGAAGTCAGGCTTTAATAAAATATTGCAGCTGCAAAGGCAAAAAATCATTAATCATTTTTTTCTGGAAACCAAGCAGATGGCGATGATGGAAGTGAAAACTACAACTCATTTGTTTTCAGCAAAACTGCCAGCAAGAAGGCCAAAAGAATACCAGTTGTGGGTGGTTTTTTTTAATATATATATTTTTTGAGCATTTATGAGCCAACGTGTTTCATGCCTGGCAGCTTTCTAAGCAGAAAAATATTTAATGGATCCAACATAAATGCAAATATCAGCTATCAAAAGTCAAATTGCACAGCTATGATGTAATGAAATAGCTCTGCTTTATGGGAGTGAGGTCACAGGTTTGAAATACGGCCTCAGATGCAACAAAATCTTTCACAGGGGTTGCAAGAGCGCAATGCAATTACTTGCCTAAATCTAAAATTTTATAGATATTTAAATTCAATTGTGAGGATGTGAGTCATTAATTTGCATAAGTATTGCCGAGGAACAGAGCGCTCCTCAATCAAAATGAACTAATGAAGCTCTCACGGGCTGACTAAATAGCTACAGCGAGAGAGCTGAACTGGTACATTGGAAGTTGTACGTTACAGTCCCCAAACGTTTTTATATTCCCGATGATAAAGAAACAGAACAGTCTGTTTATGCAGAACACATAGATCAAGAAACAACCCGCTGGAAGCAGCCTCAGGGAAGGGAGATATATTCAGAGCCACCCCGGTGGCATTCCCAAGGATGCCCAGCCAGCGAGCTGCCCCGCTCAGCAAACCCCAGCGGGCAGGTCCAGGCTTTCTCATTTTTCTCCATTCTTGGCTCTCCAGAAACCGGTTCTTTTTTTTTTGGTGATGTCCCTCTAGAGGCCAACATTACCTGCAAGGGGCGGCTGCCTTGGATGCACCTCGCTTGCTCTGGCTCAGCTGGAAGCGCAGCAGCCGCAGCTGTGTTACTGGTGGTCTGCCCTGGGCGGAGGGGAAATCCTTCAGGGTTGGCTGTTCGTTCTGCTATTTTCTGAGCTCTCTACTGGGAGGAATAGCTTCAGTCTGTTTTGTTAACCAGGAGGCCTTGTAAACAGGCAAGATGGGCTCTCCATTTCAAAGCACGCGTTTTAGGGATCCATCAGGGAATTTATGGAGCCCAACATGTTATCTTTGACTTCACTGTGACACCTCCAGATGGCTACTTTTTCCCTCCAGAAATACATCATAAACTCATCGATGGTTTTGAGGACCCCGAATACGACATTGGTTAGCACCACAGGAAGCTGTCAAATACACGTAAACCCAGCAACAGCACTGGAACAGGCTTGGGTCGTTCCACCCGGAACAGGAACCGAAACCATTTTAAGAATAGCAAAGCTAACACCTGAAATGAACTCGTCTGAGTCAACATTAAGCCTGAAGAAAGGAGGTATCCCACGTCCCTTCTGTTTATCAGGGGGATGGACGCAAAGAGAACGGGGTGCATTAACAGCCAGCCCCCTTGTGATGGGCACCAGGGCAGCGAGCGCTTCCACCACCGCCCCTAACCCCGCTGAGATCCACACACGTGTTGGCAGGCCCCAGCGGGGTTCCCTAATCAAATCTGGTCTGCTCAGGACAGACGAAATGGCCCAAGAGCATCCCCAGCACGGGACAGATCCCTGCACGAAGCAGCCCTGAGCACAGACAGCTGAAAACGCCGAGGAGAAAGGAGGAGCGGGGGCCAAACCGAGAGGCTGCCCCCCGCCTGCCTTCCTGTCCCTCCCAATAAGTTATTCATTAACATACCAAAACACACATATCAACGAGGAATTCATGGAGATTCCCTGAATACCAAAATCCTGAGTACAATGCTGAGCAGAGCCAGCTTACCACCCCCTTCCAGCTCCACACCCTGCCCCGGGTGGATGGCTGCTATAAAGCTCCAGCAGCAAAGCCCTCGCCAAACCCCTTCCCCACCAGCGCCTTCCCCGAAGGCAGCGCAGCCCCAAACAGAGTCACAACCACGAATGCTGCGTCTTTAAATCCGTCCCCGTTTCCTTTTCCAAGTTGCTGTTTGAGCCGTTACAGCTCCCTTAGGACTCCACTGACTCACTGCACTTTTGGGCTGACGCAAGCACGCTCCTTCTGCACAGCTTCAAAACAGGCCCCAAACGTTTCCAGGCACAAAGCGGCCACCGAAAAGCGGTGTAAATCAGGTGCTCTTAGCGAGCGGGCATCGCCCCATGAAACAGGGAACAAACCTCAGTCCCTTTCCTTCTAGGAAATCGTTAACCACCGGCACAGCACAGCCATCCCTGGGGAGCGCTGCTAGGGATGCTCCCGTTCCCACTCTGAGATCCAGAGGGAAATAGCTCACTTTTGGGAAATGGTTCACTCTCGGCTAAGCCCCAGGAGTGCTGCTCCATCACCTGGGCACCTTTTGGCTTGCTGTTCCCAGCATTTGGGGCCGCAGGGATGCACAGCTCTGCCCCCAGGCTGCACCTTTCGGAGCACCCCGCACACAACGTCCATCCCAGCTTCTCTGCACCGGTGCCCAGTTCCTCAACTCTACCTCCCAGCAAAAGAGAAAAAAAAAAAAAAAAACATTGTGAGGGAGAATTTAGGGTGACGCTCAAACAGATTTAGCACCTATACCAATGGTGGCTTCTACAGAGCCCAGAACCTACCAGCTGGGAAGATGCATACAGAAACGTGGCACCAGGGAAGGCAACTTCCATGTCTGAAGACTAAATAAGTTTTCTCTTCTGAAGCCCTTCACTCAGCTTCCTGGGCTCCTCTGGTCACTGAACATCAGAAGATGGACCCTTTATGTACATTTTTTTTTCCTTATAGGAATGGCAATAAAAGTAAAGCAAATGCCGGGCTTGTGACTTACGTTTGCTGCCTTATGTTTCAGCTCCAAAGGCAGCTGTGTTTTTTTTTTTTTCTGCTTGTAGCTTTCAGCTTTTATCCACTCTGAAAGATGTCACTGTGACAGGAGAACTGGAAGTGACATAAAAATGTAAAACCAAACAATGAAGTGGAAAAAAAATCAGAGAAAGACGAGTGTCTTGTTTTTGTCACCTACGTTAACACCGATAATAAAAAATTCAGGAAAAAGGCTTGCTAGGGAGCCTTGTTATTCCCTTCAAGCCAAGTTAAATAAGATAAATGTCTAAACCAAACCTGTTTGTACTTCAGTCTTCACAGAATGTGACAGAAAGGTGATGTCTTTGCTAGCAGAAGGGTCATGACTGTGGCTTGCCAGCCCAAGGGTTGGCAGCATCACCGCACCTGGGCTCAGGCAAACACTGCAAGCGGAGGCGACACCTAAAATCCCTTTTGTTGCGTTGCAGTGGGAATGTCACATTTCCTACAAGCAGAGCTGTCACAGACGTGGCTGTGACCACGTGTATGGGGCAGGCTGGAGCCACCAAGAGCACAAAGGAGGCCTGGAGCACGTGTGTGCTGCGAGGCGCAGGAGGGCTTCACGCGAGTCCTGAGCCAAAAGCTCAGCAACCAGTGCCTTGGCTCCCCTCCTCCTGGAAAACGATGAATTAGAGGATATTTGCACAACTAACTTCAATCCTTTATATCAGTAATATAAAAAAGTAAAAAAAAACACAGCACGTGCCCAGTAATTCTCTGTTTAGACACTGGGAGTCTTAGACTGAACCTCAAATTTAAGGATGCAACTAGAGGGTGAGTGTACTCGACTTTATTTGGATTTTTGTTATCGGTATTCACAATATCTTGGAGTGACAGAATTGGGAAGCTAATTCATGACGAAAAGGAGCCACACAGATGCATCTCTGAGGCAGGCTAGCTGCACCGGCCTAGGAAAGCAGCCAGCTGTTAAACCGCTTGAAAGCTTGCGCCTCCCAGTCAGCCTGGACCTGCAGCCCGGGAAGCGAGGACGCACCGAGGGCAGCGATCAGAAAACCATCAGGAATTAATGATTCACCGAGGTGAATCACCAGCAGGTCCCCCGCGGGTGGGACTGGGACCAGCACACCGCCTGCAGCCCCACGTGGGATTGCAGGAGCCCTGTCGGCACGCACGGGCATCGGGATGGCTCCACGGGCAGCAGCTCCTCGTTGCCAGCCCTGTCCCCGCCACGCCGCGCCAGGCGGCTCTTGCTGGGTTGTTTCCACTCGCAGCTCGAGGGCTCGGCTGCCCCGAAGCCCACCCAGCAGCACGGCCCCGCTGCCAAGCCATGCTCCATCTCCTCAGGAAGGGCCCGTTGTTCCACGGCCACACACCGGCCAACTCCTCCCCGGCTTCACGTGGGAAGCGTGGTGGCGGCACTCTGTTCTTTCCATTTCAGACATTACCTTCTCACAACACGGGCTTCACGCCTGCCCAATAGCTTTATCTCCAGCAGAAGCTCGTCCCGTGCTCAGACACCCCACCGAGCCAACAACCCCTCCGATGTCTGCAGGATCCATACAGAGCTCATGGAAGATGGGTTTTTATCGGGGTCCTTTGCATCACCGCGGTGAAGATGGGGAGAGCAGCTCTGCAGCCCGTGTTTGAGGACGCTCGAGGGCTTTTTTGCTGGAGCAGAAACTGTGGAATTTGGCCTGCGGTGCTTTGCCCAAGGAGCCATCCGATCTCATGACTAAGTGCACGCGAAGCGATGGGGGCGGCGGGGAGGGAGAGACACGCAGGAGGACGGAGCTCTTCTAGTAAACATCTGAGCCGCCTGCAAGAAAGGCCGCGCTATTAAAACGGAGCCGCTGCTGCTTTTCCAGTATCTTTTCCTCTGTTTATCTCAGTTGCCATGGCTCTGGCTTGAATCATCCGCCCAAATTGCATGCACATGTCTCGGGCCACATTATTTCCACTCGCTCCGGATCGACTTTCACTCACCTGGCAGCCAGCGGAGCCAACCAACGTCATCACGCCCCGCCACGCACAACTGCACCGCCGCTGATTAGAAACCGATGTCGAGTCCTTCCCAGCAGCCTACGGACACGGCAGGAAAGGCAGCAAAGAGGAAAGGGCACCGAAAACGGCACCCTGCTGCCCTCCGACGGGGGCTCCGAGGGGGCTGAGCATGGGAGGCTCGGTGCCGGCGGGGCTGGAGCGGGCTGGCTGCGAGCTGCGGTCAGCTCCTCGGCTTGCGCTGCGCTGGCGTCAGGGGGATTAGAAGGAACAGAGGCAAAACACAGCTCGCTGGCACTCGAAATAACCCCAGGCTGACAGATCACCCCCCGGCCACAGTCACGTACCACGCAGCCCAAAGCGATTCACTGCTCGGCCCCAGGGCAGCAGCGGCACAGCAGAAGGGGTCAGGCCGTGCCCTTGGTGCTCAGCTGCAGCGCTCGGTGATGCTTCCTCGTGCTGGAAACCCAGCTGGGCACGGGAAATCTAAAGCACCCGACAGCCCTCAGCACCCACAACAGGCACAGGGCAGGATGGAAACGCACCGGGGTGGCTCTGTACCCTGCAGGAGCCCAGGTTTCTCCTGCTCGTGTGTGCAGCGGGCCCAAATTACCCAGCTGAAGAAACGCGGAGGTCTCACCAGGCTGAGAAAGGAAAACTTCTTTCTGTAACACCAATATTTGCTTCACGGGGATTAAAAGTGAAATCCAACAGGGAACTGCTCCTGTAGTTTCTATATTTTAACATCTTACATTAAACATGTAAACAGCAGGCCCTCAATCAGAATCCCTGTTGTCTTCAACAAACCCATCAAATTGGTTTATCCCAGAGGAAACCTCTGGCCTTTACTAGGTATTCCTCCCGTCTCTTATAATCCTGGGATATAGCTGTAAATTACAGAACCAGAAAAGGCACCAGGGATTTGACTTCACCGTGTTGCTGCACAGCTCTGCGCTGAACTGAGCACGAAACAAACGATCACGCTGGTGGGAGCACACGAGACTTCAGAAACCTGGGAGATTGATCCCGAATTCCTGAGATTGCCGATTTGCTCCAGGACTGTACCTATTAGAGAGGTTCTCCTGGCACCAGCTGCACGAAATCCACTAAAATAGCTCAATGGCAGACGGGTTCATAAATGTTTCAACAGCCAGCACGCTGCCATACGAAAGAGCAAACGGCTCCTTTTTGCTTTCTGCTGCTCCAAGAGTCTGGGAGAACATTCCTGGAGTTGAGTGAAAAGAGAAGATAAAAGTACGGCAGGATGAAAGAGTTAAACACGTGATTGAACAGAAGCAAAGTGGAAAAGAAATCTGCACAGTTTTGGTGGCCGGAACAAATGCCAGCACTAACACGACGCCAGCCCTTCTCCTCTCAAAGTGTTGGTTCCCCAAAGTGACAGCCGCATCGCTGAGCGCAGCTCTGGGGAGCTCGCAGCAAATCACCCCCAACGTTTGCATCAGCTTTCCTTGATCACAGCAGATAAGCGGAGGAAAAGGAATACAAAATGGGACTGCAGCACTTGCAATCAGTCTTTGTCAGAGCAGTTGTACCTCCCACCCTGATCAGGGGCCGCATCTGAAACCCAACAGCAGCCAACACAGGCTTCTGCAAATAACTCTCATCATTTTTATTCTTTAACCTCAGGTACAGAATACTGAGGGCCACGATGTGGAAATTGAGCTGTGAAGAGATGATTTGAGGTTTTGAAGGACCGATGAGACTGGCCAGCTAGAGGAGGGCAACGGGAGACGTGGTGGTGGGAACGGGGGGACGGGAGAAGGGCAAGCGCTGCATATATTCGCCTGCACACACCCCAAAACGAACAGCCTGGCTCCATCTGCCTGCCACAGGGTGACACCAGCTGCCTGTGGCTGTGCAGAAATTGGGGTGCTGCTTTCTGCCCCCTCGCCTGTACCCTCTCAGTTCCCCTCCTTCCTCCAGCACCCTCGGGCCAGAACCACACCGAGCAGACAGAGGAGCTGTGAGCGGGCAGGGGGCCGACAGCTGGAGCCTCCCCTGCTGCTGCCTCTTCCCTGGGCTAAATTCGGCTGCAGGTCACCAGGTCCAGATCCGCTGCCTGATGGACAGCCAGGCAGCGCTCAGGGAGCCTGATAAAATCCCATCTTCATTTGGGAAAAGGGGAGCTGAGGGGCTCACGGCCTGAATCAGCCCGGTAAGGATGTGCTGGCTCCGGGATCGTGTCCGGGTGTGCGCCCCAGGAGGGAACAGAGCAAGGTGCTGGGGCTGCGGAGGTGTGGGTGTGTGTCACCATGGGGTCAACCCCCCCGGAGCAATGCTCCAGCACAGGAACCTGTCCTTTAGCTCATTTCACTGCTCCCCCAAAGGTCTCAGCAGCACGCCACGTTCCAGGCAGGGATTTCAGGACAGCCGCTAACGTGCTGCTTCGAGCACGAGCACGCTGCCAGCAGATATTTACCTCCACACTTAACATGCGAATGAAATCCCAGGGAACAACTCCTTCCTTACAGCGAGCTGGGCGGTGGGGCAGGTCCAGCCCTCCTTCCAGCGGCGAGGGTTTGGCTTTGAAAGGCTGTCACCAAGCGGCAGCGCTCCGAACGGCCGCTGGTGCCCAAGACGCTGCCCTCGTCTAAGCAGGACAGAAAACGTGGGAAGAGATCATGCAACAAAACCAAATCGAGCCAGGGAAAGATTACTTGAGGAGAAAACATCAAATGCCGCACGGTTTGTTCTTTCAGTATAAAAACGGATAAATTCAATTCCTGATCCGCTCCTTTGAAGCAGGAAAATCATCGATAGCACAGCCTGCAGACACTGCTCTGTATAAAACGGAGGCGTGCGGGGGGGAAAGGAGGATGAGGGGGAAAGGAGGATGGAAGACAGCAAGAAGGCAAGTGCCAGCCTCCCACTGCTGTGTGCAGCGAGTCAAAACGCGACGCTCTGCACCTGATGGGAGCGATAAGGGTGCTCGGGTTTTAGAGCTGTCATTTTCCTAAAGCACTATGAAAAAGGCAAGTGGTCAGCACACATCTGCACCAAAAAAGCTTTGATCAGGCTCTGATCAATCAAGCCTGGCTGGCTGAGCGGATGGGGAGAGGCACCAGTCCCGGGGCCGGGGGTTCCCCAGCCGCAGCCACGTTGCCCCCATCCCATCTGGGGAGCTCGGGACCCGCTCGTTTGTTTCCTTCCATACCTGGAAACTGCCTCCAAGCATGGGAGGCTCCACACTTCTGCTGGGGCTGTGCAGAACGAAGCACGTCACCGACAGCGGGGTCACCGTGGCACGGCAGGGGACCTGGCACCCACACCGACCCCATACACGGGACGTGGGCTCATCGGGTCCGGGCTTCCAGGCAGTGGGGTGCACAAGAAACAATCAGCCAGTAATCATTTCACTTACTAATTGCTCTGCTCTGGCTTGCAATAGCGATGCAGAAGAAACAGCTGCCGGCCACTCCCCGAAATACCCAATCATTTCCACCATCCTCCTCGTCTCTCTCTCAAAAAAGCCCTCCTTTGCCATAGCGAACCGAGCTGGAAGCTTTACAGCTCCTGGAGGAAATCTTGCATCGCGCCCAGAGACCTTTAGAAAAGCTCTGGCAGCAAAATAAATTATTTACGGCGCTGTTTCTGACAATACAATCTCCATAAATGACACGAGATTGAAGGGTTTAAAAATGAGTGCCTGTGGCAAGGGGCCCGAGCGCGTGTCTGATGGAAATATTGATTAACTATTCCTACAGCCTCGGAAACAGGCTGACAAAAAGGAAAAGTGCAATTTTTTTTTTTGTCTTCGCTGTGAAGCGGGATGGCACCGAGTCGCTTCACCCATTCCAGCTAAGCCCAAACACGGTAGGTTGGGGCGTTTGCAGACTTTTTTTCTTCTTTAAGCCAATCCAACCCGTGTGTTCTCTCCCCGAGTCTAATTCGTGACTTAATTAATTTCCCCATTTCCCCGGAATAACTCAGTCAGTCGAGGCTTCTGGCTTCCAGCAAGGCTCCTGCTGTTTATTTGGGCTTTCCAGCTGGGCCGAATGAGATGCAAAGAGGTCTGAGGGCTCGCCGGAGGTCACGCAGAGAGGAAAGTCACTCGGCTCCTCCAGCATAACGGCCCTGAGCTTTTACAGCTCCCAGGACTTCGCTCTCAGCACCAGGCTAACCTTGTCACAAGCTGCTAAATCTGTTCCCAGCATTTCAAGTGTGCCCAGGTTCTTAGGAAACGGCGCTTCCCTCCGCTAGGAGCTTGGAGCAACTCCTCTGAAGAGCCTGATGGAAGTCCGCAGGCACTCCAGGCGCATGCTCTCCAGAAGAAAATTCGATGGAAAGGGCTCACGTGCGATTTTCCACTTCCAGCAGCAGAATTCTCAAACATATTCCAGCTCGAGACTCAAAAGAAAGGCAACTCCGGGGGATGTTTAAATAGAGTCTGCCTAAATATTTTGTTTAAGGGCAGTATTTTCCTGTTGGCTCGAAGCTGTAGGGTAAAACGTCGTAGGCAAGCCTCGGAGACTGCCGGGCTTCAGTTAGCCCCACTGCGGGTTTCCAGCAGGGCCGGGGACAAGCCCTGCACTCCCTCCATGCCTCAGCTCCGTATGAAGGGCTGGGAAATGCTCAGCCAACGACCCTTTTAATTCCACCAGGAAAAACAGGCCTCCCCAGCAGAGCTCCAGAGTACGTTTTTGGTTTGGTTGTGATGGTCCTGACCTGTAGGGTTTTGCTGTTTCCTTTTCTCCGAGCAGCACGGGAACGTGGAGCACCCGAAGAGCAATTTGCAGTGGCACAGGGGAGGCAAATCCACTCGACATGAACAGCTCCCCAGGAAACTCTGACACCACAAGCTGTAAACCTGGATTTAAACACAGCACTGACGCTTAGAGAGACGAACAATGATATTTTGGGAAAAAAAGGCTTTTTTGCTACAATGCAACACCCACTCCCACCCAGCAGGGGTGTGAGCCTTAGCATCCATCCTCCAAGAACCACCCTTTTTTTGCCCTGCACCACCCTTGTGCCAGCCTCTGTTCCTCAGCTTCGTTTTCTCCAAACTCTCTTCTTTTAACCTTCAAGTTTCTTTCCACCTTTCTTTCCTCCCCGCGTCACTCTCCCTGACCTCCTAATGGCCAGCTCCAATTAAACCTTAATTACGCCTCGTGCAGGCAGCTGTTCTCACACCCATCATCGCCCCCGAAGAACAGCCGAGGCAGGAGCCCTGCCTGCTCCATATCTCTCCGTAACCCCGAGGCTCACACAGACACACACAGCCCATTATCTGACGCCTGCTCCAGCATTATTGATTTCTTTTTTTTCCTTCTCTTTCGTTTCAATTACTTCGGAAGAGGTCACTGTACCCTTGCAAGGATAAACATCTTCACCGAGCGAATCTATGCCGATATAAACCTCAGCAAGACGACGAGGGCACAGCCGGCTCTTCTCTTCCACGTAAATGAACCCTGCCACCCACCAGGCGGTTTCCAGATGCCCCCATGAGTGCTGTGATGCTGCCTGCCAGGGCTGCCACCCCTCTGTGCCCAGCCCCGAGCCACCAAGCACCCATCCTGCGTGCCACCCCTCGTGTCTCAGCACCCCAACGGGCTCCCAGCCGCGGCAGACCTCTTGCCCCGTGGCTACCAGCCCGGGCTGGGCTCTCCAAAGAAACCATGGGGTCTGCCAGGCAGGGCAGGGGCGGGGAAGGGGGAAGGAAAGGCTGAGTTATGCCAGGAATGAGGCCGGGGAATGCAGCTCCAGCTGCCGGGCAGAGGGCTTCTCCCCGAGCCTGGGAACCGCGCAGTGGGCGATGACCTGCACCCACTCCTGCTTCGCCCTGCTTAGCATAAGCCGGACACAATCAGGTGCATTAAGCCGAGCCTTTGCCGTGCCCGGCGCATGACGTGACTGGCAGAGGAACGTCTTCTCCTCCGATTCTGCTGATAGCATGTAATTCTCTTCAGCCCTTCAGCCCTAGCCAAATATTTGTGTCAAGCTGGGGAAAAAAATGCCAGGCGCAGCGCGGTGGGCGGAGGGAAGGGCAGCACGAGAAGGCTTCGAGACCGATTTCAGCACACAAAGCACTTCTTCCTTCTGCCCAGTCATCCTCGGATTAACGAGAAGGCCACGAGGTCATCCATCCCCTTTTTTAATTAACCTTCAGCAGGTTAAAAAGCAGACGACCAAGCTATTAGACAATCAATAAACCTGGGCCCTAATTCCACACCCACAGCACCAGTGGTGCCGGGTCCTGCAAAAGCCCCACTGGGCTGTGACCAGCAGCAGCTCCCTGCTTGTGGGGGCAGAGGGACCCTATGGTGTGCCCAGGCCAGCTGCCTTCCAGCTTTCACTCCTAACGCCGCAGGGATCTGGCACCTCCATCTCCTGTGCCACTCACCTGGCTCTGGCTGACCGGGAAAATCCTTTATTCACTTCGTTTTAAGAGCCAAAGGGCCCCAGCAGCAGCAGTGCTCCCGTGCTGAGGAGCGGCTTCTGCCCCACGCAGAGGTCTCGGTGCCACAGCTCTCGGGTTAAGGATATGCAACCATTTCCCTGAAGGATTTGGGAGCAGAAACAAATTATTTTCTAATTGCTCAGCGGGGAACAAAGGCACGAAGTGACTGCTGCGCCTCGGCTCCTCCAAAGGCACACGTGAACAAGCCTGGCCCAGGAAACACAAAGAGGAATATTTGCCTCAACACCGCCTTTCATGAGGCTGTAATCGAGGGAAAAAAACCCACGTGTGATAAGGAGAGTTCCTGGGGGTGCTGGCACAGCGATTGTTTTCTTTGTGACATGCAGTGGGGAAAGTTTGGCAACATTTGGGTACGCTGCTCTGCTGGCAGCCTCTCGTGTAAAGGAAGAAACCAAGTGTCTGTAACTCAAACAGCAAGCAAGGCCCAAAACTGGTGGCTTATCCAAGTGTTATGGCTCCACGGGAAAAAGGATCACGTTTCTGTACATCTTTTGCACTGTAAATGAAGAGAAAATGGATGGCTGGAGAGACACGCAGCACTAGGCTGCCCTCAGGACAGGGGTGTAGCTGCTACAAGCTGAAACCATCACCTGGCTGTTATCGAGGAGTGGAACAAAGGGGCACAGGAGGGCTAAAGGCGAGACCCAGATCTCACCTCAAAGCTTCCTACGGGAGGACGCCTTCAAATCCCACCAGAAGGCAGCAGACACTGAGCAAACGCCGCTGTTATTCTCAGGAGGAGATGAGTCCCTGCCGCCGACCATCTGCATCGTGCTGCTGACCCTGTGCTGTGTGTTGGCTCTCCCTAGGGGCAGCCGCCTGCATGGGAACGACTTCACCTTCACATTTAGCTGTGGGACACAATGACAGCACGTGCCTTCCTTTTACACCTCGAGTAGGTAAAATGAGTTTTACAACTCTAAAATGAGGTTTACAACTCATTTCAGCTTCAGACAGGGAGGCTGCTTCTTTACATAACTCTTTCTAATTAAGCAGGAGAGCCAGCCATCAGGACAGCAGAGGAGATCTGCTCTTTTACCCTCCGAGAGAAACACGATGACACAAGGGCAAAGTGTTTTTATCAGCTCCCCAGCTTGCGAGAGCCGACCCGCATCGTTCACAGGGATGCAGAGGGAGCAGGAGAGCAATCAGCAACCCATTAGCGAGCTGCTGCCGGCCTCCACCGCTGCCTCTGCTCCGCATCAGATGTCAGCGTGCTCACGTCAGCGGGCAGGAGGAGGGCACCGAGGAATTGTGCCCAGTGATAACGATATTATTGCAATTTTTAGCTTCGATTAGAGCGAGGGCAAGCATTTGGGATTTACATTGCCTCTTTAACCAAGTTTCTCAGATCTGGGGCACAAGCTTCCAGCGTAACTCAAACGGAGAAGGAAGTGCCCCAGCACTGCCAGCTGAAGCCACGATAACAACAAAGGGGAACACCGCAGAGGAAGCACGGCTGCTTTATGTTTGATTTTAACATCCCTGCTTTTATTGCCTGCGTTCAGAAGCCAGGGCCCACCTGCAAGACGCCGCAGAAGCACGAGGAAACAGCGAGAATCACCGAGGCTGCTGTGTCCCAGCAGGGCAGTGCTCCCGGAGCACACATCAGCTCCTCGGACTCTGCCTTCAGCAACGCTTGGTCCCCACGTACCAGAGATCCCAAACCCATCGGCTCAAGCAGCGTCTGCCCCTCTCCCACAGACTCCTTCCCGTAAATGAGAGCTGATTAGGCCATTTAAAAAGCAATGCAAAGATCCACGTTGATATATAGGTTTGTGTATCCCTCCGATGTTGTTTGCAATGCATCTGAAAGCCATTAGCGGCACTATTACCTGGCACGGAGACTTGGAGATGTTCAGAGCGTTTTAGCAGCACAGATATTGAAGTTATTTGTGCAGATCAGCTCCCTTCTTATACTGTCGAATCTTTAAATATAATAAGAAATTAAAATAGGAAAGCTACGTGCGTACTAGAAAGCAGGGGAAAAAAATCAGTAATCCCAGTGCAAACCAATCCTCATTATCTTTCATCTGCCAAAACCAAATTAAAATATCAATCAAATGTAGTGATCCAGGTAAAAACCTTAAACTGCATCTTTGGTTCAATAACAGCAATTATCGTGTCATTATTCTCAACTCGTTGATTCCTCAAATGAGATCAGAAATGACTGCAGCAAAACTAAAATAAAAACAACCACAAAACCTCAGCAAAAAAACACCATCATCCGCAATAGCTGAATTACTTCTGAATTGAGACACTTCCACCTCTAAAACAGGGAACGGTGGAATGAAATTAAGGTCGTCACCATTCCCGTTATGAAATACAGGCTGTTAAGAACCACTGCTGTCAAGTTTTCGCGTTAGTTATTTACTCGGTGTTTTGTCCCAAGTAAAAGCCGGTCTGAGGCTTTGCATTAAGCGGCGACGTGGCTGCGGTAGCTCCTCGAGCACTGCAGCCTGCTGAGCAAGGCACTTACACTGGAAATCCGACGTGCAGGCAGCGTTTGCCCTCCCACGCTCACGTGCCCAGCTGCCCCAGTTCACCACGAGTGGGATGGTGAAGCAGCAGCTGGGATCACCTTCACCCTCTGTCATTCCCCATCACGATGAGGAAATGTGTATCCTGCTCTGCAGCCTCCCCAGCCACTACAAGAGGGCTTTAATCCACACGAGTCCCGGTACGGATCGGACTGCAGGCGTGGATGCTCAAGTATTACCAGTGGTGGAAGGGAGCAGAGGCAGTGGAAATGCTTCAGCCGCTGCACACGATGCTACGTGCAAGCCCGAGGCCACCCCTAGTCCTGATTTCAGCGCCTTACTCACTGAGATCTCCTCCACAACGTGCTTGCAGGGATACCTGCTCAGGTAGTTGCATTCCACAGAGATCATTTTTGGGGTGTTCAGCGTCTGATCCCTGACGTGCCGAGTGTCAGCTGACAGCAGTTTCCTTTAAACCAGAACTTAAGAGCTGGTAAAGGAGGGGGTGACTTCGTTACTGGGAACGAGCCCCCAGCACACCAGCAGGGGCTGCGGGGCTGATAAGAGATGTGAGGAGCTATTAGCTACGGCCTGGTTCCTCCCAGACAGATCTATGTCCTCACTGCCACCCGCGAGCATTGCCACCAACATCAGGACACACTAAAACACCCTTTCTCACCCTAAAACAATCCCCTTCCACGAGGCAGCCCAGCCAAGCACACACCGTCGCTGCCTGCGGAGTTTGGCGACTGGGGATTGTCTCAACCAGGCCCTTTAAGAAATGCTACGTTCATGTAAATAAGTGATTTTATCATTTTTTTAAGAACAAATTAGTTGAGCGTATTCTACATAGTTATTTCATTTGTTTTTACTCCTGTTCATTTATTCCAATCTGCTGCACCTTCCCTTGGAGAGGTTATTAAATGCTCTGCTAATGGCCGCCAGCACTCATTTAATTCTTCCTAATGAACGTATGAGTGAGTAGCGGAAGCTATTATGTAGGGCTTAATAAAGGGCGGGAAGGAATTTCCTAAAATTTATTGCCACAGGCTGCTGCTTGAAGATAAAATAAATGGTAATTGCTCGGAACAGGAAAGAGGAGGATGATAAAATGTCCCTAGACAGGAGGTAAAAAAATAAATAAATAAATAAAAAATACCAAGTGCTGTGAACCCAAATCTCAAAGCCCCAAGGATCGCACCAGCAAGATGGTCTCCCCGTGGCTCTTCGCTTTTTGGTAATCCTGGAGCCGTTTCCTTTGAACACAGATGCTGAACGATGAACTCAATCTCAGCTGGAAGGATTATTTTGTGACAGCAGAAAGATAACCGCTCATACACCAGAGAAAAGAGTGGCATCAATTCAGATGGCATCTTATGAAAATATTATTTGTGGGAAAGAGACAACAGAGAAAAATTGAAGGAGGCTATTTGTGGACTATTTAGTGCAGGAATGCAATCTTTCCTAAAGTACAGGGTTTATGTTATGGAAGAGACACGTAACATTTTGCTGCAATCATGCCCCTTCTCTCCCATCGCTGTTCTGGTCAGAGCAATGGAAGAAAGGAAATTGCCGAGAGGTGGATCTGTGCATTATTGTTTCTTCAATTTCTGCTGCTGTTTGTTAAAATAAATAAAAATCAGCGGGCTGAACGAGGAAGAAAACACCTGAACTGGGGCGCCTGTCCCGCAGCGACGCGCTGCAATCACGCCGTCACCCTCCCTGCAAAGTCCAGGTCAGACCTCAACAACTGGCGAGAAGAAAGTGGAAAGCGAGGACCCATCCCACGGACCCACGATCTGCAGGAAAAGGCAGGTTTTCAGAACAAAGCTTGTAATGTGCGACCGTCTGCGTGATCCCTCAGACAACAGGACCCAGCCATACCCATGAGTTTGGGTAAAAACCTTGATCAACCTCATCCAAAGAGAATAATTGCAACAACAGCTTCCCATACAGCTGTCCCCAGAAAGGCACCACCACCGTGTGAGCACCCCCTTCACACCGTGCACCAGGAAGGAACGACTATGGAGAAGTGTAGAAAGATGTCAAAATAGCCAATTGAGCGGGCAAGACATCTATTTCCCTTCACACAAAGGGGCAGAAGGAAGAAGAACTATTTTCAATAGCAAGCTAATAGAGCCAAAAGCTTAAAAGGTGACCCAAGAAGAGAAACAAGATCAGGGTTGCTCTTTTTTGCTGCTTAGGGCAGACAAAGCCCCTCGTAGAAAGCTCCCATTTTTCATGCCAGCTCTGGCCATCTTAAAACCAGGGGAAAAAAAAGAGGATAAAATCCAATTTCTCTTTTTTAAATCTCTGGCGGGTCACCTGCAAGTGCAGGCCAGCGGCTTTTCTAGCAGGCAGTAAGAAATTACAATTTTCTTTTTTAAGCAAGGATTTCAGCTTCTTCAGCTCAGCAGCAGGGTTCCCAGCCTGTCAGAACACAAAGCAAGCAGCCAAGCTGCAAAGAGCATCCAATTTGAAGACAGACACTTGCTCCTCCAAGAGGAAAAGCAACAATTTGGAGAAAAAAAAAATCAGCTCGAGCACAGTGGAAGACAAACACAGGAGGAGTGCAAAATGTCAGGGCATGCGCTACACAAATTCGCAAACGGCAGAAGGACAGCGGGTAGGCACCTACCAAAGAGCATTCTCTAAGTTATGTCAGAAGAATTTAAGCTTTATTTCCCACCCCAGATGAAAAATCAAGTCAAAATGAACACAAGGCGTTCTGTGTGTTGGCACTAGCACCTGTACAAAAGGCTGTGCTTTGATCTAAACCAACCAACACAAATTAGCCCGTCCCCAAGTACCCTTGGGCATTTCCACCCCTTTTCTTATCCCTTTTCTACCCCTGAGGAGGAAGAAGCAGCCTTCTTTCCTCTTTCCAATACACAGTTCAATTGTGCGGGGACAACCCTCGGATTGAGGGGAAATGCTGGAAAAAATCTTGGTTATTCGTTCAGATGCTGAACCAGCTGGCGCTGGGCAATAAGGAAAGGCCCCGTGTGATGGGCTTTTCTGTCGGGTTTTATTCGGGTAGGTTCTGGTGGCAGCAGCTTTCCTTCCTGCTGTCTGCAAGAACCCCTTCCACCGGGTACGATCCCGGGCTAGGAGGAAATCCCACAGCAAGGTGCGAACCCCGGGGGCGCCAGCCTCAGCAATCGAGAGCCAAGCACGTTGCTTCACCTCCTCCAAGTTTTTCTTCTTTAAACACTTCATGATGAGAAAGGAAGGAGCAAGGGAAGTGCCCTACCTCGTCTCTACCATCTCTTCTGTAGCCTAAAGGAATCTGTTTGCTCAGCTTTGTGTCCCGCACTGCCATAACAACATGCCATCGTGCTGTGCGCTTGGATCCGCTGTAAATAAACGACAGTTTTCTTACACACCAGGAACACAACAACTACGTTTTTGATGTCCTTTGCCTCAGGCAGGGCCTTTCTCCTCTGCAGGAGGTGCAAAGCTCACATCAAGCTGCCCGCCAGACCCCACTGCACAGGGGTGGTGACAGCAAAGAACCCAAACCCCAAGGAGATCACCTGTGATGACTGCACTAAGAGGTCTCGGAGGTAGGAGAGAGCACCTCGGCTCGCATGAGGTCGGTTTTCCTTCTGAAATTTTTAGCAGTAGTGCATTTTTAAAATTCAGCTGCGAGCGATTCCAATCTGAGAACGGCAAAACGTCCCGTATTAATAATGCAAACAGAAACCGCCCGTCTGATTCGCTCCAGTCCTCAGTCCCCGTCCCCAAAGGGCCTGAGCTGCCTTGGGGGAGCGTTTCACAAGCAGCACATCAGCTTCCAGCAACGCGGCTTCGGCAGATGAAAGCCTCAGCCACGGACCAGGGACCAGCCGCCGCGCTTCTGATTCTGGAATTTAAAAGCAGCCACATCCACGGAGCTGCTCCAGCTGATTTAAAGGCAGAACCACCAAAATCTCTGCAGAAGCCGGCCCTTCAGACACCGCTCGGTGCTGCTCCTGCCCAGCACCTACCCTTCGGCAGGCCGCGACTCACCCGCGGTGGGTGACGAGGCGCCCTCAGCTCCGGGTGATTCAAGCCTCGCTGGTGGCCATGTCATAGCAAGGGCTTCACATCATCAGGTTGGGAAGTCCAGCTGAAGCTTCCTAATTTGGGAAAACCATGGGTGATGGCGATGTCTGAGCTGGAAAGCATCTGCTCCGGGGCGTCTGCGCCCTTCACCTTGACCTGGGGGTTGTTAATGTCCCGCAGGGCTAAATGACGTGAGTGCGGCTGAGTCGCTGTAACACTGACTTTGTGGGGGGAGAAAAGGTAACAGAAGTCCCCAAATATGACATTTAACGTGTTTTATTACAACAGACACCTCACGCATCCCCGTGGATTCGTGCTGCTTATTTCAGTAAACCTCACGTTGGCATTGCACCATGCTGTGACTCCGGACGGGATGACAAACGCAGCACTGCTCGCTATTTTCACTTCACGTCCCTGAAACCCCGTGTTCTTACCCACAAGCACAAAGCCACCTTACTGTGCAAGGAAGTCCACGACTACTGGCGGAGAGCTCTGCTGGGCAGCATGGCAGGACCTGACAGATCGCCCCACAGAGGACAACACAGCGACTACATCAGCACTTAAAACTAATGATTACCTCCGGAACTCCAACCACGATTGTCTGATTCATCTTCTTGCTTGGCTCAAAAATCCTATCTGCTTATTTGAGGGGGTTTATCAGCACTGTAGGTTCTGGTAAGCAGGGTCCCTGCAGGATCTGGCCCCTACAGAAACAAGTTCCTACACTAAACCCACAGGCGGTGCAAGCAACACCAAAGCAATGCCTCTGGCACCGTACTCATCGTCACCCTCACTGCACGCCCCAGCTAGAACAAGAAAAAGGCATCAGAAAGTCCTGCACCGAGGTTTAATTGAACTTGAGTTTCCCCAGCAGCTTGTTCTCCTGATGATATCGAACAAAAAGAGTCAGGCAACACGTGCAGCCCTACGTGATCACCTCGCAGCGCTAATTGTGCCGTGGCACCTGAAGCAGCACCGCCCCGAGAGCCAAAGGGGTGTGGGAGATGTAACCGAGAACCCACAGCACTCACAGCTTCTGTACAAACATCAACAGTACCGAGTGATGGGAACAGCTTTGTCTCCCCTCCGGCTCATTTCCAGGAAAGGATATCTATTTTTTATTAAATAGCTACGCATTCAGAGAATATATATATAGCAAACATTTAACGGAACCCATCAACGGCCTTAAAAGAAGTAAAGGTTCAATTGCAAGTAATTTTAAATGCATTTCTTATCCATCAAATTAAGTGTATTTAAGGAGAAACAGCTTGGCATTAATTCAATACTTTTCATTTGGGCTTTCCGAAGTTATTTGCAAACATGAGGTGTAACCAGACAACAACAGCTCTAATCACTGTTCCCGTAACGCTGGCTCCACTGGAACGTACCTTTTAAACCAACATTATCCGTTGTCAGATTTACAGAGGATATGAAGACAGCTCGGAATTAATAAAAATAAAAAAACCATTCAAGCATACATATTTACAGCCCAAACTATTTTGCTTGATGCACTAAATCTCCTGCATTATAATAAATTTCTCCCATCCAAAAGAGATTTGAGTAAAATAGAGAATTACTAGATTACAGCTTCTCTTTTGTGGGCATTGTTATGACTTCGTAAAAGTTTAACTCCTCAATTAGTTTTGTGATAGCAATTCTGACACCCACTGTGTAAATAGCTCCAACAGGCTGCATACTGTTTTCTGCATCCTCCCCGAGTATCCTCGCCAGGAAAACTTCACGTTTAGAAACGCTGGGCACAATACTGAAAGAGGATTTACAAAATCAATGTTTATTCTGAGAGGACCACGCGATTAAATATAAAGGAATAAAGATGCGCATACACAATTTTAAAAAGTCTGTGTGGCAGAGCAAAAGAGGAGGGGAAAATGTGATCAAATGCAGAAGTCAACAACAGTTAGAAGGGCATACAGCACTGCAACCTATTTTCTGTTGTTTTCACCCTGAAGAACAGGCTGAAACGGAGCTCAAGGTAGCAATGGAGCGAGGTTTTCCCATTAAGAGCAAAAGCAAACATCATCTCACAACTGTTTTTTTTCCAATCAGTGTGTTGGGTCTGAGCGAGCTTGAAACAGTGATAGGTGTAAAGGAACTGAGAAGCTCTGACAGCCGCTCCTTCCGAAATGCAAGGTTGTCACTTCTGACCCGGGTTCCTGCCACGAGCTTCTGCTCATTTCCCAGCCACCTCCCATGCAGGGGCTGATTTAACCAGTTAGCCATTAAAACGATTCCAAAAAAGACACCTAGTGGCCAGTGCCCCAAACGGCAGTTGATTTTTCTCAAGGCTTACTCTAAAGGTATCACAGGTGCAAAGGCTTGGGCTGACCACGCCGGTGCCCTGTTGATAACCTCGGTGGTCGCACCAGGAGTCAAGAACTCCCGCACGTACCTGCAGGGCACAGCCCCTCGCCAGCTGCCTCGCACGAGAGGGCACAGAGGATGCACTGAAATTAAGCAGCCTTAACATGAATGAACTAACGAGCATTTCCCCAAAGCCTGACAGCTTCCTCTTTTAAAGTTTAAAGTTTAGAAGAGTCTGAAGCAAACAGGGTTTGCAATGAGCAGGCTGTGCTTCAGCAGGTGAGTTTAGGACACAGCTGGGCACGGCTCGGGGCCTGGAAATGATACGGTGAAGTTCTAGTCCTTAGGTAAAAGCAGGGCACGGGGACAATGCAACGTGAAGCAGCAGCCCTCTCCTCTCAAGGAGTGATGGTCTCACATCTGTGTAAATCAGCAGCAAACGCTCTGTGGAAAAGCAAGCTCCACGCTTTCTGCAACCTAGCTGGAAACAGCAAGGAAGAAGGGCTGGGATAGAACGATAAAAATTAACTAAAAGCCTGAATTCAGAGAGTACTCCAGGCAAAACTAGAGAAAGCTGGTATTCAGGGCATGCTCACCCTGTCATTAACAGGAGACACGTGGAGAGGAACTCTTTCCAAAGCCTACAACACACTTTCAGCAGCTTTGTGTTGTTTTGCCATCAGGTCACTGCGACCTCCAGCTGTTTCAAGAGAAGTTACGCTTAATACCTATGTGCAGAATTGGGATTAAATGTGCCAGTTTAAAGAAAAATGCTAAGAACTAAGGAAAAACATTGCCTTAGCTCTGCTTCTTAAAATTGACTAGACGTTCATTGCCCTTTTTTGTCCAGGATTCCTCCATGAACTGATTACATGGGCAGTTTGGTATGCAGATTAACAACCCCACCAGGTTGTTTAGATTGATCTTTGATCAGCGTAGAGCAAGACGCAGTTAAAACAAAAATAAAAATAAAAACCAAACCAACACTGTGGCCTAACTTCTGCTGAAAGTGCTTTACGTGCTCCTACAGCCCCAGACCTCTGTGGCTCACAACAAACCTTTTTACAAGGAGACTTACTACCTCTTGCAGGAAAGAAAGCAAAGTCCACCTGAAACAATAACTCCAGAAGGCCAGCGGTGTTTTAAAGGCTTCCTTCAGTCTGCAGGAACACAAATGAAATAATTTGCAGTGCAGGAAGATGCCACCGAACACCCCTGGGCACACAATACCCCGGCAATAAATACAGGTTTCAAACCTTGCGGTGTGCAGCACGTAGACCAACGGAGCTGCAGCCGTGTTCTGTGCGATCTGGGGGTGCTGAAGGCTTTGAGCTGTGGTGCTGGGCGTCCTGCCTCCAATCCTGAGCACATCCCCGCACCAGGAGGATATTTATAAAGAGCAGAAGCTACTCCAGGCACTCCTCACCTGCCACCTCGCCAGGGCGCTGCTCGCAGTCCCACCCACGGGAGTCAACGCAGCACGATCCCCTAAAACCAACACCACTTTTTATTCTTCCATTTATTTCTTGCCTGCTCTACCAGGTTCTCAAAGCACAGCGTCCCTGCCTCACAGCCACAAAGCCATGTGTTTCTCCAGGGCCACCTCTGCCTCCTAGTGCCCACGCCACAGCACCGGTGGCACGAAGCATCGAGGACAGGCCCCTGCACCCCCAGCTCTCTGCTGCAGGACGCTGCCAACTCCTCACTTCCCAGTTCAAGACTTAAACGCTGCCGTTTAAAATGCTGCAAGTCTGTTGGCAAATTTTGAGGCGTGCTGAAGGAGATGATCGCTCGCAAGCCATGATCTCCGTTTCTAATCCCCCGCAGCTTTCTCTTGCCTCCCCGTCCTGATCTCCTCGCAGAGCCTTTCTATTAAAACGTGTAAATAACGAGAATGCAGAACCAGCACAATCTATTAACGAAGCTCTGGCATACGAGCAACTGCTTCATCACGAAGGAGCTGAACTGCTTAAACATGGCAAGCTATCAAAGATTAGGCGGTGCACAAAACAGAACCGCTTTTGCCCAGGAAAAGGATTAGCCTTTCCCCATCCTCATCTTCCACCTCACCGCGCGGAAAAACAGTTTAGCAAATCTTAGGCCTCGTTCCTAGCATATTCCTGCCCTGGATCAAGTTCTGCACGGGGGCTTCTTAGTGAAACTTAGTGGTATTTGATAATTGGAGCAGGAAAAATGATAGCGAGGGCTTTGTATGATGGAAAGGGATATAGTGAGAGGCAGCACACAGATCTGCATTTGGTGTGCAGCAGATGTCAGCATTACCCAGATTAATACTGAAGCACATCGGGGCTGGGTACATAAGCAGTGATCTCAAAAGCCATAGATAATTCTCTCCTAATAGAGATGAAAATTAAAGTTTGGGACTTGCCAAATCTCTAAGCTAATAACGAAAAAAGTTCTGTCGGTTTAGAACAGAGGCTCAGATATCGAAGGGGGGTTTTAAATGGGGGATTTCCACGAGGCCGACGTTAGCAATACAGTTTCAGGTGAAAGGTCTAGGTGGAACTCGAGCAGTTAAGCTGTCTCCTTCGAGTCTCAGCTTTCGCAGGTGGTGAGGCAGACACTGAGTGTAACAATGTCCCGAGGAACAAGGAAAAGAGAGATACGCAAGGTCTGCAGCCACACGGGTTTTAAAGAAGCAGTTCTTGAACGGAAGGAATCTCACTTAAATTACTTCCCTGTATGGGCAATTCACGATCTAATAAATTTATATTGCATATAAAGTACCTGCAAGATAAAGGGTAACGAGTACAAAGTCGCCTATTATTGCTTGTCTTGGAGCGTCCAGCTGAGAGAAATATATTCCAAAGTCTTCAGGCTACTAACAACGTTTTACTCACAACAGAACAATAACTGGAGCCTCTTGGAACTAGGTATTTTCCTACATGGTATAAAAAGAGAGCAACATTTCATTAAAATAATAAATACTGATCTAATTACAGCAGTATATATTACATTACATGCTTGCATACGCTGCTCGGTCACTAAGTCATTAGGAAGGAACCAAAGCAATTTACTCGTTTTCATAATTTTCGCAGTGGAAACAAAATTTAATGATGTAAACCAAATTAGATCATTAAACCTAAAGACTCTTAAAAAAAAGTAAATTTTAAGATCAGCAGTACAGGCAAAGATACTTTCAACTGATCTTTTTCCTAACAGTGAATGTCACAGGGCTGGTCTCCAACCAGCAGCTTTGGCAAGCTTACGCCACAGATCGGTTTGGGGCAATTACTTCCTCATTAAAGCACCAAAACTTTCAGCACCCTTATAAGAAAACGTTTGAAGCAATATGAAAAAGTTTATAGTAGCCAACTTCAGAAGTATTCAGTACCAGAAATACAGGAAAAGCGGATCCAGTTCCTGCAGTTCTCCTATTTTCAGTAAGGTAAGAAACTTGCTGAAGCTTCCCTATCGCTTTCTCATACAGAAAATAAAGCTGAAAGCTGAGCAGCTATCGCTCCCTGGTAGCACGGAGGTGTAATACAGATTATAAAGCAAGCTCCTTCTCTCTCTACCAACTCCGCAGTCAGATATATAAACTTTGACACATGCTGCAAAGCAATAAAAAACGTGGCTATGATTTATAGCAGAAAACAATGAAAGTGATGAGCCTGGGTTTGCATCCATCACTGATTCTCTGTACGTAAGGAGAGGTGGCACATGAAAGTTGCATGCCCAAAACCTCTCCAGGCAGTTTCTGCTCCCCGCAGCCAGCCAGTGCTGACTGCTGCAGCAAAAGTGGTGCTAACGACAGCAGAGACAGGTACCAGAGCTTTGGCATCATGTGAACGACCCACGTTTCAGGTCTCTACTTACCAAACTTCCCAGTATTAAAGCCAAAAAGCTCGCTCAAGGTCTGACACCACAAGCATGGACAGATGGCCCCCGTTCTCAGCTGCTATCTCCACCTACGTACAAAACCCAGCTTTTGGGGCACACGCAAGCAGGGAAACCCCTCGAGATCTCACCCCTCGCAGCGCTGCCCCACTGCTGACCAGGCAGCAACCCCACAGCCAGCAGAGTTCGGTAACCTCAGCTCTTCTTCACCTCAGCAGCACAAGTTAACCATTAAAATTCATTTTTCAAAGCCTTCGGGTGCTGCTTTTGCTCAGAGCTCCTGCCGCACCGCGATGCTGCAGGGCAGCTGCTCATCCCCCATGCAGCAGCACCCCAAGAGAGGCAGAGGTGTGATGTTCATGGAGGACTCTGAGTCTCGGGGCAAAACACGTTTTGTTTTCTTCTTTTCAAAAGCGTGAGTTCTGCTGAGAACGACGTCCTGGTACTACTGGGCAAACCAACCTGCAGTGACAAAATCCATCCCACTAATCAGATACTGGCCAAGGTTTTGCTCTCAGTTGGATACTCCCCAAAAGCAGAGACTACAGACTCATTTCTCAGCTGAGAAAAGCATAGGGGAAGAGGCAGACATTGCCATTATACTTTCTCAGCTGCACCGTCAAGGGCTACCCCGCTGCCCAGGGTAACTGCACCAGAGCCAACTCAGCACGTAAAATATTCTTAGCGGATAAAGGAACAAGACAAAGAACAACGCCAAAACTTGCCCACAGATTTTTCCCACAATTGTCAACTCACGACAAAGTTTAGAGCTTTTCTGCATTATTCCAGCCCAGCGTCTGACCACCAGCAGAGCTGATTGCTGGCCACTTGCCTTCTTGCTTTTCAGAAGCCACTTGATGCATTGCTTCGAGTGCTACAGCCTGCAAAATGGAATTCCGGCCCTGAAGGTCATTTTGCCATACACTGTTAGCACCTGATAATATTTACCAACTTAATTTGCCTATTTACCCACCAAATTCAGTACTAGGGAAGCATTTAAGCTCTCCAGTGCTCTGAAGATCACCACTAAACAGGTGGTGATCCTGAGGTGGCCGTAGTGGACTTAGCGGGGAGCGGTCCCACTGAAACACCAAAGTTACAGACAGCTTTACCAAAAGACAACCAGAGCAGGTCGCTACTACCAACCCAACTTTTTGTGTATTAAAACAAGAGCCTCAACCAAGTACCTTTAAGAGTTCAACTATCACTAAGGGTTAGCTTTAAGCAGCCCTTAAGGCAGGCCCAGTCAGAAAATCCACACACAGTGGTTAGCATTCAGAAGAACCCATGTAATGAAAATGCTGAAAGACAAACATGGAAACAATTCAAGTCCTAAGAAATCCCAATCTACTTTTATAAGATGCACCCTACAGCACCACTTCTGAATAGCACTGAAACCACAAAACACTATTCTGTCCATCAGTTATAAAGTCAAGAGGTCATAAGGTCTGTATGTCAGATTATATATATATATATATTTCAAAGACAAAGTTATTGATTAAAAAAAAAAAAATGAGGGAGATGAATAACTTTCTACAATGAGCTTTGCTTCCTCAGTATTTTTCTAGATATTTTAAGACATCATTTTTCAGGCTAGAAGGAGCCCAAACTCAAAATAGAGCTGAACAACACAGAACCGGTGGTACAGCCTTCTCCTGCCAGCACCACGAAGAACCATTTCATTTACTCAAAGGCAGAAACTTTTCCTCATGCAGCTAAGTGAGGCTGATCTGTTGCAGTTCTCCGAACAGATGTACTGGCCTTGATGTCCCCTTTCAAGTTTATTCTTTTCTAAATCAAGCCACCGAGGTCTCTCGTGGACATATGGTACACGGACATTATAGCTGCTGTTTTTCTTTCCAAATGTACTGGGATCTTCTGACCTGGGGTCACACCAGCATAAAGTTACCATCTGCCTGCTCCTGTTACATGATCAAAAAGGAGCGTTTCTGGCTCTTCTGCTACATCAAAACACCAAAGGTGGGTAGAATATTGCACTGCTTGCGGCGAGGGCTTGCTGTATCTCATCTGACCTTGAAACTCTGTCCAAAGTAGCAAAAGCAGCGACCAAACCGGGGTTGGAGGAGTGGGTGTAGCACGGTGCGGACAGCACAGCTCGGAAAAGTCCTGCAGCAGGTTTATCATCGGGGGGCTAAGTTAGCACTTACTCCCCAACCTTCCAGTAATTACCTCCAATATCCAAATAACCTCAGCGCACAAACACTGGGCAAAAATCAGAAGGAAGAGCTGTGACTCAAAGTAGTATTTCAGTACATCTCTGCTGGTGTCTCTGCTAAACGCTGCGCAGGATTTCTTGGTCCCTTCTAGAAACACAGGGTAAGAGAAAGTTTGAAAGCAAAGCCCGGGTAAAGTGAAACCAAACCAAAGCTGTTCCACTTACTGGTGGGTTATGTTCTCAGAGAGCAAACATTTTCATTTTTGATTAGATGAAGACTATAGACACAGTTTCATTTTGTTCACAGATAAACTT
Source organism: Anas platyrhynchos (assembly GCF_047663525.1). Taxonomy (NCBI): domain Eukaryota; kingdom Metazoa; phylum Chordata; class Aves; order Anseriformes; family Anatidae; genus Anas; species Anas platyrhynchos. The sequence goes on from NC_092604.1 coordinate 10,244,360, forward strand.
TCCTGTGAGGTCAGAACCGTCGAAGAAGCTTTACGAAAATCCTACCCACCAGCCTGGGACAGAGGCCTACTGCACGTTTTCTCAAAGACTATTAGAACTGAAAAACCACTGAGCAAAAGCAAGGATTACTCCAAAAAGTACCAGAGAAACAATTCATTTCTGTGCCTAACTTTTGAAAGAGATGCCTTTAGCTGAGATCTCTTCTGACATTTAAAAAAACAAATAAATCATTTGCAACATTTACAAAGCCAACCAAGTTCTAGTGCACTTTTAATCTGCTGTGATTTCCTGAGATTCTTGACCCCTTCTTAATTGGTGGGATGCCAACAGGTGAAAGGGCTGCTATACCCCTAACTCGGCCACTTTTAGCCTCTTGCACTTAAATCCATCACAGCACAGGATCAGCGCTTAACTGGCTATGAGAAACCACTAACCAAAAGTGCTGTAAACACACCGAACAAATTAACAAGGAACTATTTTATTCCCACCAGTTGTCACAACAGCACTATCCACAAAGTTTCCAAAGCAGGCTATTTTTTTTTCCAAGTAGTAGAACCCCTTTTGTAAAGATAATTGAAAACACTTGTCAGTGGCAATAGCATCACCATCAGCTGTGGTTCATCAATACCTACGAAATAAACTACTCAAAAAGGATGAAACACTTACATAGACCTTAAAAACAAACAAACAAACAACAAACATATCCAGGGCAAGAATGAGAAGCTTGTAGGACGTTAAAGAGCTACTTCCTTGTATTCCATGTTTAGCAGAATCACAGCCCAGGTTTTGAGTAATCTGATGCACGTGGAGTAATTTCATAAGAAACAATCACAGAAGATTCACCTTAAGCACGAAGGGAGAGCAAACAAAAGACTTCCATGAAGAACAGCATTTTTGTACCTGCACTATGCACTTCAGCAAACACATGCCACATCCATGTGGGTAAATCAAAATTAAACCAAGAGAAAAACCAGCTGAAACACCTTACCATGTTCGACGAAGACGTTACAGTGCGGGCCCCCATGCCTCGATGACTCCTTCTTCCCTGCTCCTTTGATAAAGTGCAGGGCGGGCAGACTTGGCCTCCTTTGGTCCCCAAGAACTTTTCCAGGCTGCTGCCCCATAAAGCAGCTATGGGCAGCCTTTCCCAGGACGAGAAGCTTCAGCAAAGTCCGTGACCCCCGATCTTCCAGGCTGGGAAGGAGCTCTGAAGGAGAATTCGCTTCAGGTGGGCGTGCTGGCTGCACTCACCACGTAATAAAGTCACTTGAGGCAAAGACCCAAGGCAAGCACGGCGTCTCCCAACGCTTTCGGTGACAGCAGCAAGGCTTCTTAGGTGGCTTGACGAAAACAAAAAAAAGGAAAGTTAAAGAGTTCCGATCCTAACAAGTGTCACCAAACAAGTGTCACCGAAGTTTCACGTCGCCGTCCGCGGCGTGTCTTCCACCGAGGGCAGCAGGGTCAGGTCACCTCACGCACGCCAGACCCCGCGTGTAGGCTCACCCCGGGCAGGAAACGCTCATTCCCCCCCCCAGCGACCAGCGTCGAGGCTCCTTTTTTTCCTTCTTCTTCTTCTTCTTCTTCGTTCTCCTTTTTTTCTTTTTCCTTTTCTTTCGCATAGCATTGAGCCGGCCAAGGCCAACCAGCCGGCACCCCCCCACCCACCACCCCAAAGGCTTCAGGCGGCCCGGCGGGGGCACCTCAGAGCCCGGCGGCCTCCGGCCTCCCCCGGCCTCGCCTCGCCTCCTGCCGTGCCTCTCCCTCGGGGCGAGCTGGGGGGGTGCCGGGGGGCCATGGAGGCCGTCGAAGCAGCTCTGGGCCCGCTCTCGGCTGCCTGCCCCCGGCCTTCCTCACGGGGAGGAGGAGGAGGAGGAGGAGCGGGGGCTGCAGCCGGGCTCCTGCAGGGAGGCTCCCGCACAGCACCCCCGGGAGGCCGAGCGGGGCCGGCTGCAGGAGGAAAGGAGGAGGAAGGGGAGGCTGACAGGAGGAAGGGGGACAAAGCTGAGGAGGGTGAGGGGGGAGAGACCCCCGGGAGAGGGGAGGGAGATGGCGGAACCCGCGGCCGGCAGGCGGTCACAGCCCCTTCCGGCCCCTCCTCCGCCATCGCCGCCGCCTCCCGCCCGCTGCCGGGCCCTGAGGGGGGGGCACGAGGCTGTGAGGAGAAATAGGGCTTGGATTGGGGAGAAAATGAGGGAAATGGGGGCTGTGAGGGAATAATGAGCGCTGAGGGGATGGGGAGCGAAGCCGTGAGGGGAATGGGGGTGCCACGGTGGGGTTTGAGGGGGTGCCCCCGCGTCCCTCAGGATGAGGGGGAGCTGAGGGGAACGGGGTGAAGGTGGAAAGGGCAGGTGGGAGAGGTGTTTGTTCATATTACAGCACGCAATGGTGCGAATTGAGGATTAAAGTTGGGCTCTTCCCCTACGCGGAGCACAGCCAAGGGCCCGGAGAGCTCACGGCACAGCCCTTGTCCCTGTTCGAGGCCACCCAAGTGGCTTCCTCCGCCTGTCAAGGAAAGCTGGCTGACCCTCGGACCACCTACAGCCCCCCTGCCATGAGGGATTTAAGACCCCAGGACAGCTCAGGACCCTGCGTTCCCCGCAGGGATGTGGAAGGATGAGGAGACCTCGACCTAGGCAGCTGCACGCCCCGCCAGCAGCTCCTCCGCAGGCAGGGAGCAGTCGTCCTGCCTGCACAAAGGACTTGGCTTCAGCGGATATGCAAAACTTGACACCGAAAACATCCACAGAGGCCACTGGAAGAGGCAATAAAACAAACACAATTTTATTTGTGCACCATTCTGTACCACGCCAGAGTTAAACCCCGCTTTGTTCAACCCGTTAGCTGTGCAGCACACGCGGTCCCCACGCTGCGGGGCACAGCCCGTGACGCCGGAGATGTTTTAGTTCCTCGTACATTCTCCGCTTCACCTTGGGAATAGAGGAGGGTTGAGGCAGCAGGATGAGGTCAGGGTGTCTTGGTCAAAGGTCTGCGTCTGCTCCCACTTGACAATGGGAGAACACACAAATGCAATTTCTGCAGTAGCCTCCTGCTCGGGGTAACCATCTGGCCACAGAGTGGCTTGTTTATACGGGCTCCTCCCTTGTGACAAATCCAAACACACTCCACATCTACGCCACACTCAAGGTCCCTGGCTGACATGTATTTTTCATCTTCCTGCAATAGCATTTGAAACATAGCCCTTCTTTCAGGCCTAAGGGATTCTCCACACCTCTGCTGCGCCCGCCTGCTCCTACATTGCTAATTCTCAGCCAGGAGACTGATCCCAAACCATTTTTATTGCATTTTCCCCTTAGTGACTCAAGTACCAATGGTGTTTGTGCTACACACGCAGCAGAGAGAAATTCTGCAACGTTGCCCTGAGACAAATCCAGGGGCACAGCCCCTCAGCAGAATTTCTCCAGGTTTATCTCAGTAATGGAGATCAGCTTTTCACGACGATGATCTATCTACTCAGCTCCAATGCATACCCGGGCTGATCCCACGGATTGAAGGAAAATGAAGAAACAGCTGTCTGTCAACACAGGCTGAGCAACCTGAGGGAAATTTCTTACTAGATTAGTCAGTACCCACCACTCCTTAACGAAAAAATTGCTCCCTTCTGAGCGCAACAGGAGCATTCTGGATAATCTCTATCAGGTACCGTGGTAGGACTGAAGCAGAGTGAAATCCAGAAGAAATTTCAGTACCTTTTCCATTTACCTTCCCTTACACGGGGGGTTGTTACATCCAACAGCTGCCGTGATATTTTCTCCATTTCCCCTGTAACAATATCTTAAACCACTTGACCGAATACCAAGCCTCACCACGTTAATTGCCAGTCCTCAGAAACCTGAGACAACCATTTCGAGACTGCCTTTCATCTCAGTGGGATTTCAGTATCTTCCAGGGTCTGCTCGAGGCTTTGTATTTATACCATTCACCTCACTTGAACAGCAAAACTGCACACAGATGATACAGAAGTAACATAATAGCAGCAGTAATTGGATTAATAATCCATTAGCACAGATTTGAAGTCCCAGTGGTTATTACTGGAAGCGAAGGGAGGGGTTGCCGTTCTTCATATTAGTTCATGAATCAACACTAGCACCAAGAAACAGGAAATTTATTTCTACAGATGAGTGATTTGTGCTCTCGTTTCTGCAGGCAACACTCACCAGCGAGGGAACTATTTACTAGCTCCACTTGCAAGCACATCTGTACTATGTATCAGCCCCGGAATAGGCAGCACAGGCAGGGGCTGTGGCTGGTTTATAAACAGGCTCGATGCTGGCAGACAGCAGTGACCAGAAATTGAATTGGTCTAAGCTGGTTTAGTGCGTACATGGGCATTCTGTGTATGTTAATTTTTCCCACCTGTTTCAGCTATGGTTTCGTTCCTAAACCACAGAAACCATAGTTCCTTCTTTTTCATCCCTCCTTCTTAGCTGCCTAGCAAAATCCCGCAGGCTATTTAAAGAACGCAAGAGGATGCTGCTTTTGCTGGAGTCCTCCTTTACATCTTGAGCACTTCCCATTTCAGAGGCATCTATACAGCTCGACCTGCCTATGCAGAGGGGCCCTGGCTTCCCCAGTCCTGTTTGCCAAACCTCCCCCAGTCCCCTCAACTCCCCACTCGTCTCTGGTGGGCAATGTAGAAGAGGCATTTGCCATACTGTGGGTCATGATTAGTACCTGAAGTCTCTGCATGGAAACTGTGAGCTCTGGCAGCACATCCCATCGCTAGAGAGGTGGATGAGCACTGGTCAATAGCTCTCAATATTTATCGAAGAGAAAAGCCACAAGGATTCAGTCAAATCATCAGTAAATGGCTGCTGGGCACGTCCTTCTATCAGGCACCTTTGAAACTGCTTAGGAAGTTTATCCCTCCCCAGCCAGTTTGTCATTCCCATCTCTTATCACTTGCTGGCTTGTGAAGCTACACTAGATGGGGTTGCAGGAACTGCCAACAAGCCCCTTGTTGAAGCTTTCTCACAGAATTTAGGTCTGGGCTTGGCACTGGCTGAATGTGCAGAGAGCAGCAATGACCTCTCGTGGCCATGGAGAAAACCGCCAGGACCCCCATTTCCCTACACAGATCAGAAGTGATCAATAAGCAAACCTTTCCTGCTTGTGCTCCTGTTCATAGGTTGAAAAACAAAACTGTCAGGAATCTGGGAGCACGTAACTGGATGAGTCCCACGTCCTTCCCTGTTTAACACATTCCTGAGGCCAAGATATCAGGAATGCTGCAGTGTGCAGATGAAGCAGTCTAGATCTAGCTCATTGTTTCTCAGGTTAATTATTCATTTATTGAGAATAAGCAGCCAAAGTTCATGCTGGGAAGACAGGATTAGCATGAGAAGCCTGGACATGGAGCATAGTTTTAAAAAGATGCTGCTGTGCAGAAAAAATAAGGAAAAACATACAAAGAAGGGAACTCATCTGTGCAGGCACATCTTGCTGCAGAGACACCAGCTCCTTTTTCCTGAGATTCACGTTATCAGAACCTGGCACTGTCTCACCTTGCAGGTCTGACAGCCCACAATTGAGAGCACTTCTACCACATTACTGACGGTGCTTTCAAGAGCCTCCTAACCCACCCCCAGATCCTTCCTGACCTGTTAGATGCCTGCAGAGAGGTTGCTGAAGGACAGAGGAACATTTTGCGTTCATCTAAGAGATCAGCAGAACCATTTCCAGGTATCAGATCTCTCTGGGAGGTGGTGCAGTACAGTCTCTTCATCTTTTTTTGCCCTTTACCTGGCATAGTTAAGTAGCAGAGACAAAAAGAGTGCTACTGGATGAAATACAGATAACTCAATAGCCTTCAAAAATGCTTTCAGAAAAGGGAACATCAGACACTATCTCATTGCCTGTACGTCCCCATAGATGCTTCACAGCAGAAACCCCAGTCTCCCCAAATAGTACTAAGATAAACAGCTGCTACACTACAGCAGAGGGATAGAAAAAAAAAAAAAAAAAAAAAAGGTATTTTTCTAATTGGAAGATGCAGAGACTGCTGAAGCTTTCGTTCTCTGTGCTGTTCCCATCCATGCTGATGCAGATAACGCTGGTAGCAGCTTTATATACAGACCCAAATATGTCACCATCAGGCTTTAGTCTTCAACCTTCCCAAGTCATCTTGAGGATGCAATTGTTCTCACATTTCCTAAGGAATCCTCGCAGAACTCAGAAATAACCAATTCCTGGATTTTGCATGGAATGTTCCACTGACACAGCCCCAGGAATTTAAGTACGATTTCACAGAGGCATCAAGGGCTAAAGTTTGAGTTTTGCAGCAGCAGAATGGATTACCCATGTCCTTGCTTGTCCTTAGCCACTGAGCTCCATAATGCTCTGCTAAGTGTTTAGGTAGCAGCGCTGGTGGCAGAGATCCAGCCCTTGTTATTTGGAAAGAAATGAAGCAAAGCTGCTGAAGATTACTACAAACATGATCTGAAGCTGCCACCTAGTGCTTACTCTGGACCACAGGCAGAGCAGTCTGCACCAGATGAAAAGCAAGGAAGGATATTTCTTGTTCCCAGGAAAAGAGTGAGCAATTTTTTTTCCTTTTGCCTGAGGCAAGCATGAGAACTTGAAACATTAAGATTAGATTCAGGGGGAATTGGGGTAGACTTTTTGATTTTTCATCCTTTTTAACAACTATAACATTGTAGTGCAAGCAGCTCTAATACAAAACAAATATATTTATAGACACACACAATATACATATAAAACCAACAGTTCTAATACAGCATCAGAGATCTGACAGGACATCAAAATAAAAGCATCACGTCCATTCTATACAGGGAAGGCAAGTGACAACATCTGGCTCAGCATGCCCACCTCTAACCAAGGTCCTCAGGCCAGTGTCCTGCTGGGCTCCCTGCCTCCCCCAGCCCTGACACAGCTGCACAACTCACCTTTCCACGGCATCTTGCAGTGAAGCAATGTTGAGAGAAAGCCACTGTGAACAGTGCCAGGCAATCTACTCACACACTTACCCTGCCTGGAAGACGTGCTGATGATGAAGGTCAAGTTCTGGTTTTAGGGATGAAGAGCAACGGTGGAAGGGGAGGCACCAGGACACTGCAACCATTCCAAATGTCCTGGCACAAGGAAACTTAAGCCAACTGTAGTTCTCTAGTTAGACCAAATTCATTCTGGAGGAGGATAAACCAATGCACACGTTCCTAAACAACTACCTCTGTTTCAAAAAAATTTATTGAAATACAAAATATTTAATAGAAAACAGTAACAGAGCCTCTTCAGAGGACGAGCTTGCCACATCAGGCATATAAAAGGGACTGGCAGGATGCACACAGACTGAGAAGACGCTGCTTGCCTATCGCTACCTGGGACATGCGGACAGCCACGTCCAGTCTCAAACCCTTGAGACATAAAAACCACGAATATCTAAACCCACAATGTGGTTAGATGCTCCTTTCCTCTAAGGACTTGTACTTTTTATTTTCTTTCTTTGAGACTGCAAAACTCTAAGTCAAAAGGACAAACTGACAGGTCTGCATTACGATAAAGAAAAATTAAAAACAATTTAAAAGCCTTTGGGAAGGAAGAAACCAATCACAAAACACATCCCTTCCTCTCTATTGTTCAACACTAAATTCAGGGGCACTAGACACAGCAACAAGGTATGTCCCCATTGTATCTGTGTCTTCATAAAGGTCAGATATGTACTGCTGTACTAAAAGGCTATTGTACTCCAGTACTTTTTAGTACTATGGTACTAAAAGGGCTCAGGAGGTATCCAAGGAGTTAAAATGAGCAATTTTGGTAATTTCTGAAGCATGGAATGAATGCCTGGGACTAAAACACTGAAAAAAAAAATACTGAGGATCAAAAGCTGCCATGGTGGGGCTTCAAATAACCGCTTCTGACACTATCCCTCCAGATCCAACAGCCTCTGCCGGGTTTCCAGAACAATCTCCTCCATCACCTCTGGTTTGAGAATATCCTTGATCTGGAGTGGAAAGAAGAGTAACATTGGCACCAAAGTACTACCATCGCACTCCAAGTTAACTTTGCCAGCCTACTATTTCACATAAAAACCATAAGAAATCAAAGGAGAATCTACTAACAACTCCCAACCTTTACTGAAGGCCATAAACCAGTATTTGGGAAGGGAAAAAACATCTTAACCAGAAGCAGAGTTCAAAAGAACACCCCATCTAGCTGCGTGTACTGCCACTGTGGATGAAAGAAAAAGCCACTTCAGATCTTAGCCATTTATGACAGGAGAACTGGTAATAACTGTCCTGGCAGAACCTACAAACTCACGGAGCAAAGGTGTGCAACAGCAAGAGCTCAAACTGAGGGAGCATTCAGCACGTGAAGAAGTGCTATAAACAGAAGGCCAGTCTCTGTATGATGCATGATGTTTGCTTTTTCACTTGTTCTCAAACTGCACCTTAGCCTCATGCAAACTCTAATGCAATGCTGTTTTCACAGGGATCACAGATGGTCCATAATCCTACCCAGCAAGAGATAAACAACACGTATCTAAAAATTAACTATTTCTCTATAGAAATAGGTGGGCTTTGCCAGAGCCAGAACCCTTCAAACTATTCCTGAAAATGTCCCAAGGCAATTTATGTCACGTGTAAGGGGGAAGTTCATATTATCACTCACTACAAAATCCTTTGGAAAGATAAAAAGCCCTACCACATAACTTATTAACTTCACAGCAACTGATGCAGCCTTTCCAATCCCTCCCCAGAGTGTGGAATAAAGTATACAACACTGGCTTTTGTACCTGATGAGAAAGGGATGCCTCATAGCAATACAGGATGCTGGTGTCAAAGAGCATCATCTTCTGAGTAGCCAGAGCCACAATGCAGTTTCGAAGCCGTGAGATCACCTCCCGGTCAGACAAGGGAACTGGCTGAGGAAGGACAGACAAAAAAAGAGATGAATACACAGGAAAATAATGCAAACCTACTGTAAAAACGTTTTGCCACAGATCTAAAACCCATTTCTTGAAAGCCTCAAGTTATTGATGTGCCTCTTGGACCACGTTGAACTAGCAAAGCACCATTGGTAGAACAAGGTTTGTCATCCTCCGTGTCCTCTCACCTCTAAGTTGGTGGTGAAGCCCCCTGCCTCTTCATCTTTCTGCTCAGTGGTTGGGTAGATCCAGATGAAACCGTTGTTGCCGAGGATCACGGATGCACCACAGGGCAAGTCATGGAAGTGAGTCTTCTGGCGTTTCACAAGGGAGGGCGAGACCTGAACGAGCACACCCTGGCCAAGCTGCAGAAGAGACCACAATACTCAGCCTGAGACATGAGCCACCATGAGTAACATCAAGTCACTGGCATGTACTCCATTTTTGGGCTAAGAACTGACCAGTTTTAGCATCCTTTCCTGTGAAACAGTGAATATAAAACCTGCCTGCCTCTGGGAGTGCTGGGAGGATTAGCTAATGCCTGTGCAGTCCTTTGAAGATGAAGAATACTCTAAGTGCTTAGCACAAATGTTAATAATATCTCGATCGTAACTAGACATCAACCATTCCTGCAGAAAAATGAGGACTGAGAGGCCCAATTTAGAAGAACACTTTCCCTCTTAATCCAGTCGCTGTCCTTCACCCTTTGTGCAATAAGCACACTTCGCTTTCATCTTTTAAGTGCTAATACCCTCGGTCTAGTAATCCTGACTGCAGCCTGCGCTCCAATGGCCCCTTGGCTTATTTCAATGCGCAAAACCAGAGATAAATGCCGACTGCATAAAGCCTAAAATAGAGCCCTGGAGTGAGAAACAAGTCACAGGGGCAATGACCTGCAGAAGAGGAACGATGAAGTTTGAGCCAGAAGATTTTTCTCCCTGGGTTTCAGCTCCCAAGCAGCTAGTGGGGGAAAACAGGACTCACAAGCCGTAACAGTGACAGCAACAGCTCAAAGCGCACGCTCTCTGCATTGGGGAACTCTGCTTTGTGCTCCAGCATGGGAGCTAAGCCTCTTCCTAACCTGCACAAATGGATTATAACACCTTGTTCTTCTCCAGAGCTTTTCTTAAATATCTCCCCAAAAGGCCGAATCGTGCTGTTACCTTGATATAAATCAAATAAGTTCTACTGACATGGATAGAGTTGTGTTATATTTAAGAAAGGCCTGGCCTTCTAACACAGGACCACTAGCCTAGCTGTAACTCTCTGATATGCTAAATGGTATTCACCATATCTGGTGAATAACCCTTCACCAGAGCTCTCCCCAAAGGGAGATCTCTTTTTTCCGCCCTTCTCATACCCCTCTTTTTGTAGCAAGCAGATACCATCAGATAAAAAGCTCTAAACTGCTGCCAATTCCAGCCAGTTACGCTGTTTGGTAAACTCTTCAAAGCCGAACTGAACAAAATTAGGCCAAGACCAAGTGCTTTTGAGCAACTTACCTTCCCGTATTTCAGACTCCGGGTGTGCAGCGATACAGCCCCATCAGAGAACACAGACTGGACCTCTGCCTGTCAGGGCCGGTCAAGGAAACAAGCTCCCCACTGCTGCTCAGTGCCAAGAGCAACCGGCTGCCCACAGCAGAGAGCTCTCTGTGTCAGCCAGGCTGGCCAAGGTCTAACTGTTCCCCCTGTGCCCCCTGACTCTTCTGTTTGAGTACAAGCAGTACAAGGATACACTGATGAGATCCCCTTCCTGCAGATAGTCCCTCATTGCAAGCTCGTCTTCTGCCGATCTCCTTCTCTGAAAAGAACAATTACAGAAAAGTTATACATCACTCAGAATTAGAGAACATTAATTAATACCTACACTGGGGGGGGACCATCTCTTTAGGATGCTGTGAAAAACACAATCACCAAGGGAACTCAGGTAAAATGGTCAGCACACCTTTAAATCATGGAAGTGTTTATATCCAAATAACCCTAAAAGTTGAAGTTTATTAGAGCACTGCAGACTCTCCTGCAGGCACAAAAAAAAACAACACTACTCGTGTGCTAACTGTGGGAAGGGCTCCAGAGCTTCCTGCTGAGAAAACAGAAGAAGACAGGGCTCTGGCACGTCTCTGCACAAACTGCACTCACCAGTTCCCCACCAGGTAAATTCATAGATGACAGCAACAAGACTGAATCTAGCCTGGAATTGGTTTCCACTTTCCATCGTTTCTGCTGAACCTGGAAAAGAAAAGTTCTATTGCTGTACACTCAGAAAATGAGAAAAGTCTTCAGTGCCTGACAGCTTCACACCGAAAGGCCACGAGCAACGACGTGACCACAACATCCCACCCCAGGGCCTGCACAAGTGCTTCCACCAGCACTGAGACGAGCAGGAGCTGAGACAGCACCGCAGCTTAATTTTAGCTTCACCTTTTTGAAAAAGCACATGCTAACAGTGCTTCTGTAACCAAATATATTCTTCTCTGTTCTCAGTATGGGTTTTATTCAGTTTTTTTTAGACTGAAGGAGCATCACATCCAACCCTGCAGCACTCAGCTGTCCCGCAGCGCCAGGCACCACAACGCCCAGACAGCAGCACGCTTTTAGGAGCTCCCTAAAACCGCGCCTGCAGGCTTTACCTCCGTGATCCTGCCAACCACGATGTCGCCGACTTCACCGTTGTACCTGGCGGGGGCACAGACAGCAGTTTATTCATTATTAATCCCATCTTTCCCCACAGCAACCACCCACACCTTGCCTCCCGCACCACCCACGCCGTAGCCAAGCCTGAGGCGCTCACCTGGTCTTCAGCGCCTTGACGCACACCAGCTTGTTCACCCTCTCCACAGCACCGGCCACCGAGGCGATCAGCTTCTCCTCATCCACGTAGGTGCCATGGCCCCTGTGGAGGGAGTGGGCACCTGAAGACAGCCCCGCACCAGCCACCCCTCACCTCCCCGCCGCTTCCCCCGCCTCCCCACCTCATGTAGCCCGTGTCCGTGGTGATGGTGTCCCCCGGCGCCACCAGGTGCTTCTCCTCGCCCCGCGACCCGCTCGGCGCCACCACCTTGCGGGCCACCGGCAGCCTCATGGTGACCGCCGCCATCTTGGGAACGGGCGGCGCGGCGGCAGCTCCCCCTTCCACACGCGCCTTCCGGCCGCCATCTTGGCTGCTGGCAGAAAGCGGCGCGCCTGAGGCGTGGGCGCCGCCATCTTGAGTGAGGGCCGCCGTGAATGGAGAGGGGGGGTAGCGTCAGGTGTGGCGCCGCCTTCGTGCCGGGCGGCCATTTTGTTTGCTGGCACGACCGGGAGGCGAGGGCTTCACTGCGTTGGGATCGAAGGGGAGAGGGCGGCCATGTTTAGTGCGGGCAGGGCGCCTTCACCGCTGTGCCAGGCCCCTGAGGTGCTGAGGCGAGGGGGGGGGCAGGCCCAGCATGGAGAGCAGGGCCCCCAGGCTCTTAATTTCTGCTTATGTGTATGTGTACATGCAAATTATTTCCCATTTTTTCAGAGACGATGCTGTTATCGTCTCCCAAGGTGAAATAAAGGCGCCAGGAACAGCTCCTCACACCACAACCGTGGAGGTGCTGAGCACTGACAGCCCCCAAGTGAAAGCCTTGGCTTAAGCGAGGGCTGAAGGATTCACCCCTGGCAGCGCTGCTCTAGCATTAAATAACACAATTGTGTGGAATTTTAACGCATTTCCTTCAAATGCCAGTTAGAGTCTCAGAGCTGCTGTGAAAATACAGAGAAGCCAGGGCTGACCTTCCTTGAATGCTTCGCTTCCTCAGGACCAAAATCAAATATTTCAAGCAAGGCTTGCACCTGTAGCCTGTATCAGCTGAAATACAACTATCATTTCAGAGAAGATTTTAAAAGATATCAACAGTTTTTCTTCTAAACAGACTGTAAAGTGGAGGCAGCCCAACTAGTGCCACCCCATCTGTTACCAGCACGGACACATCCCTTCTCTTTCGACCCGCAGAAGGGTTTTTGTTTCCCGGAGCCGACCTTTCCTCTTCTCAGTGCCTGGTCTAACACCCAGTGCTACATCTTTTTTGCCACTTAATTCCCTCACGTTATTTGAAACTTAACTCTTCCTGCCCACTACGTTCTTCCACCCAGCACGGAGCAAAAATAAAGCCCTCCAAACTATCCATCTTCTAAATGATAAATGTTCCAAGTAATTTTTATTTAGAATACAAGAGAGAGGTACAAATGTATTTACACTGTGTACATATACAATCAAATAATATATAATATCAAAGTTTTGTAAATAATGTTTTACATAAATATTTACAAAGTTAAAGTGACAGTTTTTTTCTTTTTCCTTTTTTTTTTTTTTTTTTTTTTTCCGGAAGTAAAACACAGTTTGTGAGAACTTTATACACCTTAGACTTATAATTAATATTAGAATACCTTCTTTCAAGCCTTATGATACACGGCTCCTCTCGCATGTGGCAGGACTCCAGAGGGCGCTTAGAGCTGTCCTTGGGGACGGAGCTGGCCCAGGGACGGGATTTCTGTCCCCAGAGGGCAGCAGAAGGAAACCCGAAATGTTCCCTCGGGGCTGCAGGGAGCGAGGGGCAGCGATGCTGGAGCAGCACCCCACAAAACCTGCCCGTGGCTGGGCATTGCCGGTGGGCACATAGCGCTGGGGGTGTCCCTTGGCTTGTCCCCTTCACCACGGCACCCCAACCCCATCACCATGGGCTGGAGGAAGGCAGGCAGCGGGGCTGAACGCAGCTTTGGGGGGGAACACGGCTGTTTGCTGAATCAGGGCTCCCCAGGAGGGAAATCTGTCCCTTGGGAAGGGCCAGCAGAGAGAAAGCTGATGGCTCCAGCAGGGCCGTGCCACGTCTCTCTGCTGGCCGCTTGCTGGGACAGTGACAAGGGGCACAAACATTTTTTTCTTTGTCAAATTATCTGTAAAACCCAGGTGTGATTCATCCAGGCATGGCCTCGAGGCTGCCCTCCTGTCGTGCACCAGCAAATCCACCAGACACCGTGCCCTGTGTGTTGAGGCACCATCCCCTGTCCCCTGTCCCCCTGCCAGCCCCGGGGACAAGCAGCTCACCCTCGGGGAGCACCCCACGCACCCGGCGATGCTCCTAAATTCAAGCAGCTCACCACGCAAAGCAGCCCTGCCTCTGCCCCCCCCAGCTCTGCCGAGGGCTCCCGACTTCTTGCATGTCTCACCACCAGTCTTTTGCCCGTTGGCAGCGGCTTTCCAAAACCCCCCGCCGCCGTGCCGGGGGCTCACAGCACCATGGTGGGGATGTGATGGGCCAGGGAGGCGGGATGGGGCACGGGCAGGGCAGGGGAGTGAGCCTGCAGGGAGGCGTTGGGGGGCCGGTGACGGGCGCTTTTCTGGTGTGCCCGCAGCCCGGCGAGCTGGGAGTAGGCACTTTGGCAAACCTGGCACTTGTAGGGCCGCTCGCCGGTGTGCAAGCGGACGTGGTTGCGGAGGGTGGAGGACTGGCTGAAGCGGCGGTTGCAGAAGCGGCACACGAAGGGCTTGTCCAGGGTGTGGATGCGCATGTGGGAGCGCAGGTTGCTGCGGGAGTTGAAGCCGCGGTGGCAGATGACGCAGCGCATGCGCCCGGTGGTGCTGGCCCCCGTCTCCACCGTGTGGAAATCCTCTGGGGACGACAGATGCAGCGGTCAGGCGCTGCCCTCTCGGGCTCACCCCCATTCCCGAGCTGCCCACGGCACTGGCTGCCCTAAATCACCGCCCCGTGTGCCCTCGCTGGCTCTCCCCTGCCTGCTGTGGATGCCCATGGGCAGACACAACCAGCCCTGGCACGGCAGGATCTCAGGCTGGTGTTTGTGGATTTGGGATGGGGACAGAGCTGGGAGCAGGCTGACCCCAATTAAGGTGAGGGGGATGCTCAGGCTGACCCATCACCCCTGCAGAAAGGATTTCACATGGGATGCGCTTTCCCCTTCCTTTGGCTACCTCTCATTTCTCCTGCACCTACGTGGCCAAAGCAGCCAGGAGCAGAGAGCAGGAGTGACGGGAGGGTGACGGGGAGCTGCCAGCAGTGACCTGCCTCAGTCCCAGCTTCACCCCGTGCCCTGCTGGGCTCTGACCCTGCTCACACAGAGCGGGGAGCATGGAGGGGCTCGGCTCCGAGCCCAGCACCCCAAAAGGACCCGCTGCCTGCCCATAAATGAGCACCCTGGGGAACCACTGAAACAGGCAGAGTGAAAGCCCAGGGAAGGAACAGCCTGCGCTGGTGATTTGGATAAAAAACAGTTTGTGCTGCTAAATGCAGGGCAGAAAAATAAATGACTGCATCCCAGCCTCTTGCAGTGCGTCAGGGCTCCTTCCTCCCTGCCCAGCAGTCACTGGTCGCAGCACCAGCACCAGCCAGGGACAAGTCAGCACAGAGAGGGTCCCCAAATCCCAGGGACCTGCCCCAGCTGCATGGCTCTGTCCTGGGGGAGACAGGTGCTGCGTTACAGCCGAGGCAGATCAGCCTCTCCCAGGAAGATCGTGGGGCTAGGGAGAGCTGCGTGGGGTTGTGTGCCCAGCACGGGGCGTGCTGTGCTCCTCTGTGGTCCCCGTGTTTGTCCCCTGAGAGCTGAGGGGGTCCCTGCCCCACACCCTCAGAGCTGGGGATGGGGCAAGCAGAGAACGAGACGGATGCCGTGCCCGTGTGTGTGTGCGATGTTACTCACCATGCTTGTTCTTCTTCTGCTCCTCTTCCAGCCCCGGCACGCCCGGGATGCCCAGGAAGGTGTTGTGGGAGTTCCCGTACCAGACCAGCAGCTCCTGATCCGGAGGAATCATCTGGAGACAGACAAACAGACGGGGCTGTCGGGATGGGGCGGCTCTACCCGCATCCTCGGCCAGTCGCTGCAGACCCCGCTGGCCGTCCCCCACCCCTAAAACATCCCGCTGACATCAGGTCCTGCCGGAGGTCCTGGGAGGAAGGTGACAATTGGTGACCTGGCAGCGACAGAGCACGGCCCCTGTGGGTCCCTGCAGCTCAGGGAGGTGAGGGTGCAGCGGCACGGGGAAATAGTTCTGTTCCCTGGAGCGAGCAGCCAGCAAACAGCGCCCAACCTCGCCACGCAAAGCAGCCATGGCTGGGAGCACGGATGCGCTCACACCAGAGCAAATCCGCAAGGCAGCACCAATAACAAATAACCCTAAAAAAATTGTATTTTTTTCCCTTGCAGGTTCCTAGTGCTGAGAAACTGATTTAGAAACAGCCCGCTGTTGCACAGGTCAGCTTTCGATATGCAGAGTGATTCAAGAAAAGCATCATTTCCACGAAACACAGATCTGAGATCACCAGAGCACTGAAAATGTGCCTCATTTGAAGCACCAGGAAGCAGTGGCAATTGGGTTCCATATCCTTAAGCCTCCCTCTGCGTAAGGACCTCACTGGGGCTGCAGGGCGAGAGGCTGAGAAGGAGAAGCCGATACCGCTTCCCCTCCCAAATTCGTGCTGTTTCTCTGCATCATTTTCTCTTAACAGAAAGTTAATTATTTTAAATATAAACAAATAAAATATTGCTGGAAGGATAAAGTATATGTGCGTGGTCTGCTGTTGCACATGCCAGCAGCTCATCCGCATGCACACACCCCAAAATAATTTAAATTACCCCCGAAGAACCTCGTGGCCTTCAGATAGAAGGCCAAAGCTCAAGGCCCTCACCCTATTTTTCGGTATTTTCCTGTATTGTACTTTCCAACTTGGAATTGCTGAGGAAGAGGATGGGAAAAGCAAACCAGCGAGTAAGGGCAGGAACAAGCAAAACCGCATGAAAATACAAACGCTGGATGGTGAGGAAGGCACTCAGTAAGCCCAATATTTTGGCAGGCAGGTGGAAAAGGAATCCTAAGAGTCACCATGCTGGGGTCCTGGCACAGCGGGGCCGGACTGCTCGCTGGTGCTGGGTTGGGAAATGGGGGAACCACCGGGGCTGGTGGGGCTCGGGGGGTGACGGTGCCCTTGCAGGCGCCTGCTGCTGGCCGAGGGCACCACCAGGAGCAGGAGACGTTCACCTGCCCTGCCCCGATGAGGTCTCGGTGCTGGGTTTGCAGCGGGGCGAGGTGGGTGCCAGGGGGGACACGAGGCTGCCAGGGCAGGGGGCTCGCTCCCGTCTGAGTCGCTGCGTTTGTGCGACACCGAGCTAGGGGATTAGCAAGCAGGGAGAGCCACAACAGGAAAAATTTCTGCAGCCCCTCAAACTGCCACCCAGCTCCTCAGCCCCTCGGTGCTCCCCTTCCCCACTCCCTCACCAAGAAAGCCCCAGCCCCAGCCCCTTCCCCTCCCCATGTGGCACCAGAGCCAGGCACGGGCACCTCTCATGCCCACGTTCCCATCACGCAGGGTTCAGCTCTCCACATCTCAACTTCACCGCCTGCGCTGAGGGAATTCAACTCATCTGCTCCGGTGCCCAATGCTCCAGCCTGGGGGCGAGCGAGCCCGTGGATTTGATATCGCTGTGCAATAACCCTCTGCTCGCACCACCCAAATACTCATCTCACCTGCCCCACTGCCCTGCATAGGGAAGCCTGCAAGGGCTGACACACAGCCGCACCCCGAGCTACATCCCTCAAGATCTAATGAAAAAAAAAAAGCAGTTGTGCTTTTTTTAAGCGCACCACACCAGGCACAGCTGCCCACAAGAATATCAGCTCTTAAAGCCGGGCGCAGCTAAAAGCCTGCAAAGGGAACCCCAGGATGAGGAGAGCAGCACGGAGATGCTCAGGGCTCCTGCTCGCAGACCCCGGTGAGACACGCACTCTCCCGCAGCAGCAGCGGAGCTGTTCTTCCCTCACCCCACTCCTCGCCTTCCCCATCCCACGGCACCGATCCCAATCCCTGGTGCTGGCTCAGTGCAGGACTGGCCGTGGTCCTGCCCCACAGCCCTCCTGCTCCTCTGTCAGCCACCGCAGGAGCCCAAAGGATCAGTGGAGCTGCCCTTGCCTACGGTGCCCGCGGGTGCTTGCGCTCTTCCCAGCCGCGCTCCCTCTCCCCGCAGCAACAGGAGCTGTCCCCTCGCACCGCTCTAAACCCGGGTAGCTGCCCGCTGACATCTCCCCGAGCTCCTCCTGCAATAGGATCATTTTATGGGGACGTTGCGCACAAGCAGGGCTGGTGCCCACCACGATGCTGCTGGTATGTACGGGCACGGGGACGATGCTGCTGTGGTAGCTGGGTGCTTGCCTCCATCCCAGCACCCGCAGCTTTCACCCTGCACCCTGGGGTGTCCCCGGGACCCAGCGCCTGCCCGCACGTTGTACAGAAGCGTGAGGATGAGCTGGGCAGGATGAGGCCGGTGCCCACAGCAGGATGCCCGAGGCATGGCTGCAGCAGCAGCGGTGCCACTCCCTGCCCAGATCCCACAGCCCTGTCCTCCTCCTGCTCCATTTGCACCCGGAGCCGCTGCGACCCCCGGGTGAAAGCTGCGGAGCCAAGCACAGCCAGCACCTGGCTCCGGGCACTCACAGAACCCCCAGATTTTTCCCTGCTGCACTGAAGCAGGTTCTACACGCACAAAAATCCCATTTTTCAAGACAGCATCAAAACCCTGCTCCTGCCCAAAGCCCCATCTGAGCCAGAATCGCAGCTCTTTTCACATTTTATGCCCCAAAACGAGCTTGGGCAGTGTTTGCTCTCCCCGTGCTCAGCACACCTCACCCCATGAGCCCACCAGAAGGGAACAGAGAAGAGAAGGGTGCTTCCCTGCCTCCCTGAAGCTTGCACAATGACATTTCCCCAAGGGTCTGGGTGCCCTGCGCTCCCACGGGTGCTCCAGCAGCAGCCCCACAGACAAGGGAAGGGACCTGCAGAGGTGGCTTCCCAGCGCCCCGCTCCCCTCCTGCAGCTCCCCGTTGCCTCCCGACCCCGCGTACCTCGATGGCCTTGTAGAAGATGCTGTTCCCGATCTGCACCACCTCCAGGTTCTGCTCCTGCTCGTTCCGGGCACATTTGATGTAGGTCATCCAGCTGCGGTGGTCCTCCTGGCTGGCATCGATGAAGTACCGCACCGTGCCGTCCTCATTGAAGACCTGGGGGGGGACACACACAACGCTCGGTGGTCCAAGCCCCTCCACACAGGGATCACAGCGCTGGGGGATGCTCTGGGATCACGTCCCCGGCTGGGGACAAGCCCCAAAGCAGCACGGCCTCGGGGCTGAGACCCTGCAGGCAGCCAGGAGCTGCTGCCTCTGGACAGGAGGTGCCTGAACCCTTCCTGATTGTGGTGCTGGGTGGGCACGGCTGGTTCTCTGCCTGGCTCCTTGCCTCAGTGCCCCTTCTCGGCGGAGCCCAGCCCCGATGGGGCTGCTCAGCACCCTGCTACCACCTCGGGGGGAACGGGGTCCCTGCCGGAGCTGGCCCTGTAGGAGGATGTGTTGTGGGGTGGCAAAAAATGCGAGGCGAGCTTCTACTCTGCATGAAATAATAATAATCATCGGTGCAAACCTGGCACTGGGTGAAACCAAAACACTGAGCAAAACCCTTTCTGCTAACAGTGATGTCCTGGCAGCTCGGATCACCCCAAAACCCATGGAGCAACCACACCGGGGCTGGGACAAAGCAGGGGATGGGCAGAGCCGGTTTCACCCACGGTGCACGCTGCAGGGAGCCTCCAGCCGGGCGTTTCACCCCAAACGGGGCAGGGCAGGGCAGGATGTGACCCCGCAGCGTGCGACACGAGCAACGGGGGCTTGGGGATGCTCCGAGGGCGGGCTGCAGGAGCCTCGCACCCACCCGCAGCCCCACGGGTCTCCTAAAGCAGCCTGCCCTGGGGACAGCCGGGGGAAACTGAGGCACGCCGAGCTGAGGACAAAGCCCCCCGGGGGCTGTTACCTCCCACATGAGGTTGTTGTTCTTGCACAGGTCCACGTGCTCGGGCGAGATGACCCTGCCCGTGAAGGGCCCCATCTCCGTGCCCGCCTTGATCCACGTCTTGGAGAAGATGCCGAGCCCTTCGCCGGGGATGGAGCTCTGCGCGATGATCACCTCCGACGGCAGCACCAGACTGGACAGCTTCTGCACCTCTGAGGACGGCGGCGAGAGGGGTCGCTGAGGGACCGGCCGCTGCCTCCCCCCGCACCCCAATGCGCCCCGGGGTCCCCCCATCCCCACCGGGGTCCCCCCATCCCCACCGCGCTCCCCCCCCTCCGAGCCCGGCTGCGCTGTCCCCGGGCCGGGGCCGGGGAGGGGGGCGCGGGGACCCCGGGCTGGCACCCCCAAAGCGCTGCTTTGTGCCGGGGCCGGGGCTTTTAAAGAGCCGGGAGGGATCCTACAAAGCGCTACAAGGTTCCCCTCCAGGGCATTGAGCCGGTACCTGGGAATAGCGGCCCGGGCCGGGCGAGGGAGCGGGGCTGAGAAAGGGGGTTAAATGGTGTCTATTTCGGCCCATCCAGCAATTTGTCATGCCGTTAAAGTGATCTGCATTCATTAAACTCAAGTAGAAAGAAATTGCTAATTCTAAATTCATTAGTCCTTTAGGAATGCTGTAGCGGTACATTGTGCCTGAATGGCGCGGGGGCTTGTTTAAAAGGGCCCAGGAATTCCTCTTACAAAATGGGGAGATGAGATGGTTGACATATCGTGAATGGAAATGGAATTAGCCTTCACGGTAAATTAAGAGAGGAACAGAAATCCGAGAGGGAGGTGGGGGGAAAGGGAGCCGGGACGAGAGAAAAGACATTGTGCGGGGCCCTGAATGCGGCCGGGGGCGGCTCGGGGGAAAGCAGCGGCCCCGACCCCCCCTCCCCTACCCCCGCTCAGCCCCACGGCCGAGGTGGGAACTTTCTCGGGTCAAACCCGAGTCAAAAAGCGGCCGGCGGCGAAGCCCCGACGGCGGCGGCGGCGGCGGGGGCCGGGCACTCACCTCCGGAGAAGGACTGAGCCAGGACCTCGGCCGTGAAAGCGGTTTTGGGGCCGCTCTTCTCCTCGAAGAGCTGCTCGCCCAGCACGTTCCTCCAGCGGCCGTAGAGGAAGCTGTGCAGGATGTCCGACGTGATCACCTCGGCCAGGGCCAGCCCCTGCGGCTTCAGCCCGGGTTTGAGCACCAGGGCTTCGGCGGGCAGCACCGAGCCCATCATGGGGGCGAGGAGGCGGCCGGGCTCCGTGCGGCTCGGCGGCTCCCGCCCGGCTATATATGAGCTTCATTGACCCTCCTAATTGGTTATTAATGACCTCCCTGACGTTTGCCGGAGAGACTGGGGCTGCCGGAGCGAGGCGAGCCGTCGGAGCCCCCCTCCCCTCCAGCCCTCCCCTCCCCGGGGGTGGGGTGGCTGGAGGGAGGGACACGGCGCTCACACACTCACACACACACACACACACACATATACACACGGACACGCTCACACACACACGGACACGCTCACACACACGCACATACAAAGCACACACCTATAAATTCATACACGGACACGCAGACACACGGACACACACGCGTGCGCACCGATGCGCACCCCTGTGCGCCCATACGCACCCCTATACCCACACACACACACGTACACACACACACACACCCCGGATTGCCCCCCAAAAGCCCCCCAAAAGCCGGGAGCAGGACCGGACCTCGCCGTCGGGCACGGCTCGATTCGGTTCTGTTCACTCCGGTTCCTCCCCGGCTGCTCCCAGCCGCTGCCGGCGCTCGTTTTACGCGCAAAACTCGGTGTTTTGGGGCCGCGGCTCCACACAACGAAATCCGCGCCCCCGATGCCCCCAGACTCGGTTTCTCGGTGCTGTTTGGTCCCTCTCGGCCCCGGCCAACGGGCAGAGCCCCGAGGATCGGTCCCGACCCCCCCCCCCCGAGTGGGTCCCGGGGAGCTGCGGCCACCCGCACCCCCGGCTCGGCACCGGCGGCCCCGCTGCGCCTTTGGGGAGCGACCCTCGTGGGGGTCCGCGGTGCCCGGTGCCAGCCCTAATACTGCGGGCCGGGACCCCTCTGTGCCCCCCCTAAAAAAAAATCGGGGATTGGTCCCCAAAGCCGAAGCGGGGACAGCCCAGCCGACACCCAAACGCGTGTCCTGGGGGGGATTTGGGGAACCTTGTGCCGCGGGATAGGGGCTGCAGACCCCGGCCCTGTCCCCTCCCCGGCCCGGGTGCGGCTGCAGCATCACCGGGGCTCGGCCCCCGCAGCACCCCCATCTCTGCACCCCAAAATATTCCCCGGCCCAGCCGCGGGGCTCACACTGCCACCCCCTCTCTGCCAGCCCTTGGGCACCTCGCAGCCCCCGGGGGGGTCCCCACAACCACGACCCTCCCTTCCCCGAGGGCCCGCGGCTTTGCTGGCTCAGCAAAGGGTTAATCTTCGCTGGATTTAAACCCAATCCTGCTGTGTCGGAGCTTAGAGCCCTCTCCTCAGCCTTGTTCTTTTGATTTTCATGGGGACAAGGGGCTGCAAAGGGCTGGGCCGGGAGGTGGGGGGAGAAGAGGACGGGCCCCCAAATTCCTCAAGCACTCAGAGCCCGGCTCCCGCACCCCAAACCCAGGGAGAGGGCGAGGCACGGCCGCCCCCAGCCCCTCCGGGACCCCACAGCCTCCGCACCCCAGGGCCCCTAGCAGCCCCCCCGGCGGGCATTTTATAGGGTGAGCCCCTCGGGCGGCTTCTCCCTTTGCTGGGCGTTGCGAAAGCGATCTTACAGCCCAGGTGCAGCCGCTTATTCCTATCAACCCACCCAAGAAAAGGTGCAAACGGCAGGAATCAACCCAAATTTTTGGTTACCGGGGGCGTTTGCTCGGAGAGGGACAGCGCTCTTCCTAGACAGGGAGGGTTAATAACCCGCCAGGGACTGGTTCGGGTTTTCATGGACGTAAAAATAAGTTTATTTCGGTTTTCTGCATTTTGAGCGTAGCGAGCCGCCAGCCCGCATCCCAGGCTCGCTCCGCAACGCATCAGGTGGAAGCTCCCAGCACACGGAGCGCTCCGGCTGCTGAGAGCCGGCCCCGCGGACCCCGTTTATTTTTTTTTTCCAGGAACCACATCAACCCTCAAATTGTCCCGTGATGAAATATATATATATATATAATAAAATAAAATAATAATAATAGCAACAAAAAAAATAGATGCCCGTAAAACCCCGCGGCTCCCGTGCGCGCTGCGCTGCCGCCCCGCTCCCGGCCGCGCTGGGGGGTGCGGGGGGGCTCGGGGAGGGTGGCGATGGAAAAAGGTGGGAAAAAAAAAATCCTCCCGTTTTGTGAGGGGCTTTAAATATCCCCAGCTGTTTCCCAAACCTCCTTCCCAGTCGTAGGAAGGTGCTTTGCCCCCCCCCCCCTCCCCTTCTCGTTTCTCTTTTTTTAATATCGCAGCTATCCCTCCTTTTTAACATTTAAGAGGAAACAAGTTTAATATTCATGGCTGTTAATAGAGAAGGGCCATTATCGCCGCCCCATTGTTCTGAGCCCCGCACAATGCTGCTTGTATTTTCATGTGTATATTCCCAAAGTTCCTTCTGAGCGTTTAGTGAGCACTTTAATATTCATGGGTGTTAATAGAGAAGCCCTCAGTATATTGGCATATTGTTGGGAGGTGTACATATTGGTCTGACTTTGAATAGCCA
Source organism: Anas platyrhynchos (assembly GCF_047663525.1). NCBI lineage: Eukaryota > Metazoa > Chordata > Aves > Anseriformes > Anatidae > Anas > Anas platyrhynchos. Next base: position 10,267,803 of record NC_092604.1, read on the forward strand.
CAGTCCTCTTTTCTTTTGCTCTGTTTTGCAGGGTTGATGGGCCAGGAGTAAATGGGCATTTTTCCCCCCCGTCTCCCCCTTACAGAGAGAACATCTTTATTCCAGTCCCAGACTTTCTGGTTTCCCATTCAGGACCCTCAGAAATAATGTCAGGCAGAAGAAAAGTGGAGCAAATCAATCTTTCATGGTCTTTTTGAGACCAATTTGACATCCATGGACTCTTCTTTTCTTTCACAGCCTACAAGGGGATGGTCAGGATCTGGACAAGGTTGGGGTCTGATGAGGGGAGACATGGGATCATAATGCAGCAAAGAGAGAAAAGAAAAGCAAAACAAGAAAAGATTGCAGGGATGGGGTGATGGAGGAAAAATGAGGGTGAATGACAGTGCAAGAAAGGAGATTAGAGCCCAGCAGCTGCTTTTTGGGGGGTGGGGGGGAGGGGGGAGCTCTCTCCCCTCTTCCAGCCCTCCGCATGAATAGGATTTGAACAGAGCTGAGATTGATTTATAGTTATTGCAGTTGAACATTTATTGCTCTTAAAGAGTGGCGGGGAGAAAAGAGAGAAAAGGGGTTTGAAAAGCTCCTTTCTGTATTAAAGAGGTATCAAATGAAGACTGCTGAGATAATATACAGTGGCCAATGGGAATTTGATTTGCTTTAAAATTTAACTCTTGTGGGGCCGCAGCTGACGGCCGCGCTGGGGAAGGCTCCGGGCTCCGCGGGCGCGCAGGGAGCGCGGGGCCGGCGCTGCTGGGGCCCGGAGCCCGGGGGGGGGGGACAGGTCCCGGCCCTGGGGGGGGGACAGGTCCCGGCCCGGGGGGAGCCCCCTTTCGTTTGCCCAGCGCTGCCGAGTGCCCGGCTTCATCGCAAAAATCTCCGGGCGGCTCCGCGCACGGCTCGGGGACGGCAGCAGCGGCGGAGTTGTTTTTATTTCTTAGTGATTATAACAGATACGTGTGTGTATATATAAATATATCCATTTTATTTTATTATTATTATTTTTTTTTCCGCAAGGAGGGTAAAGGGAGAAGGGATGTAGAGCTACAAGATAGCCGGCGCGGGGAAGAGCCCTTTGCGGAGCTCTTTTCCTGCCCTGAAGCCGGAGGTTTCTCCTCTCCGGCACCAGAAACGCGATCGCAGCCGAGTCCCCCCGGGCGCAGAAAGGAGCCCATTGTTCAGAAGGGAGAAATACATTTTTAGCCGTGATTGAAAGCTCCCCTCTCGTTTGAACTCTAGAAGAAAGTCCCTGGCAGGGAAGAGCATCCCCCTCCCTCTGCCCCAACATCTGTTTGGAGCAATCCAGGCTCTAGGGCAGAGCCGGGCTCTGCCCCCTCCCAAAGTCATTAAAAAGATATTAGTTGAGCTGAGAAAAGTCCAGCGCAGCCCCCGATCCGGAGCAGGGGGGGTGAGAATCATTAAAGACGATTTGGGATTTGCCAGCGCTAATACCAGCCGAGGGGGCACTGGAGGGGGGGGGGGGCGGGTAGAAAAGCCCCCCCCCGAGCAGCAGCCCCGCCGTGCCCCTCCTGCTGCCCGGGGTCCCGGTACCCATCGCCCGCTCCGTGCGCCCCTCCGAGGGGGCAAAAAGAGGGGGCGGCTGGAGGCAGCGAGAGCTGGGCTGGGAGCCCAGGAGGCTCAGGTGCTCCGGCCGCATCCCCTGCACCTCCACCGGCTGCAAAATGCCCCGGTAGCCGGAGGGAAGGGGGGCAGGGGGGGGATCATTGCACCCCTGCGGGTGCCGGGGGGAGCCGGGGCAGGAGGGATCATTGCACCCCTGCGGCTGCCGCAGGAGCCAGGCGCCTCCGAAGTTGCTAAATGTGTCATTTATTAAAGCATTCAGGGGGCTTTTCTTTGGCGTTTGCTTGCAAACTCACAAAGGCCGAGCTGCTGTTTGGGGGTCTTTTCTGATGGAAAAAGGGCTCGGAGACCCCCGGCACAAAAGAAATCCTGGCAGTGCTTTCAATGGCCGGGACTCAATGAGGGGGACCCTGTGCGCAGCGGGCGGGGGCGAGGGGCCGCCCGGTGCTGCCTGAAAGGCAGGCCTGAATGTAATGGGGAGATCTGCGTTTATTTGTTGGGATCACATTTAATTAGCTTAGTACAACCCTTGAAAGACAAAGGGACCTCAATCTGGATCCAATCTGAAGCTCGTTTGGAGAGCGAGGGCTCCTGGAAAAGTCAAAAGAGAGAAAGGAGAAAGAAAGGGGAGGCTGGGAGAGAAAGGGGCTGGGGGCCCAGCCAGGTGACTGGCACGCGTGAAACAAGGGGGCCTTTTGGGCACAAGGCAGGGCTCAAAAGGGAGGGAGGAAAATAGCCTCTTCCTCAGGTTTTACCTACTTAAACCCCCTGAAGGGGCTGGAGCTGAAAAGCCTCAATAGGGGCTAAGGAGGCTGCAAAGCAAACAGCAGCGCTGGAGAGGCGGCTCCGGCCCTGCCGCGGCAGCAGTTGGCAGCACTCGGTTATGGGAATGTGCCCAAATGTTACCTGCGCCCGGCACGGCTCCCGGGGGGGGGACACGATGGGGACAGGCGAGGGCCGGGGAGCCACAGCCCCCGGAGCCGTCCCCGCAGAGCTGGGTGGCAATGAGGGGAGCACGGCGGGCAGTGGGGGACCCAAGGGGGTCTCCCCAGGGTGTGCCCCTCGCTCCGGGCAGCTCCTTGTGTCCCCTGGCCTCTCCTGCTGGGACACGGTGGCACGGGGCACATGCAGGTGGGTGGCACGGAGGAGGCACCGCCACCTCCCCAGGGGGAAACAGGAGAGTGGCCATCCCTGGGGTGGGGGAACATCCATGGGATGGAGCCGATAGGACCCCTGTGCCCCCTTTGAGCCGTGCTCTGACTTTGGTTCCCTTTCTCCTCCTGGAGAGTGTGAGCAAGGAGAGGGCTGGGGGGTCTCCGAGCAGAGCCAGCCCCTTGGAGGGTCCGGGCACGGTGGGTTCGGTACGTTGAAGCCGTGGCCCCCCGAGCGAGCTCTCCAGCACACAGCGCTGCCGCCCCTCCGAGCCAGGCGGGCTGATTGCGCTGCTCGAAAAAGGAGCTTTAGGGCATTATTTGCCTCCATTTCACTCTGCGGGAGGCCGCGGAGCCGAGGAGGGATGCTGAGTGCTCTCCCCTCCGCTCTCACTTTCTTTCTTGTCTTTTTTTTTTTTTTTTCCCTTTTGAATTTTCTTTTTTTTTGAGTAGTATTTCCAAGATTATTTTGGCGAGGGGGTCACGGCACACAAAAGCAAACAGGGAAAGGAAGAAAAAAAAAAAAAACAAACCAACAAACATCCTCGCCTTCCCGGCTGCATCTGACAGCTTCGCGCGGCTCAGGCGGCCTGCAAATGAAACATGATTGTGGCAAATTGCGGCGGTAACTCCTCGCAGCCCCGCGGTGCTGCGGCACGGCCAGCGGGACCGCCGGCGTGGGCGGACGGCTGCCAGCCCCCCCAAAGCAGCCCCGGCACGGGAAGTGTGAAAACAGCCCCATAAAACAGCTCTGAGCCAGGGCTGCCCCTCACCGAATGTGTTGGGGTGAGGCAGGCACAGGGGGGTCCCCCCTGGGTGCTCCCCAGGGTTTCCAGCAAGGCTGTGGGGCTGGGGACAGACCCCACTCACTCGTCCTCATCCTTGTGGTCTCCACACCGGGGGTGGATGCTGAAGGGGCTCCCCGTGGATAGAGGTTGGATGGAATGGTGCAGGAGGGAGAGAAGGAGATTTGGTGTGGAGAAGCAGGAAAACTGGCCCCCGTGACAGGGCGTTCGCATCCCACTGCTCCGTCTCCTGCATCCCACCACCACCTCTCCCAAACCCCACAATCACCTCTCCCAAACCCCACTATCACCTCTCCCAAACCCCACCACCTCTCCTATCTCCCACCACCACCACCTGCATCTCCCTCAGCAGCAGCTCCAGCACCAAAGACCCCCGCTGGCCCCCACACCACGACACCAGCCCGGCTCGGGCAGGGCAGGGCGAGCAGCCCCAGGGGAGCAGGCACGAATTTGGGGACCCCACGGCTCCCTCCTGCCCCTCCACCAGGAGGAACCAGGCCGGCCGTGAAGCTCCAGGCCTGCTGTACCCATACTGGCCGGTCCCAAATGGGATTCAGGAGCAGTGAGCAGGGGACAGGAGGGGCAGGAGCCGTGTGTGGGTTCCCAGCACAAGGCCTGCAGCGGGCGCCATCACAGGCCTTGAGGCCTCCCATGGCTCCCGGCCTTTGGCAGCCCCACTTCTCCACAGCACAAACAGCACCAAAACCCCGGCCCCGGCCTGCTCGGGGGCGGCCAAGTTTAATATTCCCCGGCCGATGGCCCCGACAAGGAGCCCCGCCGCTCGGTGGGCACGGCCGTGGCTGAGTGACGGCCCGCACAAAGGGAAGGCACCGGCTAATCCCCCCGGGCCCGCGGCACCTGCACCCCGGCCTGGCCGGGATTAGAGGGCAGCGAGCCGGCCTCTGCAGAGATCAGAGGCTCCTTTAGAGCGGCCTTGAAATAGGATTTCCTCAGGTGATAAGGGGAAGGGTGGGAAGATGAGCTGGGGCTGCCGGTACCTGCCCCCCTCCGCCCCGTGATGCTCTTTTGGGGTTGCCTCCCTCAAGCCCCATGTCCCAGGCCTGGAGGGATTTGGGGGCACCCGTCCCCGATGCCCTGGGGGTGAATGATTGCTCCCTGGCTGCCTGCCCCATCCCCAGACCCCACCGAGGTGCTGTGGGATGGGATGGGGGCTCGGCCTCTGCCCTGCTCGCTGCCTGCGGTCCCTTTTTTTATTTTCCAGCCCTGGCAGAGCAGAGAAATGCCCCATATGTGACAGGGGGAGCACAGGGGGCTGCTCACCCCCACTGAGCCGAGCGGCCTCTGCCACGTCTGGGCAAAAAATATCCACGGCAGCCACGGTGGCAAGGCCAAAGAGCTCGTTACAGCGAATAAAACCCATGTGGTGCTCCACGGGATGCACCGACACCATTTCTGCACGAGGACTCCATCAGTTCTGAGCCCCCCGCATGTGCCACAGCCCCAAAAATCCCCTGGAAAACGACCCCAGATTCAGGAACCCCGTGTTCTCGCAGGGCAGGTGAGGCTGTGAACATCCACGTCGTGCCAAAAAGCCACGAGCTCTCCCCACCCACCTTACTGTAAATACAGCGGCACTCAAAAACACGCCATGAAATATTCAGTAGCCAGGAAAAAAAAATAAAAAAATAAAGTCCCCGTGCCCGCTCGTCTCTTTTCAATGATCACTCGGGTTTAACTTGCAGCGTCCATAATGCAGTTTGTTCTGAAATCATGCAAAATTAAAGAAAGTATTTTAGGCTGCCTTGAAGCCTCCCCTCTGCTCCCGAAATAGCCCGTGCCTGTTCAGGCACCGAATATAGAGCCCGGGAGGGCGGTGGGGTGATCGTTAACCTGATGAGATGCTACGTGCTGTGCTTTTTCGGGCTGCTGCTCGGAGATGCTTTGCAGGATTGCAATAAATGTCCGTGTGGAAGGAGCTGGTGAGCACGGCAGGGGACGCACCGAGAGAAACAAGGCCCCGAGTGCGGCTCCCGGAGGGGCTGAAGCCTCGGAGAGGGTGTGCGGTGAGGGAAGGGGGGCTGCCCGTAAACGACAGGGAAAATTGGGAGCCAGTGAGCCAGGGTGGGTTCGGATGGGGCTGGGGACCGCTGCTGGGCACTCACCTGGGGTCTCCTCCAGCTCTGGCTCCTGGCCCCAAATCCCACAGCGGGGTGCAGGGCGCTCCCTGGGCCCCCTCGCCGCAGCCTCCTCAACCCCAGGACCGACCTCCACCAGGAGGCAACGCCACGCTGATCCCCACCCCAAAAAAAAAAAAAGAATTAAGTCGGTCCGTGCTTAAACCCGCTTTATTCTGAGGTTTCAACCTGCCCAAAGCCGAGCAGAGATTTGGTTCCTCTCCTGGAGGCACCGCAGCAGCTTCTGGGCAGCAAACCACACCTGAACCACAGGACCTGAGCAGGTACCTACAGCCCCCAGAGCAGCACCAGGGGGGGATTTATCACAGCCCCAGCCCCCAGGACACCCCACAGGGCTGGAGGAACCCAGCACAGGGCCCTTGGCTCTGCGGGAGGTGCCAGGGCAGCCGCCAGCCCCTGCCCTACAAGCAGGAGCCATGTTGGTAGCAGCGGGGCAGTTCAATGGCTGCGGCCCCTCTGCCCCGAGCGGGCAGCAATAATGGAAAACAAATTGCTGAACTTGGGAACATTTCAAGCACTTTAGCCTGCCAGGACACCAGACTGCTGATGAAAACCCAGCTTTGCAGGCACCATCTTAATGACAGGCCAAATTTCAAAGGCTTGCAAACTATTTTCTTTTGCTGCCCCACCCCCTCAATAAAAGGTTGCATCAGAAAGAGATATTTCCATAATTTATAGTATGGGTATTTCACTGGGGAGACTCACTAATCTGTACTTACAGATACATTTAAGAAAATGCATCCTCCCACAATCCTGTGCCATTTACGACTATTGGCACAATCTGTAATACTCAGTCTTCAATTAAGGGACACCTTAGGGTTCATTATCACACAATTGCTCCCTGTGAACCATGCCAAATGCTGTTTTGGCACAGAGCTTGGAAGATGAATTAGAAGGAAGTCTTCTCGGTAATGCCCGCTCCCAATTCCCATCAGCAGCCTTTATGCCCTCCTCTAGCCATTTTTTCCCCCCTCTCCCCTCTTTCCAAGTGGCTTTTACTATCCCATCTTTCACTGTCTCTCTTTGATTCTCTGGAGGTATATTTAGAGATGCTACATCTCCTTTTCTTCCGGCTCTCAACATGCCTCCCACTCCCTGCTTTGCAGATGGGATCTTCTTTCCTCCCTCCCTTCCCCCGGCTGTAAACTCTCCGCTACAGCTGTCTGGGTAACAGCGGCAGAGCTCTTTTGGGTGGTGGAGCACAAACCTCGCGTTTTACAAGGCAGGGCAGAGCCGCCAGCAGCTTTGGCCTGGTTACAGCGCGAAGTCACCGCGCTCTCTGCCTCTCCCCATCGGCCCCGCGCTGCTCCGCTGATCCCATCCAAAGGGTGCCCGGCGAGCCCCAGGCACAAGGAACCAAAGCTGTGGAAGAGCAACAAGTTCAGGGTGCTGAAACCAGGGGCTGAGCCTCCTTGACAAGTGATAAAACACTTCTGCAGCCGCAGATTGAGTCTCCGTGCCCGCTTATAGAAAACTTCCCTTTATTAAAATTGATCTTTTGGGCCCGGATGGCTCCAGTTCCAGCACCTAACTGGGGAAACGCTGAATGAGGTGGTGCCAAAAGGCACTCTGATGTGACAGGAAGGGGGTCGCACGGGAATTAAGGCTCGAAGTTGAGGTAACGGAGTCATCCCCAAGTCCTCACGCGAGCCCCGGGTGGCAGCGGGGAGCTCGGCGCGCAGAGAGGGAGCGAACGGAGAGAAAGAGACAGGAGATACTTCACCCACAAGACACCTTGTGGGAATTTTATTATATAGAGTGTAAAATGCAACTGTCAGTCAAATAAAAAGAACACTTCTTTTTCTTTTTAAACACCATGCTCAACATTATCCAATTGCGTTTTCTTTATAGTTAGACATTTCAAGCATAAGGAAAAATAAGGAAAGAACCCAAGAACAGTAACTTCAGTACATTTCAAAACGGAATGTCCCGCAGGGCAATTAAAAAGGCAAGAAAAAATAGCTTCAATTCCGTTTTTTCCTTTAAAAATACACTGTTATCTGTACAAGAAACACTACAGTAAACATTGGAAATCATATTATCCCTTTTATTAAATCAAAATTATTTAGCGCATACTGTGGTTAATACTAGATTCATTTATTTCTCTAGGTAATTTGACAAATATTAGATAAGAAAATATTTAAAAGAAATGAAAAAGCAAAAAACACCTTGGAATTAAAAAATAGTTACTACCTTTTATATGGTTTTATGTTCCACAGTGTTTGTTAAAAGGTACTAATAGCAGGTTCATTTTAATATTAAAAATAACAGTATTTATATTTCTGAGAGCATAGAGGAAGGTCTTTTTCTTTTTTTTTTCTTTTTTTTTTTAAACAAGCTTGGAGGTCTTAGATACATAAATGCAACTAGCAATGGAGACATGAAAAAATGTATTGCTAAAAAATTAACACGTTTTTATATTACCCCTTTAGACTCTAGAAATTATACAAACCCTACAAAATGCCCCCCCGCCCATAACTTGTCTGACAGTAAAACAGTAACTGTCTCAATACAGAATTCACATAATTAATTACAATACATATCATAGTTCAGTTTTTTTAAAAAATGCAATAAAATCAAAGACAGCCAAGATACAAGAAATTAGAAGTAAAACATTTAATGAATTTACATATTTAAGAATATTTAAATACTGTTTAAAATTTTTTTTCTTTTTTAGGATTTGTTACATACCACCTAAGACTTCCAAGCCACTCTTTCTGTTGCAACAGAAAAGATCGAAAATTAAAAGGAAAAAAAAAAAAACCACACAAAAAAACACATGTTGAAATGTCACAGCTCTGGGGTGCGTTTTGGTGCCTGCAAATTCTCTGGCTTCTCTCCAAAAAGAATCCCGGAGGTTGTTTGTTTTTTTTTTTTTTTTTTGCTGTTTTCTTTTTTACAAATTTAGAAACAGAATTACCAGCATGTCCATAAGTTTAGTACATTACTAATTGTTCCTGATTCTTAGAAAAGTTCAGTATAGATTATCCTACAGCTAGTGTTTCACAAACAAACAGAAAAGTCTTCATCAAAATGTTGCAAATCTAGAAACCTCTGTTACAAAAAGGTTTTCTTCCACAATGATTCCAAGAAAAAAAAATTGCCACGAGGACCTTGTTCTACTGCTCCTAGAGAGAGAGAGGGGGGAAATAAAGGAAAAGTTACTTGGCGGCGGCAAATTCTTACAGCTGCCTAACCCTCCTCCCCCGACACGCACACAGGTCTCTCCGTCCCCGTTGCAGCAGGGCAGGCTATAACCTCAACCCATGCTCCGAAACCGCTATCGCGGAGCTCTCTGCCCTACCGCCTGCCTTCCCCGAGCTCTCCTTCCAGGAGCTGGTGCCTTTTATTGAACAACATCTCCCTTCTCTAGAGGCTCGGTCTTTGCGAGAGCGATGAAGAGAACTCCCCTTTTATCACCACTTCTGGGTCACACTTCACCGGCGCCCGCGGCAAGCGCCGATGCCGCACCCGTCTTGCGCTGCTCGACCCCGGCGGCGCGGGGCTGGGGATGACAGCGGGGAAGGCTCCCCCGTGCCTCCCGTATCCAGAGCTGCTGGCTCTGAGGAGCCAGAGGGAAGGCAACAACTCAGTGGGGAGAAGCGTCTGACCCCGCTAAGGTGCCTGTGGTTTGCTCGTGCTTTTTGCCAAACGCTTAGATGCTCACTCTGCAAACGCGGCACGCAGGAAAGCCCTGAATTTATCAGGATAAATCCCACAAAAAAACTCTCCAGTGCTCTGAAGGACAGGTGAGGCAACGTTTTTCTTGGCAGCTGGTTAATCCAAATTGCTTTTCCCCTATAGTTTTCCCCTCCTTTTCAGGGCAGGTACTCCCCAGGCAAGCACGCTGCTCCTACCCTAGCACAAAGCTTGCAAGAGAAACGGCGAAGTCGGCAGGACGGAGCAGTGTCGTGCTGCCTTGATCCATCGTTCACTTTACCTAAATTCCCCAAAGCCACAAAACAGCTTGGGGATTATGAGGAAAGCCCCCAGGAAAACAAACAAGCAACCCCTTGGTTATCCCCCCAAAAAAACACCCTGTCCAAGCAAATTAGACTCTGGTGTTGAGGTAACAGGACGGTAGCAATCGATAGCAACGAGCAATTTTTAAGTTCCTCGGCCACAAAATACCTCCTTGCTTTGCCACAGGAACCCAACACCCCCCCAATTCCCCAAGGGGAGCAGCAGCGGGGTTCAGGGAACACGAATACAGACCTGGCTGTGGGCCTGAGCCTGCCCTAGTGTCTGCCCGTAGTAGGCAGCCTGCTGTCTGTAATACTCTGCCCAAGCCATCGTGTAGTCCGGCTGGGAACTTGCCTGAGAAGCAGCGCTGGCAGCATGACCTGGAGGGGAAAAAAAAAAGGGGAAAAAAGGGAGAGATGAGCAATTCGGCAAGCTCAGGGTTAGGGTCTCCTCCTGCAAAGCTCAAAGAACAGCCAGCCCCCTTCCGACAGCTGCAGAGCCCTGAAAGAGCGACGCCGGGAGCTGCTGTTTGGATGCGACAGGACAGGCTTTACGCTGGCTGGCGAGTGACAAGCCAAGAGCAGGCAGAAAGCGTTAAAAAACCCTTCCCACGGCTGCCGGGACAGCCTGATAGCCTGCATGGCTCATCCGTGGCCCGGAGGCTCCAGCAGCAAGGTGGCAAATGCAGATCCAGAAGCCGGAGCCAGGTGCCTTGTAACGGAGCAGAGAAAGGCAGGCTCAGGGTTTTCCCCCACACCTCTGCGTGGAGTTTTCCTGCCTCCTGACAACCCACCTTCACCTTTCTGGGGTTTGTGAGCGTCAGTGCTCAGCGTGTGCTAATTTTCCCCGAGATAAGCCAAGTGCCAGCGTGGACACGGGGGCTCCTGAGGGCCGCAGCTCAGCGGGAGCACCCAGCAGCAGGCAACACGACAGAGAGCTTCCAGCCAAAGAACTACATGCACCATCACCAGCAGGAGGGACCAGAGGGGGTTTGCAGGGGACTGGAAGCTGGTAACGCCAGGGGACGGAGATGCAGGTCATTGAATTAGTTAAATCTGTTTTGCTCATCTCCAGGAACCCTGTTTCACTCACTCTGTTTTTTGTAATACTCCTCCCATGCTTTGCTGTAATCGGGATGGCTGTTCTGCTGCTGGCTCTGTTGGCCTGTGCAAAGATGACAACAAGGGGCACGTCAATACGGAACAGGTGACAGTTTCCAGCCAGTGACATCTGCTTCTCCACTAGACAGGCCCTGGCGCTACCTGAATTGCCCAGACTCCACGCTTCAGCTTCCACATTTCCGCAGCGTTGGGTGCCCTCAGTTCAGGGAAAGCCAAAGAAAAGCTCCAGCTCCTGATTTCGTCTCACCTCTGCATCGCTGAAGTGCCTTAAGCCTAATTCCACCCCTCTCCTCCGCCCCGCTGGGACTCGCTCAAGCCGTAACACACCGACTGGGAGCTGCTGGGTTTGCACGTGGACCACCCGAGGCTCTAAGCCCACTCCCGTCTAGCACAGGGACAGCACAGCTCAAACCCCTGAGATCCTGGCCCCTCAGCCTCCAGCCACTGCGGAAACAGCCGCATTTTGAGCCATCTCTTGTTTTTTTGGGGTCTGCATCCTTCCCCTGTGCTCCTGAAGGTGGAGCATGTCCAAGGAGCCCAGGTGGGCAGTGCCCATCTGCACCACAAGGCTGTGTGAGCCTGCAGCTCGCTGCCTGCCCCAGCACAGAGCTCTGCGGTAGCCACACGGCTCCTGGCTCAGTCCTGCAGGAGCAGAGGGGCCACGAACTCTGCACAAAGCCCCGGCAGTGCCGAGGGCTGGGGGGAGCTGCCACAAACACACCAGCAGCCGTGAAACCCAGCACGGGCTGGGGCACTGAGCTGAGACCTGCGTGGGCAGACCACGCAGACCCCAAAGCCTCAGAGAAAGGGGGGAAGGGTCCCCTCTTTCCCACACCAAGACGCCTTCAATCCAGCACGTCCCGGTGTCGAAGGGGAGCATCCAACCTGCTGGCTGCAGGGCTAGGGAGCCTGTGCTCCCTTGGAGCAAAGGGCCCTCAGCAAGCCCAAATAAACCTGAACGGAAAACACAGCGGTTAAAAAACTGCAAAGAAAGGCAAGTGCAAGCCACTAGGCACAGGGATGGCAGCAAGGAAGGGGAGAGAGGTGGAGGGAGCTCTTCTAGCCCGGCTGAGTGCCCCTGCTGCATCCCCAGCGCGGCCGAAGGAGGGCTTTGAAGTGGGGGGCAGGGGGGAACACAACACTGTGAGCGTGGTGGGTGGAGGGAACAGGGCAGCAGTGTCCTGTCCGGGGGCATAAAAGCGGGTTAAAAGACTTGACCAACGCTACAAGTCAGGACCTTTGCTGGCAGAGGTCAAGGCTGCCTCAACTGTCCACCTGCTAATGCCGACAAAGGGCCTCCTTCAATGCCTTTTCTTCTGGGAGAATTACAGTCCGCAGCAGGCTGAAAGGACACGCAGCTAAATGCGCTTCACGGCCAAGCGTTTCCCCGGCCAGTTAATTTATTTAAGATGGGGGAAGTAATTAAAATCTAAATACATGTGTAGGGGGTGGGGGCCTGCCCCTCCTCCCACAAGGAGGGCACTCTCGGATCTGGCCCTCGGAGCCGGGGACGGCTCAGCCCGCGCTTTGATGGGCTGGAGGAGCCACGAACACGGGCTGCAGCGCTTGGTTTCCTACAGGCAGGGAGGGGAACCCTTCCTGAGGCTGTTTTTGAATTAAAACTTAAAGGGTAAAAACAGGAATTCACCCAGTTTCTGATAATAATGCTCCTGTGCTGCTGTGGGCTCCACCTGGCCTGACCGGGTTGTGCTGGGAGCTGCAGGAGGAGCGAGCGGTGAGGTTTGCATGGGGCACTGCCTTACCCCCTCTGTCCTCTCCTTACCGGGACTGCCTGGCTACAAACAGGAGCGTGGAGGATCCTAACGGACATAGAACTAGAGAACTGATCTTCTTCCGTCAGGTTCAACAGCAGAAATAAGACATCTGTCCCCAAATCACATCCTCGTGATGCAAAACCCAGCACAGGGGCAGGATCACTGAAGGCAGACCCTTGGGAACTACAGGGACCTGACAAACTCCCTGCAAAGTGCTTGCTGTCGGGATGCAAGCTGCACTACCTGGGGGAATCAAAGGTCTGGGCTTCTTCTATTAATTACCAAACTCTAAAGCCAGAGGATGTGAGCGTGAGGACAAGGCTGTGTGTTAGAGAAGGGGAGATTTTTCTCCCAGTGGCAGGTGGGCAGGGTAAGAGAACGTCTGGGGGAGATAAGGAAGAGGGGGAAGTTACTCAGGTGAGTTTCTAGACACCTCTCAAAGCAATTAGCAAAGCATGTTTCAGCATTTACTCAAAGGTTTTAAGTAAAGACAAAAACTACATCTTTTTGTAGGGCTTTCCCTGCCCTACTGACTGCTCTGCTGGTGCAGGAGCAGGCTGATTCCTCGAGCTCAGGAAAGCCCAGCGCTCTGGGGATTGCACAGGAATGGATTTAAAAAACATTTCTTCCTGTAAAACAAGCTAGTGGGAAAATTCTGCTCTTCAGTACTGTACTATTCCACTCCTGTACAAAAAAAAAAAATCCTTTCAAGCCTGCCACTGCATTTCGCTGTCCTCAAAACCAAGCTACTGACTTTTTACATATCCCTAGAGCTCTACGGAAAAATAATGATTTTTTTAGCCTAGGATTTCTGAGGAGCAGAAGCCCTCTCCCAAAGCATTTTTCAGAGCTTAATGCCAAGTCCCTGGTCCCATGCAGGGTTTCTATGTTCAGCTGTAACACACTAGAAATGCACAAACATGAAGAATGCACCATTGAGGATTTCCAGATTTCAGATATGCACAATTTCATCAACAATAAATGTGATCAGTGCCATAGGGAATCACAAAGGCAATCGCTGGTGGCGTTCCCCCAACTCTTCTTCCATCTCAGGTTCCTCAAACATTGGGAATTCAGACTGAAGATAATAATCTACTTTAATGCTAAGCCAGCCACAGCACCAAAAGGCACCTGTCTTTAAAACCCTTTACAATTAAGCTTACCCCCCCAACCCTTGTCCCCAGCTTTTTTGGTGCTAGCTTTTGTTTTCACAGGAAAGATTCTTATTTCCTGAAAAACTGTGATTAAAAAAAACACTCTGTTGGGCATTACTGCCCATCACGCAACCTTTGAGATTAACAAACAGACTACAAACCTGCTCTGCTTAGGACAAACCATTGCTGAGGTAGTTGAAGACAGGACGATGCAGTTACCAACATCACTACCAGCGTTACTTCAGTTATTCTGAAATGGGGAACTTCCATTCCAACCTGCTGAATTTTGACTGAACGGTTTGGGGAAAAAACGGACACCTTAAACCCTGAAGAAACTTTGCTCCTGCCAGCCAGGAACAGAAAGCCCAACGGCAGAGATGATCTGGACTCAGTTCCTGAACTCACAACTACCAACCAGCATTTGTGCACTGTTATTTTCATTTGAAAGCTGGTTATGTTCTGGGAATTTAGCACTGTGGAGGCTGAGTAGTTCCCATTAGCTCCCAAAAGGAGATAGAGAGGGCACTGATACAGTCAGTGTGGATGAAGCAGGACAACAGCTACACTTAACCTCTTCTCCATTTTCTGCACCTACTTCCCAGTCTTTCCATCAGACTGGGAGTTGGAGAAGAGTTCATAAGGAGAATGTTCAAAAAAATAATCAAGAATCCATACGGTTAAGAGCACAGAGATGGGAGGGCTCACCATCATATGTGGTGTGCCTGCTAGGGGAAAGTGGGGCTGGCAAGTGCTTGCTCAGAGAATCCTGGCAGGAGAAAACCTAAAACAGATTTTATTTTTTGCTAGACAGGAACAGAGAGCAAGGACTAAGTTTCTACACAAAAAGGGAAGCAATAAGCAGTTAAGCGCACAAAAAACATTACCGTTTTTGATGGACTTTGGCTTATTCTGAGCTCTAACACCACAGCACACCTCCACATACTTCCTTTGCTCAGGAATTCATTTTGCTGTTATCACAGAAGTGGTCTTACGGATGAACCTACATTTAGTGGGCATGAAGTGGCAATTGCAAATGGGCATCAACCCTTCTCAAACCCAGGTCCTAAACACTTACTTGGGACTTGCTGTCCAGGCTGCTGCCACGTCTGGTAGGTACTGCCCCAACCCTGTGTCATAAACGCCTGAGGACCACTGCAGAAGACAAAAAGGCATGCTGAAGTAGACAGTAACGCATTTCACAGGTCATATGCATGAAACTGGCTGGAGAAACAAAATTATTTGTAGTCAGCAACTGCTGAGCAAACAGGCGAACAAAGGAACAAAAGGAAACGTGCAGATGTTAACAGCTAACCACGTGGATGTTGGTCTGTTCGTGAAGCCCAGGTGAGGACACTTTGTACTGAGCAGCACCCCGGTGTGTGCAGCTCGAGCTTCTTTTTGTGCTCACTGCACTAGAAACCAGAATTTTGGAGACGCCAATACCTACCTCGTTTATGATTTAGTAGTTGAAATCCTTCCTGTAGTCAAGCTTAAAGGTTTCTTCTCTTCTGGATGCTCCCTTTTAAGAGGCTCCACTTACATACCACCTGTTCGGGGCCCACCACGCTTCTCCCCGTGCTTTTACAGCTCCCAGCCATTCCCCACAACAGACCCGTGACGAGATGGAGAAGCTTACTTTTGATGAGGTGTAGCGGGTGCTTGGCTGAACGGGCTTTGACCAAATCCTCCAGGTCCACCCATGCTGGTACCCTGTCATGGAATCCACAAATACTTAATGCCAGCTCTAAGCAGAGGGTGAAGGTAACTAGTATGAGCAGTAAGAAAGGGGAGAAAACAGCCTGGAACGTGTTCCATTAAACCCAAGCACCTGAAAGAAGTGACTGATCCTCCAAGGACGTAGTTCTCAGGACTGTCAGGACACTCCAGGAGCTCAGCTTCAAAAGCAGCTCTGGCCAGCCACAAAGGGGCTAACAGGACTATGGAACAGATAGAAGTTTTCCTCTGAATAGCTTGGATCCTGAGGTTGGTATCAAGCTGCCTCAAGTAATTCAGCACAGAGGTTGTTTTTCAGTTCTGTTCCCCACTCCTTACTTTCTTTAAACAAGTCTCCCTCTCCAGCAGTACTCCAGCCTGACATTATTAAGCTTCGATACCACAGTGCTGTGTTAAGTGGAAGATAAAAGTCATCCTGGATTTACTGGAGCAAGGGGTTCAGTGTTACTTTCAGTGTGGTGATGCCAGGACTGTGCCATTTTCACACAGTAACACTATTGTCTTCCCTTCAAAATCCCATTTGCCAGCCTTCTTATCCCTTATTATAGTTGCTTTTCCCTCTCAAACAGCTGCCCACTACACTCAGTGTCAGCAAACAGTTCGATCCTCCTCTGGGACCACAGCAAAAAATTAGTCCAATGGATGCTTGAGGACCAAAGATCAACATAGCTGTTAACGAGCAAATGGTTCTGAAGCTAAATAATGTAAGCGTGTGCATTCTGTGCCATCCTGCAAGTCCAGGCCTACACGTACCTAGCAGTGAAGAAACCACTTCTGAAAGAGACAGACCAAGATGAGAGATGCAACTTACACCAACTTTCTCGTCTATGAGATGTCTAGCGAGTTCAATTTGCTGGGGAACTCCTCTGATTGTGAATATTCGTACACCGGGGTCTGTGTTGGGAGGTGGGTTTCTCTGGAGCTCCACGTGGGCTCCCGACTGTTGATTTATGCTCTTGATGTTCTCGCCACCTGAAGAAAAAGGAAATCAAGACAAAGGGTTTCAGCAACTCCTTCCATAAAAGCAGAAAACGAGACTCTGGGAAAGAGGATATGGTTTCAGCTACCTTCTGTGTGCCTCCAGCAATGTGGGCTGGGGGTGGCAGTAGCGTAAGCAGCCACATCACCTGAGCTCATGTCACTTCTTCCTGCTACCTCATAAGCATGACCCAAAACCATGAGCTATTGCAATGCTTTCTAGGGCACGGATGGTGCTGTTTTAAGAACACACCATCTTCCTGCATGCACACTGCAAGGCTCCCAGCAAGACAAAAAGCAACCAGCCACACACCTCGTAGCTTAAAACCAAAGAAAAGCTATCTCAGTGTGCTGTTCAATAGCTTATTCCCTGAGAAACCTCTGCTCAGTGCGCTTCTTAGGCACAACACAGCACACACGGCTCTCCACGGAGCAGGATTCCAAGCTGTCTTCCGTGATCTCAGAGGCAGTTGTGCATGCAGTGACCACGTCTGGCTACTTTGCCATCTGGATACACCAGAGCACCCGAGTGCTTCGAGCAGGATGCTCCGGGGCCAGCCAAAGAGATCTGATTTCCTGAAGACCTGCTAGGTCCCAGTCTCTTAATGAAATTTGCTTAACAAAAGCTTCAGCCAACATTACAATGGTTCAATTCTTCTTTTGGAAGCTCACACAACTTACAGACCAGCTCCACTCGACTGGAGAAATTAAAGGGTACGGGGAAGGAAAGGAGTTTACAAATCCTAAATCACAAACCAAAATCAGCAGCCAAAAGGACACGCAGCAAGCACAGTAAAGCAACCGGAGATTTTTGTTCACTTTTAATTAAAAAGCCTCCAAAACCCTCCTCAATTTTGCTCGCATTTCCATCTCTATACATCCAGCACAACTTCAAAACAAACTGTGGATGTCGCAGACACTTGTTCGGTTCATTGTAATGGACTCGTGACCTTTTTAACATTTTAAAGCCTTTCTGGGGAAGGGAGGAGGAAAGCTTGCCAAAGGGCAATTAACTCTTTCCAAATGAATTTTAGAAGATGCATTTAACAAAAGATAGTCGTGTCACACCCCTGGGCAGACAACAGGGATTGTACTGCATAGCCGAAATCGAAGCCACTCATTTTCAGCCACACAAGGGAAAGCCGTAAGATGGAGCTGACAGTCCAAGAAGTTTTTTTTTATTCAATGCTTTTGTCAGATGCAGATTTGTATCAAGCCCCTGTTTTTACATATTAAGGTGAGATCCGAGTCAACAGCTGCTTCCCGTGCTTAATGAAAGCACAGGAGCCAACACGCTATGGATCATGAAGGAGAGGGAGAACTTTTTGTGGGGACAGAAGCATAAACACAGGCTGCTGCGTGCACAGCTGACTACCCTGCTCCTTCCAAAAGCAGACTGAAATTTGAAGCATTCTCACCAGACTGGAAGCGAGAATATAGATTTCATTTCTCCACTTAGCATTCAGCACCAAGCTGGGAGTTGCTGGGGCTGTTTCCACATCAGCTCCCTCCTGGGCAGCGCTGAAGGATCACGTCCCTTTATTTTTGGGGTTTGCTGAGAGGCCCCAAGCTCCTACCTGCAGCACCAGGACTCGGTCTCCTTTTCCTCCTCGCCCTTTGGAGCCTGCCACATGCCAAAGCGCCCCCTCCCATCCGAGCTTTCCTAACTCGGCCTTGAGCATGCAGATGAAGTGACACGGCCAAGAGGATGCCGTGTGGTGCCCGAAGGAGTTCACCTTCCCTCTTGACGGGGTGACCCGCTGGGCACATGGTGGCTGTCTATAGCTGCATTCAGCAGCCCTCTCCATTCTTCTACCTGATGGGGGGCAGAAGCGATCCAAGAGTGGCCCCCCAGCTGGACGTGAAATCGTAAAGCAATTAATCAAACCTGCTAAAAGGCAGAGCTGACAAGAGCCAGGCCAGCCACGTTATCTGTCAATATTGCTGTATTTATCATGGAAATCCAGCGGGGGCCCAGAGAGGCTGCGGTTTGTTTCCAAGCACCACCAAACAGAGAAAGCTCTTGACATGTGTATGGTGCTCGTCTCCACCCTTCCTCGAGTCTTTCAGAGAAGAAAAGCTGCACCTACCCACCCTCTAGAGGAAAAAGCTACACACAGGATTTCCAGGGAGCCAAGAACTTGGTTTCGGCTCAAAAGGGCTCCAACTCTGAAGCTGAGAAGCAGTACTCGTAAGAAGAGGGCCCTGGATCTTCTGTTGTACGTGCTGCAGAGACTGAGCTGAGGCCAACTTCCTCGTCTCCCTCTCCTCCCTGCTTCTGGAGCGAGGACACGGAGCTGGAAGTACAAAAGCAGTTACCTGGCCACACCTGATACCCTATCCCCAGGGGCCCAAGAAATGCACTGCTCAGGTGCGAACCTTGGATACCAAGCCACACGTGCCCGGAGGGCTTGGCCAGATTTCACACGGAGGGCTAGCAGCCAAGCTCTGTATCACAGGGGCAAAAAGAAAAAAACAAACAAACCAAACAAAAAAACACACACCAAACATTAACAGCTAGAAACTGCTCAGAAACTAAAGGGGAAGCTGGGGCGTGAGCAAAGGCTTTGAAATTGGTGACTGGTTAAAAACATTAACCCCCAAATTAATATCCCCTCTCCCCTGTAATGCCCCACAGGCAGTGGGAGAGGAAACAAGAAGCAGCAGACAAGGGTGTCTTGCATCAAAAGATGGAGAGTGTGGTACATCCACCCTGTCCAGACCCCAGAAGGTAATGCTGCAGCCATCACTCACTTGACAAAAAAATGAATGCTGCAACAGTCTAAGAGCACCGGCACCGTAAGAGCACCGATTGCAAGGTGGTATTACAAAGCTACGAGCATTCAAATCACCATACAACTAGTAATTAGTCACTCCAGAAAGCTTCTGATCTGGCTGGGTAAGAATCCCTGTTTTGTTGTTGTGGAAACAAAGGTAAAAAGCTACCCTTCACCCCCACAGCGAGCCTGTGCCAGGCCTCGCACTTGACTGCTAGGACATCGAACTCCACTACCTGCATTTATCTTTTCAGCACAGTGCTCTCTGTAGTCACAAATGCTCCACTTCAGTGCACTGCTGAACAACAAGTGACCTTTTCTGATCCTTTATTAAGGATGACTAATGGATCCGGCAATAAAGTTTCATTATAATTTGATTTTTCCATACACACAGCTCTCACTTGTGGGCTTAAAATTTGCTTTGCTCGATCTGTGCCCAACCGGACCGTTCGCTGAGCTCAGGAGCAATTGCTCTGCAGCATCTGCATAATGGGGAGCACAGGTGTTTTGCCATACTGAGAAAGTTCCCAGGTTTGTGAGCAGGTTTACAGCAAAGAACATCTGAAACCGACTGCAGATGCACTCCTTGCGCGCCTGTGTCCCATAACCAGTGTCCCTTGTCATCCAGTTCAGGGTACCACAGGGCCCAGACGTGTGAAAGGGATCAAGCAGGGTTGCCCGGCTGTGGAACAAGGGCACAACACGAGCTCAGCCCTGCCCAACAGGACAGCAGGAAGCTAAATGCCACTGAAACGTGGCACAATGTCCTCCCGTCTCTGCCTCCTTTACCGTCACGGCTAATCTGTTCCTATTCTACTCACCTCACCTCTGCTGACACTAAAAGCCAACTGTGATTACTTAAATGCTACTTTAAGCATATGCCATTCTTTCTAAAATAAGCAGATGGAAAACTTAAATACAGCCCCTTTGATATATCAGTGGATTAACTCCGAAGCATCGCAACAATTAAAGCCACAGGGCTATTCCTGGTTCTAATTCAAGTACTGCCGTTACCTGGTGCTCTACAACAATTTGAGACTGCTGCTGCTCTGTTTTTATTAGTGTCTTGGAGGTGGGCTGCTTCTTGAGAGAAAGGCCAGGTGCCTTGTCCATGTCCTTAGCATGGAGAGATTCAACGGTTTAGGCAACAAAGGGGCCTCCGTGGCAGCAAATGTGCTCGCCTGAGCAAGATGAGGTGCACGTGGGGCACCAGTCTGTTCTGTGACAGGCTCAGGCGTGAGCTGTGATACAGACAAGCCCCACCGCTTCACTTTATTCATCAGATGCTTCAGGTCTGTGGCTGGGAGCAGCTACAGTTACTGCCACATTCAGAGCCCTGCCATTTTATCACATGGCACTCACAGAAATTCATCACGACAAAATGACTGTTCTGCTCGTCCCTGATAAACTGTCCTTTAAATGAGTTCTCTCTAAAAAGGATCCACAAACGAAACTGCCTTTTCTCAGCCAGCTGCTTGTTATAACAGGCTTACTTGACAGCTCTGCATGAAGAGCTCCTCTTACATATTGTGAACAAGGGCCTGGAGAGTACAATTATGAGCGAGAACACCACAAAGTAAACAACCACAAGTGCTTCTCGCTTATTCCTGCGCTGCATTCACAGGCCACTAAATACCTGCAATTACAAAAAAACTCCCAAACCCCACTGTCAGGCAGCAAGAAGGTGACCATCCAGAGACAGAAAGACTGCAAGCTCTAGTATTTACGTTTGCAGACCTACCTTTGCCTATAACAAGACCACACTTATCAGCTGGCACCGTGTAGGTTATTTCTTGCATGCCCCCAGGTGTTCCAACGCTCCAGTCTCCACGGCCACGACCTCTTCCTCGGGCGACAGCCAAACTTCCAAAGCCATCTCGTTCCTTGGAAGGCAAAAAATTGGTATTAGTGTTTTTTTTTTTTTGCTGGCCCCAATGCACATTAAAAACAAAATAAAGCAAGGTAAGTTAAATAGCATTAAAATCAATGGCTCTGAACTAAGATATTCTTGGACTTCAGTTCCACATTCCAGATTTTGAAGTAATTTAAAGAAATGCCAGTGATGTAGGTTTGCAGCTGCCTTCCTGACTCAGGAAGATAAAAATATTTTTTAAATGCATTCCTATGTATCTGCTGAAATAAACCTTTAAACATGCATCAGCTACTAAGGGACTTTTAGGTTGTGGTGGGGGCTTTCATCATAACAACGAATAGAACTTGGCACTGACTCACGCAGAAGTTACCTTCGAAACCCTTTCAAGTGCCATTCTTCAAAGAACTGCTGGAATTACTCAGCTGAAATGCACATTTTCCAGAACTTCCAAAGGCAGCTTTAAAGTTCAAAGGCATTTAAAGGACATAGCTATTTTGGATAACTGATTTCTCCAAAAGCAAAGGCTGTGAGCCCTCAGAGGCTACCCACAGCAGGCCTCAAAACGTAAGTGGACAATTACCAGAGTTCTTCGAGCACAGTAACTGCGTACACCAACAGTTGTTGCCTCCTCCTGCCTCTCACAGCCACCAGACCTGAGGACTGGAGTCTGAAGAGGCAGCAGAGGAGGCACTGTCTGAGCATTGTTAATGCTGTGCTACCCCAAGTGTTACTCAGCCCTTCTGAGCAGAGCCTCCAGCATCTGCCTCGTGCTAATGCTGGGTTCCATTCCATGGGGTCATCATTTTCAAATAACTTGAAAACAACTCACCATGAGGGTAAAAATGGAACTACAATGAAGCCTCATGATGCTGCCTGAAAAAAAAGGGAACCTTCCTATAGCTCAATGAGCCCGGATCCAATTTAAAAACAAAACCAAACCAAAGCTGGCAGCTCTCTCCTGGGCAGCAGCATGTGTGGTCTACCAGAGGAAAAAATGCAACACTGCTATTCTTCAGACAGCAGGGTCCATCCACACAGCTGCATGCACAAATACTACATTCTCATATAAGCTCTTTCCACCCAAGAGCCTCCAGAACCCACCTGTGCTGTGAGAATAAGCTCATTGATGATGTGTGCTGCATGTTGACACCTATCGGGAAGCCCCATGACCTGTGCGACTCTTTCAGGACTAATCCCATCATCTGTGAAGAGAAGTGACAAAGACTAAATTAAAAGGAGAAAACATCCACCCACCAACAAAGGCTTCCTTCCAGCACCACCACTGCTAGCAGCACGTTCACAAAACACGTCTAGCCCAAGAGCTCTCCCTTCCCTCCACCTTCAGCCACTCTTCCAGGTACTGAAAGGAGACAAAACCCAAACCCCACTGCAGAGGGGACAGCGTTTAAAAGGCAACACTTTCAATGTCAAAAAGCCATGAGAGAGGTTGATATAATTTTAAGAGGACAAAGGCAGCTTTGATAGGTGATCAGACAGCCAAGGACCCAGAGAAAGTTACTTAGAATTAATCAACTCCTGATCCCCAAAGGCTTTAATGTCCTGAAGGAGAATTCTTTAATAGGAAATAAAAGTGGGTTTGGTTACTGGTATTTTGTTTTCCCATACAATTACCAGTCAAGACATTACTGTTGTGACATCTAATGTTTGCAAGTAAGATGTATAAAATCTTACTCTCTGAAAAACAAAGTGCACGAGAAAGCAGAGAGTCATTCAAACAGGTTTCAGAAAGAGACAATGCACCTTTAAAGGAGGAAAGCCTAGCTGCTGGAACCTCAGAGCAGAATCACCGTAGCGATCCCAGAGTGGAACACTGGTAAGGAAATAACAGCTCTCCATCCTCACACAAACCTGGTTTAAATTGAATCCTAACTCCAGCATCATTCTGAATCTTTTTGATCATTTCTCCATTTCTTCCTATCACAATTCCAACAGCAAACCTGGGCACAGAGACCTGATGGGAAAGGCAAAGCAGTATGAAAGCTCAGAACTAGACCGAGTGACTCTGATTTTACAAGGAGATGCACTTAACTACGAGGATGGGCCGCATTAAGCTGCTCCAGGCTACACAACCATATCCCTTAAGAAAAACAAACACGTGGCCGCAAATTCCTTCCCCGCTAAATGAACTCTGCACTGCAAGAATGTGGCTTCAAAAGATAATTAGAGAAGCACCATCTGGGAGTCCATGAGAACTCCCCTTTGCAGCCAGACTCACTCTTCTGGCAACAGAGCACATTGCTTTTCAAAAGCAGCTTACAAGTTACATGCAAAATTCGAGGACTTCCACCCACTGCCCATCCCACAGGGAGGTTAGCATGAAGAAAACATACCTCTATGCTGCCTCCTCCCATTCTAGAACTGAAATCATTGCGTACGCCTCGGAAGTCTGCCTGATCTTTCTCTCGGATGATCTCCAGTACCATTTCCCTCGCTTGCTACATGGGGAAAGAAGTTACAGTTAGCTTAAATTTACTCTGCTTGCCATCTCAGCATTGGGGCCTCAACAGGGGCTAATTTACCAGTTGGGGAAGATCTGTTTTGGTCAGACGTGGAAGATGTCAAAGCGTGCCAGGTGTGCGAGGCTGCAGTTCCTTGTGTGCAATTGCTTACTTCCAAAGGGAGGAGCTTTAGCTTTTAAAATATAATCACTGATTTCCCCCCCAGTTTTTTAAAATTAAATGAAGGGAAGGCCCTTTCCTACTGGATAGGGCTGAAATAACAGTATGGTACAAGCTGTGGTAACACAGTACACAGCACATCCACTAAGAGGTAGAGAACGTGTACCAAGAAGGCAGGTGGCCAGTACTGAGCTCACTGGCACTCAGAGAAGTTATGCACAAGTCTGCAGCAAGGCATTTTCTGAGACAAACGGATATTCTTCCTACCTACTTGCAGCTCTCCAGGCCTTTCAGAGACTTGCATATAAGCCCAGCTAGTTAAAACATGTCTTAGAAATAAGCAAGCAGTGCCACCATTAAAAAAAATAAAAAGCCCACATGTGAAAACCTTTGAGCCTTTGTCTCAATATATTAACTGTCAATCTTTTGATGTTTTGCTTCTATTTGCAAGTTTGAGGGACACTGGCAAATCCAACTGCTTTCACATATATTTTAAAATTTTCCATGTCCCCTTCCTAATTATTACATAAGGGGAAAACTCAAGACATTTCAGAGACGTCAAGATAGAAATAAAGCATCCGAGATATTTGCTAGTGATTTGAGATGGTTAAGAACTTTGTACATTGAAGCACAAAGAGTCCCCCAAAACCCAAGGCTCATCGAGCTTCTTAAGTGCTTTCTAAGCATGCTGTACTTTAAGTGCCTCCAAGATCTTCCAGCCTATGAAGTCTCTGTGATTGCTTGCCGTAACCTATGGCATGGAAGATGTGACAACAGCAAATCTTGCAAGGTAGAAGAAACCATCTGGAAAGCATCAGCACTCACAGTATGATTTGGTTAAAAGTAGCAAGACTCCCATTCATGTTTTTACATATCTATGCCTTTGTAATAAGCATTAGAATTTTGAAAATTATCATTTAAACCTAAAAGTCCAGTTACATTAAGTGGCTTGAAAAACACCACCCAAACATACCTGAGCAGCATCAACTGTTACAGCAGTTTATGCTTAGGGAGAGCCTACGAAACAAAGCTATTTTTATTGGAGACAGGAATGCTAAGCTAGATTTAAGTACTTAGCAAGGTATGAAAGGCACTTGCTGAGAAGTGGAACATGCCACAGCTCAACTTTAATTCCAGAACTCCCATCATGCTGCAATCTTCCAGCCTCTGGCTGATCACAGGTAGAACCCTGACACAAGGAGACCGAAGTACCAATATTAAGCAAACCCCTTGGTTTCAGGAGTTGTGGTTATTTTCCTTTTTTTTTTTTTCTCTACTTTTAATTACCTGCGTCAATTGGCTGTCTGAAATACTTCTGTGGAAGGTTCACTTTGTCAAATGTCTGTGTAGGTTAGTCACTACAAACCCGTTTGCTTAAGTATCATGTATCTACGACTTCTGCTTCAGACTGGAAACCTTTTCACAAGCTTTTTCCAAACCATCCTCCTCAACTCTTCTCCTACCCACGTCTACCATCTACATGGAATAAGAGCTCCTGGGTTATACAGTAAACAAGCCAACACTTGATAGTCCTTTGCTTTAACTGATTCTACTCATACTTTAACCTTATAGAAGAAACAAAACCAGCAAGGATGATATCATTTACAATTTGATTTAACTGTTAGACATTCACAAATACACTTATGTTTAAGCTTCTCATCAGTACTCTGGGACAACTGCTTACTTATATTACGTACCTGTACTTTAAATGCATCTCCAGTAATACGGAGAGGTTTATCTGCTCCAGTAGGCAACGGACCATCTTGGATCATAATCATTTTCACACCTGTTCGCTCCTGAAGAAAAAGCACAGAGCACTTTGCTAAGCAGAGTCCCTAAAACTAGGGACTATATTTTGGTTACTAAATGTTACGTAGGTCACGTTAGCAGCTTTGCAGAACACTACCTTAGCTCTTCGTATGTATTTATAGCATAAATTCAGTAATAGTCCTGGAGTGTAAAAGATTGCCAGAAGGTGTGCTACTCCTGAAGATCTCAAATACCTGAATCTCTTGTAAAAGCAAAACCCCTCTATTTCACCTGATTATTTTTTTTTTTTAGCCATTTCCAAAATCCGCAGCTGTCTGCACATAAGTTATTATGTGATCAGCCTTAAAACTACTGGATGACAGAGGCCTAACCAGGGCATCCAAAAAACCTGCATTTTTGACCTAGGTGCTTTTCTTGTGCAGGATGCTAGAATATCTAGGAACATTGATTTATACATAACAAAACATTGAATTAGAAAGGGGTAGGATGAGGAAAAAAAAGATGACAAACGCCAGCTTCATCACAGATCAACAACAAAAGAGAAGCACAGCACTCTACAACAGCATGGCTGGCATTAAAAACTATTGCAGCAGCAGACTAGAGATAGCTTTTTCTTAGCTACAGGGATCCCCTCCTGACCAGCGCACACCAAATGTTATCTAAAGCACACGAGTTTCTTTCACAGTTCTGGCAAAACTCCACTACATGCGTAGCTGGGGCCAAACCGATTTCGTTTGTAACACAAGATTGGAGTCCAGCTTTCCGAAGGCAGAAGAGTAGTCCCTGCTGTAGAAGGTTAGAGCATTTAAGGCTCTCCGTTTCAGCACGCTCTTGTTGATCTAGAGAAGCTGCAGTAGGGAAGAGAGCCCTAGAGTAAATGCATCTTGCGCACCTGCAACTGTTTTATTGTTTCACCTCCTTTGCCGATGACTAGACCCACTTTGGATGCCGGGATCAAAATCTCCTGAATCGTACTGTTGCCATCAACATCGTTGTGAAAACCAGGTCCGTTCCGACAGCGATCTACAATCTGCCCCAGTAGCCGTTTTGCTTGTCTTGGAAAAGAATCGAGGGAAACAACCATTAGACAACATTGTTCCACGTCAGCAAGGGACTAGGAACCATTGGAACGTGAAGTGATCGGGGAGAGGAGAAGAAGTGAAAAGATGAAGGAAACCACAGTTAGCACTTTGTTTTTTTTTTTTATCCCTTGGACGTACAACTTCCCCTATCGTGATTACTTATAAGCAGTTTGATTTTTTGAAAGGGGAAGAGAGAAGGAAGAGCAGCAGCATGCTCTGACACTGTTGGAAGTTAAGGATAATAGCTCAGCTATTACATTTGGGGTGCACATTTTGAGTGAAGATGCTCTACGTCCTGAACTCTTTAAAGCTTTATTATACACATTCTATAAATTATATATAATACTTAATAAAACTCAATCTCTGTTCTCCTTGGTCAAGCCAAAACAGACACTGCTCCAATAGTACCGCAGCACGTTGGTTAACCTCTCTCTGATCACAGGCAACTGCCCTGCCCTTCTCTGCCTGCTCTTACCAGCAGCACCACGCACACTGTTCTAACACAGCCTCTGCCCCAAACTGCAGGTGCTGAAGCTACACCAGGAAGCAAGGCAAGGATACTGCAGCAGCCACCAGTGGAAGAGACTGGGTTCTTCTACTCCTGGTGAGAAGAGACAGACACAAAGAAGCATTTCGGAGGTTAAAGATACCTCCTCTAAAAATCTTTAGCACGTCAGAAGTAGCTTGCAGGTCCTTCCCTTCATCTCGAGGACTATTATCAACACGTCCCTTTTCTGCACTTTTCCTACAGCACTTCTCAAATAGGTAGCAGGAAGTCTCCAGTTCCCTACTCAGTCTAAAGCAGCATCTCCCCTCTCTCCACTTCATATCAGGCACCCTACGAGGACTGTCTTCTACCTGGGAACTTGAAGAAACAGCACAAAATCATCCCTCACAAGCAGACGTTCACCTGAATCAGCTCAAGGGGTGGTGATCTGAGGCTGCACAAAGATCAGAGCACTGCCCTCTCTCAACCTGCTCACAAAACAAGGCAAAAGATGGAATTTGTGGAAGCCCACTTCAAATATTCGGAAAGAGTCTGAAGAGGTTTTATTTAATCTACCTCTACATTTTGCATAAAGTTATGACAATAGAGACTGCAACATTCAATACAGCACGTAGATCAGATGAGAAGGGGTCATTGGGAAATTAGCTCTGGTAGTTTGCCACTGGATATAACTAATGAAAACTCTCCTCACACAAGATATCTGACGACTTTGAAGGGTTTCCTTACTTTAATATTTCTCTGAGTAGCCTGAAAATATAGTTCAAACAACCAACTTAATAATTTCAGCACAGAAGCAAATTAAATTTCACCAAATTCCACATACTCAACACTTTGTTCTGCTTCAAAAACTGAGTATTCTCACTTTTTTTTTTATTATTTTTATTTTATTTTGCTTTTTTTTTTTATTTGCATTTAAAGACAGCCTTGGACATCACTACATTTAACTACATATTTCAGAACAATGAGGTCTTAACTATACCTGTCCCCCATTTTGCCCCAATTGCATTTCATCAGGCATTCCAGGGATTTAATATTTTACTCGTGTTCTGAAATATCGTTTTGCAAAGGGGGAAAAAGCACTTCAATATCACCAAGAGTACATCGCCTGCCCTGCAACACGAGCTTGCCAATTATATTTATTCTGGCTCACTGCTTGCAGCATTATGGTAAAGTAAGGAGATTTAAGTACCCTTAGATCTCTTAGGAATGGAAGAATGATGATTGCCTTCTCTTTAGAGAGACAGTCTTTGCGCCCATGTATTTTCACTATCAAATGCAACTCAAAGATTTCCAGATGGATTTTAAAAAACCCACCTACCCAAAGGCTGGGGAGAGAAAGAGCAGCTCCATATGTTAAGTGTGTTCCTGTAAGCCTGAGGATCCTGGATCCAGTTCCAGCAGGAGGTCCTCAACTGGTTTGTGAGAGTCTCAAACTCAGCTCCTGGGAAGGGGGAGGGAGGAAACACTGTCCCTAAAGTTTCTATAGGCCTAAAGAGTAGAAACCCCTGCTGGCTGGCCACGTGTCTCTACCATGCAGGGATCAGAATTCAAGACTTGGGTTCAGTCCTTTGCTTCTTGTTGGCAGCAGTGCAGAGGCAAGCACGCCCAAGGGCCTCGTGCTCTGTGCAACACCACCAACACCTCCAGGGTATTCTGGAGTGGCACTGACAGGCTTTGGAGGCCTCATGCAGACCTTCTTCAGCTGGAAGGACGTCAGCTCAACAGGAGGGAAGCGAAGGGGAGAAGAGAAGGGCCCTTCAACAGCTTAGCTCAGTATCCTGGAGAGCTGCAGTTAGAAAACTGCATCCTAGGTGCCCTAGGAGCAACCTTGCCCTGCGGAGGGGAATTCCGTGGAAATTTCTGCAGAGGGTTCAAACTACAACGGGGGAAAAAAAAGCCTTTGAGGTGCAGTTTAAAGCATCAGACCAAGAGGCTCTATGCTCCAGAGACCCTCAAGTTTCTCTAGGCCAACAGCTGTTGGTGTGGCTAACCGAGTAGCACCACTGACAGAGCACAGCATTAGGGAGAAGAGAGAGAAGGAGGAAGGAGAAAAATGAAATCAGAACTCACTCAATGCTCTCTGGCGGGCCGGTGAGTACGCAGGGCCTCTCGGGCATCCCACCGCTGTCTGCAAAGGAAACAAGAGAACAACAGGGGTTAGATGCTTCCTGACTCAGCACCCAAACTGCCTTCACTAGGCAGGCAGACGAGTGATTACTCCTTACACAAGCTAGAGAAAAAAAAACCCACACCACATGAATAAATGGAATTCAAAAATGGCAGCAGTTTTGGTTAACGATCAAGTACTAACGAAAACACCCCCCTCTGCACACCAAACATGCCCATGAATTCAAAGACATCCAGGGCCAACATATTTAAAATATTTGCTGGGTGTCTGCATTCTTTAAAAGCCTTCCCTGCCAATTAAAGGGAGGTTTAAATCCTAGACTACGTTCATCGACAGCTTCCTGCACAGCACTTGTAGTACAGCCTTCGAAGCAAACAGGCTGCAGCAGTAGCAGACTGAATAGCATGGTCCTGTTTTTATAATGGAAGGTGGATCGTACAAAGATTTGCTGCCATGCTCCTGAAATGTTTTCTGCCAGGACCTGGAGCGGACCAAACTATCAGAGACAAATTGCACGAGCTGAGCAAAGTGGTACCACCAGGAGAAAACTAAACAGCTGCAATTTCTGCTTTAAAAACAACACAGATTGTCCATTTGCACTGTACACATCTGTTGGTTAAAGACAGTTCCTTAACTTGCTACCTTCATCCCCAAACCACCCGACAAGCCTGCTTGCTCTGCTCGTAGGGAGGTCAGTCCCACAGCAGCCCTCCCATGCACATGAGCTTAGTGTATCTCCTGTTAGCGGTGATAACACATTAGGACCAAGGCAAGGCACCTGATACGGCGGACACAACATCCTTCAACATTAAAACCCCTTCACCTGGCACACAAAGAGGCTCTTACCTGGAGCAATTTGAATTTTGCAGCCAGACTCTGCCTGAATCCGTGAGATCTGCTCACCTCCCCTGCCGATTACTGAAATGAGTTCAAGAAGCGTCAGAACATACCGGCTTCCCTGAATAACTGCAGATCACCTTCCCCCTTTTACTCCACTGCAGCTATCTATAAAGGAACAGTTTGACTCCAGGATTGCAGAAGAGGCATCCACAGCGTGAACAAATTTAAAAAAACACAAACAAACCAAACAAAAAAAACATCATGCACTGGAACAAATAAACCAGTTATTTGGGGCCCTAAAAAAAAGCCAACAACTTCTGCTTTTATTTCTTTAAAATGCATATTTTACTACCTCTTTTCAAGAGACATGCTATTTCCCTGGTCTGCTACAGACTGAAATGCTCTATCAAACCGTGAGTGAAAACAAGCACCCATCTCCCTTCCCATTTAGAGGCAGCAAATAATGGCCTTCCCTCTGTGCATCTTTTTGCAAAGCAATGTGCCTATCCGTGTTCATCTCCTGCCCAGACTGCAAGAGAGCAAATCTGTCGAGTCTAACAGGTCTACCTGGCTCAAGGACACCCTCCCAGCTGTGGATCCACCGCCTGCCCGATGTGTCTGAAGCAGGATTGTGCTCCACACACAGCTGACACACCAGCCGAGTCCTGCTCAGGAGCTGCAGAATCCCTCCACCATCCCTTCCTCCCCACGTGTGGTCCTGGGACCGATAAATAACGAAGGCTGGTGGGAGGACAGACTGCCTCCTCGGGAATTCCACAGCTACAGTTTTATGGTGGAGAGTTGGGAGAAAACCTGAGGCACTGAGGGTTAATGATCCTCTCTGTTATTTGCCTTTTCGCTCTCTGTATATCAAATGGGAAAAGATGCACAGAGATCTAGCAGGGAAGAGCCAATGCAAGCACTGCAGTCACAAAAAGCAGGAGGCTGCCATGGAAAGGAAGAGTAATGACCATCAAGAGGAAGAGAAATTAGGAAGAAAGCAGCACCAGCAACACACGTCTAGGAAAAAAACCTCATCTGAGCAATGCACACTGGCTGCGCCTCCCTGCAGCAGCAAGTGTAGGAAAGACTTTAAATTCTGCTTAACTTGCCTTGAGCCAAGCCTTACTTTAACATTTAAATCTTCTCTTCCTCCCTCAACTCCCACACTTTTGCATACTCAAAGTAAAATATTTCAATGAGGGGAAATAAATTAACTTCTGACATATTTATGTGCTGCATCAGTTGGGATTTCAGGAACAGAACCTCTACAACTCTCAGTAACCTGTACCGGTCTTGTTCTTATTACTGGGCCACCAAGCTTCTCCATGCAGCATGCACCTGGATTTTAAACACAGATCATCTGGTCCCCATGAAGAGAACACCAGCAAAGCTTATCCGAAGCCAGCAAGCACAAAAACTTATGAACACGTTTTATTTGGACAGAACAAATAGCATTCTTGCACAGAAGAACCATACCAAAAGCATCCAAGGTACTTACTAAATCCAACCATTTTATCAGGCACTTTGAACTCTTCTGTTATTACAGCCCTGGAAAAAAAAAAAAAAAAGGAAGAGAAAAATCAAAGACTCATTACAAAAAACAATTTGGAAGATGACCGTGCTCAGCTGTGGAAAACAGGCAGAGCATCAGGCTTTTGAGCACACACGCAAGTAAATACCATATCATAGGGAAAATCTTTTGATTTGGAAGGGACCTCTTGGTCCTGCTCCACGCCCTGGCTGCAGAGAGAATGGACATAATTCCTCCTACACTGGATAGGTTTCCAGTCTACCATCCATTGTTGTCAATGGAAGAATGTTTTTTTGGATTTAGCAGAGTAACAGCAAAGTTCCTGCAATATTTAGCCAAGTTCCTACTACTTTTTGATATGCTCTTGCCAAGAGAGGCTAACCAATGCCAATCCTGATATGAATGCCCCTTCTGATATTCAGAGTGATATTTTAATCTGTCTGTCCCTGTAATTCTTTTCCTTAGAATTTATAAAACCTGGTTTTGATTATCCTTTGAAGTCTTCCTATCTCAAGACTTGCATATCTGTTGCTCTTTGGACTTTCTCAGTACGTCTGTGCCTCAAACCCAAAGCAATTACCTAAGACCTGGCCACAATGAAGCGGAGAAGAATTACCTTGTGGGTTTTTCGTTTGCCATTTATTTCTATCTTGTATAAAACACAAGACTGAGCGCAGAATTCGCCAACTCTCTATGCTGGCATATGCATTATATACAATTTGTTCAGCAATCTCAGGAGCAGTCAAACACCTGCATAATGAGCTCAACGCAGGTTTTGTGGTGAGGCGTATCAAAGCCTTCCCATGATTTACTTTAGATCAATTAGGGAAGGTAAAAAAATACCCACCAGACCTCGCCAGCAAACCTGCAGATAAAGTATCCTCCAGTGTCCCAAGGCTCATGAGCAAAACCAAACCCTGCCACCCCTATCTGCAGGGGAACGGACCCCACCTGCTCCAGGAAGGCTCCGAATTCCAGCAGTTTTAATCTGGAACAAACACTGCCTGTTGCCAAAACATCCCATCCTGCCTGATTTACAAACCACCCTGCGCTGGAGCAGCTGCTCAGAGAGCCTAACCAACCACCAAAACCAGAAAGAAACCATTTCAGGCTTTTAACCTAAGCAGTTCCCTGCATAAACACCACTCCTGGCAGAAGACAGGTAGCGGCGGAGCAGAGAACACTGCCCACCCTTTTCTGTGCATCCCTAGCTGTACGTGAGCTCTAGGCTAACAGCAGCACCACGAAAAACTGATTTTTCTCCAGCTTTTGACTAAATATTCTTTCTCCTTTCTGCCGAGGGCCCCAGCAAAAGCTGGTGATGATGGAAACGCACTACTCCCAACCTGGAGGTGAATCCAGCTCTAGAAATGCTCTCCCCTTCCTGCTCAAAACGAGACAGGCAACTCCTTGAGAGCAGGATTAGAGAAAACCTGAGAATTTTACTTGTGGATTAGATGCTAAGGCGTGCTGCGCAACAACCCGCACTTGCTTTAGTCTCCCCAAACCATCTTTGACAATCAGAGGAGTCATCCCAGGTCGTACTACATTAACAGAACTGGAAAGGAAAAAAAAAAAGATCCACCTGCCTGTTTAATACTTTCAACTTCTGTAAAAATGCCAGAGTTTAACTCCCCCCCGCCTTGGGCAGGGGAAAGGAGAGGAGAGAGAATTTATTATTCTTGGTCCCGCAGGTTTACAGGAATCAAATTCAAGTTTCACTTCAACTCTTCTTTCTTCGTAACAACAAATAGCCTTTAAAGGGTTAGCAGAAAACCCTTGCTGGAGAAAACCCAAGCTGACAGTTTCTCCACATTCTCAACCTCTGACTTCCTAACACTACTACAGATGGTGGATCAATAAACAATTAGAATTGATCAATAAATAATAAAACATAACCCACTGCTTACCTTTGATATACCAGGGCCCCTAACTGGTTACCTACTGTGGCAGAGAGAGAAAAAAGGAAAAGAAAAAATCAAAGCATTAGCACGGATAAACTAACTTCATCCCTATAGAAAAAAGAGTTCTTACCATTTCATCAAAAAGAAAGAAAAGCAAAACAGTAATTTAGGTTCAGTGGCTGAAATGAATGCGTTATGTGGTACAAAACAGGAGGGGATTTCTTGATCAACACACACCATAGCCCAGTGTCCAGCTGAACACAGGATAGGGAATTGATCTGTGTCTCCCCATGCTGAGAGTCATGGGAGAAAATCCTGCCTGCCCAAAGCCAAATCCCTCCAACTAACCTCCCTCCTTCCCATTTAAACCCAAAGTAGTTAAAAAAAAAAAAAAAAAAAAAAAAAAAAGAGAGAGGGGATGACACCGGCTGAAGGGAGAGAAAAGAATTTTCAGGCAGCTTGGTACGTATTAAAAAAAGCTCAAATAAAAGCAGGGCAGATTCAGAGCTTTAGTCTAGGCAAAAAGCATTACGGATTGCTTGCACATACTTCTCTCTGTATCTCTTATCTGTGCTCCATGGAGCCCACTTACACGGAGACCTGTTAAAGGAATACATCTGTTAAGTAACCTCGTGGCACCAAAACCGTATTTTTTTTTTTTTTTTAAACACATTTTCCTGAACGCACACATTCCAGGCATATCTGCGATGTTAGCCAGTGGTCCACGTCCGATGAGCGCTCATCTCCCCAGCTGACAGCCCCCAAACAGACTTTTTTTCCCCCCTACCCCCGCAGATTAGATCTTTCTTCCAAACGTTAATGGGGGAAAAATATCATTAGAGCGCCTCATGCCAAGTGGGAACACATGCCCTGCTGGGCTTCCTGCAGGACTGCGCCTGCAGCAACCCCGCTAAAAACCCACCATTTGGTCCTAACAACCAGTTGCAGATTATATTGCATGCCTGGAGGGCACGAGCAGAGAAACAAATGGGACTGGCCGGCAACGGGTGAGCTGTGATAATAAAGATGCTGTTCCCAACTACCTTGCAGCAACCTGCACATTCTTTGACCTGAAACAAATCCGCAATCAGCTGTCAGGGTTCGGAAGCGGACGTCTACCACGGTACGTAAAGTTTGGGGCCAAACACTTTGCCTCGAATAAAATAGACCCGAGAGAGTCAATAGTGTATTTCTGTGGGGTGTCGATATCTTGATAATAGGTCGGGACCAAAATATTGGCAGCCCGTGTATTTTATTACTCTCTCCAGTTCAGCGATAAGGCAACCGCTGCGTTATTGACTCCGTCGGATTTCTCTTTGCATATTCTCACCCTGAATATAAAAAGTCCTAATGTGATAACTGTCGATGCCGCAGCCAAAAAAGGCGGGTGATGTAATGGGGAATATTTGCCCTGGCTGATAAGCTACTACTGCAGAATTGAGCAAATATGGTAAAACTAATTCAGTATCTCACCATCTTGCCCCAAACAGCACTCAGAGTAATTTTTCCTATAGGCACTAAGTCTTGTAGCTGTACTACAGGATTGCCCTTGCCAGGACGAGGCCACTCATTACCCCAAGATGCCCAAAAGAGGGGTCTTAACACTACGAGGCCGTATTTAAACATCCACCTCGCGTGGCCATTCACCTCACCAGCTCTCCTGCCTGCCTCTCATGCTGCAGCCGCTGCCCACAAATTACGAGACGGATACACATCCTATAATCAAACCCCGAAGTTCACGCAAGGAACGGAGGAGCCATCACTTTGTAACACGATCCTGTGCTTGGGAAAGACAACTTGTAAGGGGAAAGCTGCAGGGGCACCAGAAGTGGCATCAGCCGGGCAGGCAGCGCTGGTGGTGTACGTAACGTGCAGCTCCCAGCTCGCTCCAAGCACTTAGCTGCTCACCACCCCAGCCATATCCCCCTGACTTTATTCACTTCTTGTACAAACCAGTTAAAAACCAGCTAAGCCACAGTAACTTGTGCACAAGAGCATCCCCTCCACGTGCCACCGACCTCTCCAAGAGCCGGGAAGCAAAGCAGGCGGAGACAACCGGGAGGGATCTGCCTGAAGCCAGATACAATTTCTCTCCCTTTGGGAGGAAAATGGATGGCCGTAGCTCCTGGTCCCAACAATCTGCAGTTTAATTCCTTCTCTACCGTGCCCATTTTGCTCTGAAAGGCAGAGACTGATGGAGAGGCGAGGCTGGGGCAGAAGACGCCTGCGGCAGCGCTGAGCTCCACCACCTCCCTCCCTCGCGCCAGGGAGGGGACTGAACTCTGACAAGCCACGTAGATATTTCCCCCTTTTACATCTATTGAGTCCAATTTAACTGTAACTGCAGTCATTTTACTGCAAATAAGGAAAAACGCTGAATAAAATAAGCACAATTTCCTGTTAATGGCACCTGCTGGTTGATAACTCTTCGCTCGTCTTTAGGCTTCACCTTTAACTGAATTGTACCTAACAGATACTCAAAACAAATGCAGATTTTCTTCCACCCCATAAAGCAGAGCAGTGCCTCCCACTAAATTTACGTGCATGATGGGAATTTACAATCTCATGGAGAATATTGCCGTGCCTAGAACAAAACCAGAGCAGCTCATCCCCCGGAAAGCAGTGGAAAAGGGCTTTATTTCGTGCTTTTAGACTGGAATTGTATCGTCAATTTTAGAAAGCTACAATGAAGATACTAATTACTCTGTTGTTCATCATTAAATACTGGTGTGTTAGTTTTTTTTAAATAAATGGCCAAAACTTATTTTCCTACCTGCCCTTGCTGAGATTTTTCCCATTAAAATTTCCTTATTAATAATGGTGACGTGCAGAGTTGCAGTTTTGAAGGAAGCTGCCGTTTTGCAACACTAAACCTTTTGCCAAGAGTCCTGAATTTCTGTCCTGGTCCCACCACTGCTACCGATGGGTCAAGGAGCATCGCTGCTAACTTCTGTCTGCAGGACAAGGAGACAAGATTTCCTCGTGCCCACGGGTATTTCCATCAAAACCAAGTCAGAGCAAACGACTGATGTGTTTGTACAGCAGGACCGGGTGATGCTCGAGCCCCGAGGCTCTCCTACAATCACGTCCTGTTGCACTAATACAGACCAACGTCGTGTTGGATGCACCACAGAAGCCTGGAGAAGGCAGGGGTGGAGAGAGGTGGCGTGAGCCTTCCTTGGAGGGAAGGGAGGCTGCTTCTTCAACGATGGGTTTCACATTAAATAAACTTCTTAATTTGTGCTGGTAATTTGATGGACTGTTCATGTGAAGAGAGGCCAGGAGCTGCTGTTGGCCATAAACAGGAGGATCTATCCTGTAGGATATCCGTGTAGGGTCCCATGAACTGGGACCTATCCTCAGCAGCAGCCCCCGAGCGAGGTGCCACTGGGGTCTCCCCGCAGCACGGAGCCAACCCCATCTCCTGTCACCTCCAACCTCATTAGCAGGACAGGGAAACTCCAACTCCTCCCTGCTAATTGCACAATGACTATTTCCATTCTCTGGAAACAACCCTAAAGCAGCAAGGATAAAACAGTCTCAAACCTCATCTAGACCAGCTCACCAGCACCAGTCCCGGCAGCTCACAGATTTGGGTGAACGTCTGCTAAGGGAAATGCAAAAGGGACTCACATGCTCTGGTCCCCAGCACTATGACAAGACTATTTTTTTCCTGGAAATACTCTAAAAGCAGCTGAATTTGTTTCGCCCAGCACGCTGTCATCCTGTCTTAAGGCCACTTCCTAAGCTGACATCAATCAGCCGTGCCAGCAGCTGTTTACGAAAACAGACAGGCAGAATTAGATTTTCCTGGAAGACAGACGCTTCTCTTGTCACCTTAAATACTTCCATGTTCTCTGCATCCATTTCTCCAGCAGCATTTGGAACGGAAGTAATTTTCTATCAGCTCCATGGGGGTAAGGAAGCAGCGAGGACCATGCACAGCCACACAGTGCACAGAGGTACACAATCCTGAGACTCGCCACCAGACCTGCTTTCGAGCTATCCACGGTAGCAGAACGTATCCCAGTCCCTGCACTATAAAATTTCTAGAGCATGATAAAGACAAATAATCGCTTCTCAATGACAGCATCCCCAAAGCATAGCTCACAGCAGGAAAAGCAGGGAAGTGTGGGCACGCACTCCTGACTCCCCTTGTTTGCAGGACTGAAGATCACCCCAATAGGAAATGTTTTCCTAATTTAAGCGTCCTGTTAAAAGGAATTGCCATCTTTCAGATGCCTACAGCCCAAGTGCTGCATTATAGGACTTGACAGCATGAGCAGGTACCCACTGCTCAGGGCTTCC
The DNA here is from genome assembly GCF_047663525.1 of Anas platyrhynchos. Lineage (NCBI taxonomy): Eukaryota > Metazoa > Chordata > Aves > Anseriformes > Anatidae > Anas > Anas platyrhynchos. Next base: position 10,305,582 of record NC_092604.1, read on the forward strand.
TCGGCCAGGCTGCACCTTCCCAGGCTTCTTCAGAAATAAAACCCAAGGTGACCAAAGCTAAAAGAACAAACGCTTCCCTCGCTCCTGCCCTGACAAGTCCGATTTCTCTGTGAGATTCCAATCCCTTAAAATACCACTTCCATTATTTCAGCTCTCCCCTAAGATCTCATGGATCAGATTTCGGGGCAGGCAGTGGGAAAAGTTACACAGCTTACAGATGCACGCAAAGGACCCAAGGGCAAACACACACCTTGGAGCTACTTTGAACCATGTTACAAACAGGGCCCAGTGCTGAAGTGAGCGGGCACTTATAGATCTTTGCATCCCCTGAACCCCAAATCCGACACTGGAGAGCCCAGCCCCTCTGGATGGGGCTCCAAGAGCACCACCTGCTACACGGGATCGTCTATCCCAGCACACGAAACCAGCTGGAAGGTGCATTTATGGCCCAAACTGCAACTGTATTGACATGGTTTGTGTCAACACAAACAGGGTTCAGCAAGTAAGAGTGCTCACGCGTGGAAGTACAAAGTCCAACCCGCCCACCACTGGGCATTGCAGCTACTTCATTTATTAAAAAATTCTCCAAGACACCTCGCTAAGAGGTCAGGTTTCTCAAGCTCAGTCTGCTGATGCAATGAAACAACAGGGAGGGCTAATGCTTTGGGTAACTAGTTCCTAGAAGACAACTTGGATTCTTCTTTTTCAGGTGCAGCCACTTGTGTGAGCCACCCAGACAGCTCAGTGTGGTGCAGCCTTCCCCAAATTCATGCTAAAATCAAATATTATTGAAGGCAATGCCAAAATAGGCCCTATTCACGCCTCCTACTGCAACAGTGTTTCTGGAATGGAAGGAGCACTGTAAGATGACATCATTTGAAGTGATGTCCACAATCAGACATTCGCTGAGTACTGCTCTAAGGAGAGCTGATGCTGGAAACTGCTGGAAAGGAAGAAGAGGCCAGAACACGTTTGCAAGCCATTTCTTTGCAGTCGCTCTAGCCTAGCAATTCAAACCACACTAAACACATCTGCCTGATCACAAAAAAAAGCAGCGAGCTTCACGGTTCACTGCCTGACAGCCAAGCACCTTCCCACACCGAAACCAGCACGAAACAACAACACGAGGCCTCCGGCTTCTCGCAAACACAGCGATGCTCCAGCTCGAGATACGAGGGGCAGGGGTGCACACAAACCAACCCACTTCTTCCTACGACACCAAACCGAGCAAGCAGCAGCCTCCTGCTCAAACAGAGCCAACGCCAGAGAACAAAGTGGGTCGTGGCATAGGTTCAGACAGCAGTAACGCCAGCCAGCCAGAGGCTCCACATGAAAGGAACGTCTGCCCGTGCTCCAGCACGCTTTTCGGCACGAGCAGCAGACGTGCAGTGTTTTCAGCCCCTGCCTCGTGCAGCTTTGTGTCAGAAAACAAAAAAAAACAACCAACTTTCAAAATGAAGTGCTGGGAAAAAGCTTTACACTTCTCCTAAATGTCTCTGCAGGAAGGAATCAACCTGCAGAACTGGCCGGCTGAGTAAAAACACCAGACAAGGACGACACGGACACATTTTGGGGGGATAACCAGCCACAGGAAAAGGTGAATTCTATATATACAGCAGCACAGATACAAACACTTTTCTTGTAACAGCACACATTAGATTTGTAAAGAAAAAAAAAAAGTTCTTTCTTGTTCCCAACGTCAAGAAACTACTTATTTTAGAAGTGTAACAATTCATACAACTCATTACATTTACCAGATTTACCCAGTAGATTATTCTTTGGCTGTAACCAGTGTTAATGCTTCAGAGATTTAAGAATTCTCAAAGAATAACCACGAGAAAAGTTACACCTCCTATAGGAAGTTTCCCTCCAGCCCAAATCCACTTACATCCGTACCATTTCTCCTTAAAATTCACATCACAAGGCAAAACAATCAGAGCTCAACAGCCATTCATCTGCCGTGCTATGCCAACTGCTATCCATGGGATGAAACGTATATAATACTGCCCCTAGGCACTGCCAGGTCCCAGAAAACAAGGCTTGCCAGGGAAGGCCAGCTTGCTTGCACACACCTGGTACCGTACACATGGGTTCCAAGCAGCCCCCTCCCCTCCTCAGACCACCACGGAACAAGATTTAAACTGCAGAGTGAGATGGCTAAACCCCAAATTCACGAGCTAAGAAAAGAACGGCCTCAAATCAGGAATACTAATGCCCAGGAGCCCTGTGCAAGACCAAACAGCATGGGGAGGCGTGCGTAACATTTCCGAGCACAAGCAGCATTGATTTCTGTCCTTAAAGCAGGCAGCTGCCTCCCGCACACCTATTTCAGGAGCCGTATGCACAAGGCTGGCTCAGCAGAGCCCGCTTACCTCCATCATCCAGGGGCCGCTTCTGCACTCCATAACCATAGACCGAAGGGTCCACGAGTGTTGTAGAATTATTCAAGTGAGGAATATCTCCGATTTTAGCAGCAATCTGTAAAAAAAACAGAGGAGAAAAATACAGTTAGTGCATTTGCAGTTTCAACCACCAGAGCTACCCGTTCTTTCTCCCAACAAAGCCTTCACCCCAGTGCAATCTTCTCCCAGCTCTTTTCTGTATAGGTGGCTTTATAAAAAGCCCTAAGCAAGCAGCACTTTATTTGTACAGCAACCAGCCTTCCTCGTGCTTTGGCTATTTGTTTAATTAAGATCACGTTCGCCCAGCTCCTCTTCCTGGTCACGAGTACGTATTTACTGCCTGCGATATTATATTCAGATTTGTTTGTGCGTTCAGCTGAGGAGCTGAATCTAGCAAAGAGCTGAGCGAGCTCCCCGGCTCCGTCCCGGGGAAGCCACCGCCGTGTAGGAGGACACAGGCTCCTGCTGTATCTGCGCACATCCAGAGCCACAGAAACGCAGACGTGGGCATCAGTGGGGGTGAGGGGAGGGGAAGGCGAGGAATGTGAAGATACACAGCACAAGGACGGGGTTGGGAACTCCTCGCTGAGGGCCTGGCTCAGCCTGAGCTTACTGCACGAAGAATAAGCCACTGGGCAAGCTGTTAGCCCAGAATGAGCTGCAATTTCCTGCAGCAGTCAATGCTTGAGTGGCTGTGTGTGTGCCTGTGCCTCTGCTTCCAGCCCGCAGAGGAGCACCAGCCATTCCCAGGGGAGCTGAGACACGAGGAGGACACAGAGGAAAGAAGAGATGCTCTGGCATTACAGTGAGGGCACCGGGGTGAGCAAAAAAACAGGTGAGAGGCACACACCTCGCTCACACTCAGTAAGAGTGAAAGCTGAGCTCGTCTCTAACGACACGTGGGACACACCAGGATCAAGCTGTCACCTGCTCCCCCAGCCAGGTCTAGAAGCCGTACAGGTGCAGGACTTCAGGGCTGCTCTGAGCTTCTGCAGCCTTCGGGGCACCCTGGCACACGTAAAGGGCTTTGCTAGAGCAAGCAAGCGCAGAACAAACTAGCTGCAGGAAAAAAATATACATATTCTGGGTATTCTACAGCATTTGCTGCCTTTCCCAGCAAAAAAAAGAAAATCACCAGATATAATGTGTGCCTGGAGTCTGATCACACTCTATTACAGCTGAGATTTCACCGGAGAAGCAGAAGCAGCAGAAGGAATAGATGGAAAAAGAGCATTTTACACAGATGTGCTTTAAACGAAGGCAAGGGCAAACGAGAAATATAACTAAAGGTGGCTCTAAAATTTAAGTTTTATTGCAACAGAAAGACATCCGCAGTAACTCTGGTTGTTGACACCATCAACTGCTGCAGAGGAATAAACAACTGCCCAGGATGCAGAACCACAGGGTAGGGAAAAAATGCTGTTTGAAATAACCTCGGAAGATTGAGGGCACTGCTTTTAGAAAGAGAATAGAAAACATTCCCTTCAATGCCTCGCATGAAAAGGGCTCCAAGTTTTGACCATTTTCTCATTCTGACCATTCCTTCCTGTCCTCTTTTAGAAAGGCAGCAACTTCGTTGGATCAGAAGTGCCAGCAGCCCGAGGATAAAATCCTGCCACTTTTACCCACAGGATTTTGACTGGTTTTTGGACAAACAACTGAAAACACAACACCAGACCATGAAACCCCCAGTTGGACTGAGCTAGCCCCCAAAAAGGAAGAACTGTTCGGTCATAACCTCATTTTAGTGCCCCAACCAGCACAGCGACCACGTGGCAAAGCTCTGACAACAAGCACGCCGCGTGTCCGCATGTCCAAGAGCGAATAAGCTCACAGGAAAATAATTCTGAAAGCATCAACACGGACGAGCCCCTGTCTGTTCTGCAACAGAAAGCATCAGGTGAGGCCTTGCTTTTTGCTGACTGCACCCAGAGTGGCAGCCCCTTACCCACAGGCTTCCCTGTTACGTTTGGGATGCAGAGGATTTTAGTGAAGGTACGAAGAGCACAGGTGTCTTCTGACTACTTCAGTGCTGAAAAAGACTTAAAAATGCATTTTGTAGCCATCCGTTGACAGCTTTAACACCCTAACATCCAATCCAAACACACGCCAAGAGGAATTGTGGTCAGCTGTAACACGCCCTGGCTTATTTTGGAACATTTGATTGTAGAGTGCCCTTTGTGAGATCTTTCTGCTAGTGGTTATTTACTCAAAAAAAAAAATAAATCTCTAAGATGTGGAAGTGGCGAGCTGATAGTTTGGAACTGAAATCACTCACCGCACGCACATGGGGTAGGAAAAAACTTTGTGGATAGCAGGAATGGGCCTAGAGAAGGAAGCTGGCGTTAGGAAGGTGTGAGCAAACATCACCAGCCCCATGGAGGGCTTTTGGCTCCGAGCTTTATAAATCCCTGCTCGTGCTTAGCACACAATTATCTCCCCAGAACAGAAGCCTCAAAGTTAGAGGACAGAATAAGAGAGGCGATGCAATTTTCACACTATCAGCTTTTGGGATGTTTTTTTTTTTTCTTCCTTTACTGAAACTTGCACCCTTATCTCCAAAGCCTCCCAGCTGCCACGGGATTACACGCAGACGACACGCCGCCTCCCTCCAGCAGGAAAAACACCCCGCAAAATCAAGAGTTAAGCTTCCACAGCAGACACAGCCGTTAAAATATATATTTTTTAAACTCCTTAGGTCTGACCTACAATGGGAACCTCCGTTTCCACTACAGGTTCAGCAGGGAGATAAGCACAGAAGTTAGAACAGAGCAAAAGTAAGCAGACCTAGCCCTTATCTGAGCAGATGACCTTGAGTGCCATACTGCTAGCCACAGCTTTTGTCCCTCTGCATGTCAGGCTTTTTTTTTTTTTTTTTTAACCCAGCGCATCCATTTCACTGAGCTCTGAAATACGCTGGAAAAAGCATCTCTACCCCAGACCCGTTTCTGCACCAAATCCCCTCACATTAAAGCTTTCCAACGAGCATTTTAAAGGACACGGCATAAGGCTCGAGTACAAAAACTGCAATTGTAAAGCCAAGAATAACTAAATAAACAAGAGTTGCCCGAGGCATACATGTTTTCCTAATACCTTACGTTTCTGTCCTCCTATACCTTCACCACCCTTTAAAAGTGGTGCAATACCCAAACACTTTTAGATATGGAGCTTCTCGGCTAGGCACAACGGGACTCGAGCACCAGTGTCTGCAGAAGGCAGCTCTCAAAAGGGCCTCGCTTCTGGGAAAGACCTCTCCCTGCTGTCCTGCAAAAGAACAGCAAGCAGTAAAAACACCAATTTGAGATATCAGCAGGATAGAAAACAACAAGGCGCTGGCATCGGACCCGTCAGTGCCTCTGCCACCCTTCCCATGCAGACAGAACGCTCACTTGCATGGTAGCAGTTCCCCCAAAGCTCTGGAGGAAGCAGCAAAACCACCCCCAGCCATTTAAGGTGCATCCCACAGGTGGTGTCCCTAATTGCAAAGATCTAAAGCTTTGAGGATGACCTGAAAAAGTACTTTTCTCTCTGCCCTTTTGGAGTAAGTCTCAAGGTCCCTCTCTCCCTGTGGAAATGAGAAGTTGGAGCCTGCCACCAGGAAGGCCTTTTAAACACACGGCGCGTTGGCTCTCGGGAAGCCTGAGGACGTTCACTCCCTTTCGAGGTACCCAAGCCACCTCGCTACGTACGGGCTGCCAAGCTGCAGACTCTCCTCTTCGTATCATTCTTGGAAATTCGGGTGCAGAGAACGTATGGGAGGTTACAGGAATGCCACAGGTAGGAAGAGGGAATCACCAGGTGCTGTGAGGGCACACACTGTACAGAGAACGAGACTGCCACGAGGGAGAGGAGAAGGTAAGAGCCAAGCTCTGCCACTGAGAACAAGGCCTGAGGACAGTCCAAGAGAAACCCATTTTTATCTGGGGTCCTGGCAGCTCTGCTTGTTTTTTTACTCAGAAGGAGAGCAGACATCCTTTCTCCTGCTCCCAAATGCCACCGAGGCAGCTTGTGCCTCTGCGTGCAGATCGCTCACACTACAACCCAAACATGATCCGCTCACCAGAGCCGTGCTGCAGAAGCTGCAGCAGAGCCCGGCTCAGACCTTCAGCATTCACCTGGAGAAGCCCTTTTAGATACGCCTCATATATTGAGGAGTACACACACACACCCCCCAAGAAAAAAAACCTCCAACCAAGTCCTTCGAAAGCACCGTGAGTCATTTCCTCCAGCGGTGCTACAGATTTCTTACTCTCGTGTTAGCTCAGGTCCCAGTGTGCTTGAGAGCAGTCACAGTGATTGATCAGGGAAAAGTCTTCCTTGCCTTGAATTATTTAGCTATTAATAACTAAGCAGAGGAAACCACAGCTCAAGGTTTGGGTAATGGCTCTCACGAGAGCTGAATTGAGCCAGTTTCATTACCAGCCTTCAGTGCAAAATTAAACTTTGGGAGAGTTCAAATGTCAAGGCAGGGATGCCAGGCCAACACAGGAAGCAAGAACTGAGACTGCCGTGTTTTTCCTTCTGCCCTCTCCCTGCTTAAGGCAGAAACAATATTCAGAAAAGGCTACAGCACAGGCCAGGAGTAAAAGCTGACCTCTGTGTAGCAAATCAGGATGGGTCAGGCACGCTACAACATTAAATGTGGTCAGTGAAAGCTCTGCCACCACCTCCAGAGAAAGGCTAGGTGTACCTGCCTCTACAGCCCGCCTGATTCTCAGCCAGGGCAGCCAGGTGAACCTCTCTCCACCGAGCACTCCCCAAATCCCACTCTCATCCCCCAAATACTAACAAAAAAAGAACATTCAAGAGGCAGCAGACAACTCGCTGCAGAAAAACGTAGGCACTGGGCTCCCAGAACGAGTGCAGAGAGCACATTTCTCACCACACTTGTCTCTAGTGTGGAAGATGGGCTGCTATGCCCACAATTGGCAGCTCTGGACATTTGGACAGATTTCAGCTCAGACTGATGCCACATGCTCAGGGAAACCCAATGTATTCTTTCATATATAATGAATTTTGGAGCAGCAAAATCGGAGTAAACAAGCAGGGCTAAGTTACAGAATTCTTTGATATTCCACCTCCTTCGTGCATCAACATGAGGCTCCTCAGCCCACCCTACAAACACAACAGGTATTGCCACCGATTTTTGGATAGCCCTGAGTTAGCTGAGCAGAGGCATCCCACTCAACCTGGTACCCATCAGACGAATGCTGCGTGGTGTGACGCTTCCAACACACTCACAGAAAGGTTTCAACACGCTACAACCCACCAGCAAGGAACTGATGATCTCTGGTGATGACCAATGTGCAAGGATTATTCAACAGCGAGCCCGCAATAGTATCATCAGATACCCTGGGATGTTTTTGCGACAGGAGGCCTTCGGTTACAGGCGACCAGGTCAAGGCAAACACAGCTGCAACCCCTCTCGATTGAACTGCACGGAGCAGATAACCCCGGGCAGACAGCGCAGCTCTCAGACATCGCACACCGTCAAGGCCACGGGGCTTTGTGAGCCACCGAGGAGCGACACCTGGCCTCACCTGGGGAGCTGCTAGCACGCAGCTCGCCTCCTGCAGTGCTTCTAAAACAGAAATAAGCAGATGAAGAACAAACTGGCTTGTGAGCTCTTCTAGGAAGGTGCAGGGTGCTCCTCTAGAGCAGCCAGCGCCTCTGTACGCTTGCTGCAGACGGCGCAGAACAGGCTTTGCTGCCACACTGATTCACCAGCGAGCCGCGAGCGACGGTACGCCGCTCAAATCCCTTCAGGAGCTCCTAGGGTCCGCCTTAGCTCCTTCGAAGTTTCTCAGCTCAATGAGAAAAGCGAGCCTGGGAAACAGAAGGCGAGTCTCCCTACCTGGCCTGTAACACTGGAAGGAATAAAATCAGTCTGCTGGCAGCACGGAGCCGTGTCACACCTTGCTCCCACCTTGGAAACACAAGCAGCAGGGACAGCAGCAGCCGCTCGCTTCTGAAGCCTCTTTCTCCAGAGCACAGCGCAGGGGGGACGCCAGACCCCATGGGGGAGGCTGGGACACCCCAAACCCTGCAGAAGGCTGCTGATTAAATCCCGTCTCACCTCTCACACTGCGAGCTGCCATTTCACCCCTGTGACTGCTTGGGACACCCCTCACCTCTCCCTCTATGGAGAGAGGAACCAGACCCTGCAGCGGGCCTCGGGGGCTACCCCAAAGCCCCCTTATGACCAAAAACCCTCGTGAGGGCCCCTTAATGCACCCTGGGGGGGGCAAACACGAGGAGGGGAGGACCCGGTGCCACAGCGAGGGGCCTGGTGTCACCCAGGAGGGACTCGGTGTCACGGTGAGGGGCCTGCTGTCACGATAGAGGGCCGGGTGTCACGATAAGAGGCCTGGCACCACAGCAAGGGGCCCGGTGCCACCCCCGGGTACCCCGCAGCGGGCCCTGCCCCGACCCCGGGGCCGCCCCCGGCCCGTCGGTTACCTGCCGGACCCGGTGCAGGGCATCGGCGAACCCCTCGGCTTTGATCCCCACGGGGGCCGGGCTCTGCCCCTGCGCCAGCTCCGCCATGGCCCGAGCCCCGCTGCCGCCTCCTGCTTCTCCTCCTCCTCCTCCTCCACCGCCGCCGTCCCGCCCGGGGACCCGCACCCGGAAAGGGAAAGAGCCCCCCGCTTCCGGCGGAAATGGGGCGGGAACCGGGGCGGGAGAGGGGCGGGGATGGGGATGGGGATGGGATGGGGATGGGGATGGGATGGGGATGGGGATGGGATGGGGATGGGGGGGGGGGAGCGGGGCCGGTCCCGGTCCCGGTCCCGGTTGTAGGCACCGCGTGCCGAGGAGCGGGGCCGTGTCCCCGTGTGTGCAGCGGGACGGGGGTGGCGCAAGGAGCAGCCTGCGGGCACCTCGGGGATACCGAGCTACAGAGCCCGCACTGAGACCCAGCAGTGTAACAGAGACACCACAAACACACAGAGAGCCCAAAGAGACCCCACAGAGCCCCAACAGTCTCACAGAGACCCCTCAGGGCCCCTGCAGAGTCCCAACAGTCCCACAGAGACCCCACAGGGAACCCAAAGAGCACCCACAGAGCCCCAACAGTCCCACAGAGCCACCACAAACAAACAGGGACCCCCAAAGAGCCCCCACAGGGCCACCCACCTACCTACAGAGACCCCACAGATGCCCCACAAAGCCCTGACAGTCCCACAGAGACCCCACAGAGACCCAACAGAGACCCAACAGTCCCACAGAGCCACCACAAACCCACAGAGACCCCCAAAGAGCCCCCCACAGGGCCACCCACCTACCCACAGAGACCCCACAGACACCCCACAAAGCCCTGACAGTCCCAAAGAGACCCCACAGAGACCCAACAGTGCAACAGAGCGACCACAAACCCACAGAGTCCCCCAGAGAGCCCCTACAGAGCCACTCACCCACCCACAGAGACCCCACAGAGCCCCCACAGAGCCTACACAAACCCACAGAGCCCCCATGGAGTCCCCCATAGAGCCACCCACCCACCCACTGAGACCCCACAGAGCCCCAACAGTCTCACAGAGCCCCCCACAGAGTCCCCCAAAGAGCCCCTACAGAGCCACCCCCCACCCACAGAGCCCCCATAGACACCCCACAGAGCCACCCACACACACACAGAGACCCCACAGAGCCCCCACAGACCCACCTGTGGCATGGGCTGGGCTGGGAGCAGCTCACGGATCACCCACCAGCCCCCCCCCAGGGCACAACGCCTCCCCCCATGCCATCTGCCCAGAGCCCCGTCCTTGGGGGCTTCCAGAAATGGGGCACCCACAGCCACCCTGGCATCCCATGCCACCCACACCACACGATTCCTTCCTTGTGCCACCTAAACCAGCCCTTGGGTTGCTTAAAGCCATCCCCCTTGTCCTGTCACTGACCAGGAGACCCTCCCCAGCTTTCCTGCAGCCCCCTGTAGGCACTGCAAGGCCACCACGAGGTCCCCCCGGCGCCTTCTCCATGCTGAACGCCCCCAGCCCCCTCAGCTGTCTCCTCACGAGAGGTGCCCCAAGCCCTCAGCATCCCCATGGCCTCTGCACCCACCCCAACATCTCCACAGCTGCGGGCCTCAGGGCTGAGCACGGTGCTCCAGGGACATCCAACTCATCCCAGGGCCGGTTTCCCAAAGCTGCCAGGCCAGAGCATTAAATTCAAGACTCAAACCGTGACCCAAATGACACAAGTGCCATGTTTCTCCTCCCCGACTGCCCGCACCAGTAGGGAGAAATCACTGGGGCTGACGAAACCACCTGGTGCCCCTCCAAGGTGGTTCTCCCCCGAGTACCAACATTTTCTCTTCTCAGATCAGCTCCAAGGAGCATCTGAGACAGAAACGCGGCTCCCCCCAAATTCGGGCACCATTTGGGGCCGGTTTCCAGCCCGCCACTGTCCCACTTGGACCAGGCACTGCTCTGCTCCTCTGGGCCACTACTCTGCATCACGGGGGGCTGCTTCATAGGAAAACTACTCCAAAGCTGGCTGCCCTGCTCAGGACTGGCTCTGGGAGCCAGGTTTTGGCAATGCCAGCACCCAGCAAGGGGGGTGGGTGCCTCCCGGGGCTGCCTCGGCTCACCCCAGCTGTGAGGGTGCCAGGAGGGTGCAGCCGAGCCCCTACAGCAGATGGGGCCACAGAAGGGAGTAAGATGGAGCCAGGCGAGGCGGTAAGAAGACATCAGACAGCCATTGAAAAGGAGGAAATTACAGGCCTTAAACACTCCCAGAAACAAATTTTTGATGTAAATCTTCCTTTTGAGTGAAAAAAAAAAAAAAAAAAAAAAAAAAGGAAAAAGAAAGGAGTGATTCTACGCCTCCATCATCCTTCTCCCCCCGCTGTCCCCACTCTGAAGACACACACACCTTCACACACGCACACACACTGAAATTAGTTGTGACAGCTGAAATTCTCTTCTCATCGGACGACGTTTGACAGGGTACTTAAAAAAGGAGAGGAGAAAAAAAAAAAACAACACGCACACAAGAAGAAGAAAAGGGAAAGTGGTTTGGTGTCGCGTGTGGGAGGCGGAGGGGGGTGATGGGGTGGGGGATTTCAAGTGATACAAGGCGCATAATTCAGGCTTCTTGGATTGCAAAAGCTCCTCTTACCTAAAGGGCCTGCTGCCTTTATTTTTATCCAAATGGCTCAATTACTGCAAAGCCCCACAGAGAAAATTATGGATGTTTGCCTCTATTTTTCTCCCCTTGTCTCGACAACTGTAGATATTTTGTTTTCCTTCTTTCCATCTCTCTCTCTCTTTTTTTTTTTTTTTCCTCTTGGTGCTGGTGGGTGCGGGGGTGGGAGGTGGCCAGGGACCGGGATGGGGGCTGGATGCGGGGGACGTGGGGCGAGGGACGGGGTGCTGAGCACGGTGGCCCTGCCACCATCACCCAACTTGTTCCTCTCCCCATCTCCCACCCATCACCTCGCACCTTTTGCTCCTCGTGTCCCCCTCATTCTCTCCCTCGCTCTCGCCCCGTTTCCCACCCTGCTCCTTTCCTCCAGCCCTCTCCCCCTTCGATCTCCCCCCACCTCTCCCTCCTCTCCTTCCCCCGACACCCCCTCCCTGTGCCTCTCAAAGCCACCATAATAGCAGCTTGTTTGGCACTTCACTTGGTCTCAATGAGAAAATTCCCCCCTCTCCCTCTTTTTGCCTTCGTTATTTCCAAACCCTGCAATAGCTCCTTTGCTCAGGGCTGCGGGAAGTGCCCATTTTTCAACATTTTTCTTTGGCTTATGTTTGTCATCCTCTGAATTACCGCACCGGGGAGTCCAGTCAGCCCGACACCGGGCCCTGCTATTCACGCCTCTCCTGCTCCTTGAGATCATGTAGGGAGAAATTAGTTATTTATTTCGAGCACCACTGCAGCACACTTCCCAGCAGAAGTGTTTGCTTGGATCCCCGCAGGAGCAGGAGGCTCCGCAGGGACCGATGGCTCCGGCCAGAGCCGTGGCCAGGGCAGGGCAGGGGACATGCCCCCCCCCCCTGCCAGGAGGGGATGGAGAGGGTCCCCCCCATGCTGAGCTCCTTCCCTGAGGCTCCTCCTGGAGCAGATGTTCCCTGTGGGAGCTTCCAGACCCCCTTGTCCCACGAGGACACTTTATTATCGTGGTGTTGTTCCCCAGGGTGTGACGGGTCGCAGGAGCACACGCAGCTGGGGAAACTTTGCACACTAAATGGGAATGACCACAACAACCCACGGGACTCTGCTGGGTGCTGGAAGGCCGGGCAGGTTTGGTTGGTGGAGGAAAAACCTTGCTCCAGCACAGCCCGTGGTCGCTGGACGCGGTGCCCAGCTCAGCTCGCTGGGCGCAGATCGGCTCTGGGTGCGCAGGAAAGGATGCGCCAAGGGCACCGCCTCGTGCCACCAGCACATTTTGCTAACCCACCACAATAAATCCACCAAAGCAAGGATTTTCCCTGCTGTGGCGAGGCCTGGAGGCAGCGAGTGCCAGCCCAGCACATGTGTGGGTCTGCAGACAGCTGGGCTGCAGGGGTGGCACCGCCACTGGCCGCGGTGCCATCAGGACGAGGGCCTGGCCAAGCTGCAGCTTTAAAGACCAAGGAGAAGCAGCAGGAGGATGAAAACGCCAAATTGGCCCAGTAGGTAGACCTGCTATTTAAGTGCAGTGGAGAAGTGAGCGCGAGGAATTACAGGAGAGATGATAGCGCCCTGACAGCTGCCATTTCCCACCGCCAGCCTCCCCTAATGGAGTCCTAATGTAGTGGTGGGCTCCTCGCTGACAGCCCAGCCCCAGCCGGGGCTTGTCTTTGTGCTGGTGACAGATGGGACAGTCCGGCAACAAACCTGTAATCCTCTGATTTCTGCCGCCTCCGCTTAACCCCTTCTTCCCCCGCCACCCGCTCGCTGCCCAGGTGTGCAACCGATGGGGCCCCCAGCACCACCCCGCTGCAGGGCGCCGGGTCCCTGCGTCCCGGAGGACACAAACGAAGGATTTGGGGAGGGGGTGGCAGCCTGCGGGTCCCTCCCCATCGTTTGGTGGCTGCTGGCAGGTGGCAGGGCTCAGTTTGGGTACCAAAGCAAGGCAGAGCCGACGGTGATGTGGCTCCCCGTGGGGAAAGGAAAAAGGCAGAGCACATCCTGGCCAGGTTCCCCATCCTGGCTGGGTTCCCCGTTCATCCTGGCCAGGTTCCCCGTGCTTCTGTGCCCGGGTGACATTTAAGCGTGCAGGTGAGCCGGGGCAGGTGTGCTCCGCAGCTCTGCGCCCCCCCGGGGGGCTCCGGGCTGCCTGCCCAAAACGGTGGCCAGGGGCTGTGCCACCAGCCGCAGGGGATGCCGAGGGGGTGGCAGCAGGAAACGCTGCCAAAGTTTCCTGGCAGGAAAAGAAATGCTAGTCCCTGAGCTTGTCTTGCAGCTCCGAGGGAAAAGCAGGCTGGCTGGAGGATGCTGTGACGCAGAGGACAGGGGCAGAGGCACGCTCTCTCCCCCGGGGATACAAAGGACAGATTAAACACCTGGCGATCCTCTCCCCCCCCATCCCACCACCAGGATGGGCCCAAAAGGATCCCTGGGGAGAGGTTTTTGGATGCTTCATTAGGCAAAGGGTCAAGCCCCTCCACCTCCATCCCGGCACTGAGCATCTCTCTAACATCCAGCCCTGTCCCCCCAGGATCTCACGCACCGGGCAGAAACTCCGCAGCCCTGCAAGGTCCCAGCTCTCCCCTCACCTCTTCACCGATCCCCCTGCAGCGTCCCTGCCCTATTTGCTGCTGGGGGAAGGAGCTGGGACAAGGCAGAGCTCTGCTTGCCCATCCTGCTGGCACACACAGGGGAACCCCAAGCTGAGCCCTGCTCCGCTGCGCTCCCATCCCTTGGGCAGCCCCCTGGGACCTGGCCACGGACACAGCAGATAGAAAACCCCCATCCCAAACCCCTTCCCCTATGGGAGAGGAGCTGAGCCCACGGGGCTGATCCCGGGGATGCTGGGGGCTTCGGACACCCCCTGTCCTGCAGGGAGCCCGGTGCTCCAGCAGCATCCGAGCCTCCCCGGCAGGAGAGCGAGCTGCAGCGCACGCAGGTACTCGGCACAATTAGCCAACAAGTGGCTGTTTTGTGAGGGATTGTTGCTGATGTGTTTTAAGTGGCTTTCTGAGTGGAAAATGTTAGGCGCTGGAGAGGCCGGCAGACAAAGGGGGGGATGCATTAGATTTTATTGGTCTGGTTTGCACACATCTGACATCACTCTATTAAGCAAGTTCGGCCCGGCTTTGGGGAAAATGAAAAATAAAACGAGGAAAAAAAAAAAAAGGGGGGGGGGGAAGAGGGGGGACGAGGGCGCGGGGAGCGCGAGCGATTCAAACAGGCAAGCGGGGGCTTAATAGCAGGAGACACTGGAGCAAACTGTGTCAACCAGATGGGACCCGGGTGCTGCGGGAGGAGAGGGGAATTAGCCAACCCGCGCTTTGTTCCAGCAGAAAGCGCGGCCCTCTCCCCCCCAGGAGCTGCCTACGTGTGATATAATACAGCCCCTTTCAGCCGCTAAGCTGGCCAAGGACAAAAGTCACCGATAAATAGCGAGAGGGAGAGGCTGAAAGCAAAAGGCAGAGCTGCCCACGGCCCCGCTCTCTCCTCGGGCCGCCCGGCGCGTGCGCAGCCTGCGGGCAGCCCCGGGGACTTGTGCCAGGGCTGGAGGTGACAGCGGGGGACAAGGCTGGGCAGGGACACCGGGCATTTAGTGGGGCCACTGTGGTCGTCACCATTTTCTCTGCCTTGGTTCCCAGCTGGGGATGTGAGAGCAGGGACCTGGTGGCCCTGCCCAAGGCCACCGCCTGGGGACACTGAGCCAACGCGTGCGTCCTGTCCGAGCACCCAACCCCTGGCCCCAATAAAATGGTTGAAACACCAAATTTCTCACCCAGCCCCAGCTTTCCCTGCAGCCTCGTGCTTGGAACCACGGCCCCATCACCACATTTCTCCCTGCTCCACGGCACGAGGAGCCTTTTCCCCTCCCGTCCCCCTTCTGGCACCCGGACACATCTCACTGGGAACCACAGACTGGAGTAAGGAGACCCCAAAAATCCCAGTCTGAGCTGAAAGCCATGGCCAGAGGGGGTGGGGGGCAAGCACTAAACCAGCCACAGCATCATGCAAACAAGCAGGGGCCCAGCCCCTGCACCCGGAGGGGGCTGAAGGAAATATCGATCGCGAAAGGACCCCGGGCGAGGCGCTGGGTGCGAGGGGGGGGTCAGGGAGCAGTGGCTCAGCTGGCGGCCCCTACGGGTGGTGTGGGGGGACCAGGGTGGGCAAGGGGAGTGCTGGGGGCCTGGGGATGCCCCACGCGATGCCGAGGGGCTGAGGCCAAAGTGCTTTCGCCAAGGGGAGGTAAAACAAATCGATGAGGGGCCGCCGTGACACGCTGACCCTGGCGCTGAGCCGCGGCTTTAACGCCTGCCCGTAAATGTGAGCGGGGCTGGGGGCACAGAGGCAGATGGCCGGGTAGGGGGGGGGTGCGAGGGGACACTTGCTGGTGGGATGAGGAAGGGGAGAGTGCTCCCAAATTGAGTGGAGACCCCCGGGGAGGGGAGGCTGGGGAGCCCAGATGCTGGCACAGGGACGGGTGCAAGGAGCAAGGTGCCCCCCGCAGCCGAGCATCGCTCCCCAGCTGGTCCCTGCTCCTGGGCACATGCCCTGCTCCATTTGGGGGGGCTTCAGGGGACACCCCAAGCTTTCTCCAAGCCCATTGCTGAGGGGAAACGTCCCCCAAAAAGAGCCGTGCGCAGGGCTGGGACAGGTCTCGGTTTCCAGCCCTCACCTCCCCGCTCCCACCTGCTGAAGCGAGGGCAGGAAGGCACCAACGGCCGCGGATCCTATTACCGGCGGCCAACAAAACCTACAAAACCTACCTGTCCCTTCCCAGCCCCTCTCCCACCGCCCTTCCCCGGGGGAGGGGGGACACAGATCCGAGGGTCCCCCCCTGCCCGCCACGATCGAGTGACCAGATGGACACCAGCCTCGCGCCGCAGCTCCTCTGTGGGTCCCTTGTCTCCCCGCAGCCAGCTGAGCTTTGACGCCCTGTCCCCCCGGGGCAGCCTTTTGTCACGGGGGCGCAGAAGGGGCCCCCCGCGTCCCTCTGATCCCCGCCACCCCCCCGCCTTCGGCAGCATAAAGCTGGCTTTCAGGGACCCCCGCGCCGGCGTTGGGAAACTCCCAGGGAAGGAGCAAGGGCGCTTCTTGTTAAACGGGGAGACAAAGCCACCTTGTTAAGGGGTTTACAAAGGCGACCATCTCCCCCCCTCGCATGGGAAGCCAGTGGCCGGCGGCTCCCAACCACACCAGGGGGATGCCTTTCCCTCGGATGGATATAAATACTTCAGAGCCGTGCTGGGCTGCGGCTTGGGGCACCTTTGGCACCCCCCCGTAGCCATTTGGAGCTGAATCTCCGAAAAAATGGGGTCCAAATACCCATCCTGTGGCCCCGCTGGGTTTTCCCACAAACACGCTGCTGTGCTGCAGGGAGCAGTGTCCTCGGTGCCGCGAGGCTGCCACCTGCCCCAAATTACAGGGTGGGCAGTAGCACAAGGGGATTTTCTCCCCTCCTTTAGGAAAGGTGGGACGAGGACCCCCCCCCAGGTCACTTCGCAGATGGGGAGATGGAGCCCAGCAGGTGACAGGGACAGGATCCCACAGGGACAGCCCAGCAGCCCCCAGCCCATCACCGCTGACCTCCTCGCTTCCCTCCGGCAAAACGCCGTCCCTTTAGCTCTCGGGGACCTGAGGATCACATTTTCCACCTAAAAACACACGTTTTAAGCAAAATCCCAGCAGCCTCAGCACAGGCGCATTGTCCACCCCAAGAGTTTCCCCCGAACCCCCGTTTGTTCTCACTGCCTTCTGTAAGAAGTGTCCCTGCTCTGAACAGTCAGCGGGACTTTGGCACAGCCTGTGTGGGACCTTCCCCTGCTCCCATAGCACGGGGAGCAGCTCAGCCCCCCCAGGACCCTCTCCTTTCACAGTTTTGGGGGGCTCAGCACGTCGCAGCCACGTCCTTCCCCCCCAGGCCATGCTGCCCCAACCCGCACGTTGTTCGGGGTTGTTCTTAGCAACGCCTGCTCTAAAACCCACGTGCATGTTAAACCTTAAACCCGGTAATTACTTCTACCTCCAGAGAAAGGGGAAAATTGATTTTGCCATAGTGATGCAGCAGGCTGCAACAGCCGGCATTGGCTGGCCAGCTTTTAAAATCCAGGTCTGCACGGGGACGGGCAAAGATTGCCCTGGAGAAAAAAACCTGCCCCGGGCTGGCTCCAGCCTCTCCATCCCTGCCTTCCCCCTCCTGCATCCCCCCAGCCCCACGGGGTCCCACTGGAGCGAGCTGCCCACGCACGCAGCTGCTAGCAGTCCCCAGGGATGAGCAAATCCCCGTGGGGTGAGCCCTGGCAGGGAGCAAGAGCGTTGCCAAAAAAGCCAAATTATCACCAAGGAGCTCTCTCGCCCCTGCTTTTCCCTGCGGCGCACGCTCGCCTCCCACCTCCGCTTGCAGGTGGCACTTAGAGGGGACCACGTCCCTCCTGGCATCGTCCCCACAGCCTCCTCCCCGGGGAAATGACATCCCTGGGCAGGGGGACCAGAGGAGATGGCACCTTGTGCACCTTGACCAAGCAAACCTGCACCGCCCTGGCCACCCGTGCCATGCACCCAAGGGCGGTGCTGCCACCCTGGCTGCGGGTCCCTCTCCGAGGAGCCCTTGGCCACCTCTCGTGGGGCTCTGCCAGGCTCAGGGCAGCTGCCCCTGGCCGTGACCGGCCCTAAATTGGACTGCTGCGGCTTTAAAGAGCTGTGCCTGCTCCTTGGCTTGCTGCGGGGCTGGTGGCAGCCGGGAGAGCCGAGGACACCTGCGGAGATCCTGTACAGCTGGGGAAGATTAGCCTTTTCCACTAGACAAGAGCCATTACCATGTTCCAATATACCATCACTTCCGCTAGGAGAGCCTGCAGATGAGATATCGATTGCGCTGACCCCAGACGAGCCCTTCCCTGGAGCCTGGCAGGGTTTTGGAGCAGCCCCACGGCACGGCACCGCGGGGCGCAGCCCCTGGCGGCTGGCACCCTTGCAGGAGGGCAGGAGCAGAGGGCAAAGATGGGGTGTCCAAAATATCATCCCCCTAAAGCTTCTGCTGGGGAGCTCCCAGGTGGTTTGGGCGCATCCTGCTGCTCCCCCCGGTGCTTTTTCCTGCTGCCGGGTGGCCCTGCAGGAGCCCGACGCTGCTCAGCCTCACTGGGAAGGGGAGATGCTGGGAAGCTCCACAGAGAAACCAGAAAAACGTGGGGATTTGGAGAGCTAACGGTGATTTAAGCGGTGCAGAAATTAAACACGGTGTTGGGTTTGGAGCAACCTGGTGGCAGCACCCGACGGGAAGGGCAGGGGCTTGCTGGCTCTCCTCTATCCCCCTGCTTTAACCCCCAAAAGGCTTGTACCCGCCTCGACCTGGCTTTCCAGCAGCACCAAGCTCTGCTTTCCCTGCCTTTCCTTCCCTCCCCTGCCACCGGGGACCTGGAGCACCCAGGGGAGGTCACAGCCCCGGGACTTCAGCTCCGCCAGCAGAAAGCAGTGGGGATGCAGCATCCCCCCCCCACCTCTCCGCACCCCACAGGGGTCGGACAGGCTCCAGCAGCCCAGAAAACCATTTCTCCCCCTCTCCTGACAGCCCTCCGCTGCTTTCTCCTCCCAAGATGGTAGCTGCCAGTAATAGCAGGGAAAGTAACATCCAAGCTGGGAAAATAACATGTTATTTTCCCAGCGGTGATGTCAGAGCTTGTCACGCTCGCCGGCTCGGCAGCGGGGCGGGCAGGGCACGCCTGGACGTCCCCACGCGGCCACCACCGGGCCTGGCTGTCCCCCTGGGGCTGCAAAAAGCCCTGTCCCCTTTGGGGGGGCAGCTCTGCCATGGGATGGTGTTGTCCTGGCTGGAGACACCGACCCGTGGGCACATCCTAAACCAGGTCCATCCCCATCCTCGGCACATCCCGGGTGCTTGCACGGGGAGGAATTGTTTTTTTTTTTGCCTCTTGGCACCTGTGCGCACGGGGTCCCCACCACGCTGCGCCCCCCGGAGCTGAACTCTCCAGAGGGTTTTTCCCTTTTCAGACAACCCCGAGCCTCATCCCCAAAGACAAAAGCGCCACGAGCAAACCCTGGGAACCGCAAAGCGCACGGGGACGGGGACATCCCCATCACCACCGGGCACCGGGGACACCTCTGCTCCCACAGAGGGGTCCTGCTGGTGCCGAGCCCCCGGCGTCCTTCGGCAGCACTTAACCCACTACAAACCCCACAAAGCCCCCATCGAGGCGTGGAGGACGAGCAAACAAACGAGGCAGGAATAAAGCCGGGCGCTCGAGGAGCGGCCCCAGCGCGTGGCTGGTTTTATTTCCTTCCCCACTTCTCCTCCGGCCGGCCACCTTTTCCATGATTGCGTTTCACTCAGGGGCCCCGTAACAAAGCCATCACCTCGGTGCTGACTCCGGGAGACGAGTTACAATTACAAATTACCACCACAATTAGCGGTGGCTCTTGGAGAAATTGGAAAGGGGAGCGGGAGGCCCACACGCGACTGATTGCTATTCAGCCTGCTTCGCGGTGACCTTGCTCTGAAGACGATGATATTCCTTTAGCCTGGAAACCAGATTAAAAAAAAAAAAAATTAATTGTAAATTAACAGTAATAACACACATTTCCTTTCAATTAATTTAAGCAGAATGAGGGGGGCGTGAAGAGCAGGCGTTTGTTAAGGCCCGTACAGTTTAATTATTTTTTTTTTTTTCTTTCCCATGAGATAATGTAATTAATTTATCTTGGAGGGGTGGGGGGGGCATCGCGGATCGGGGAGAACAAAGCGGTTAACAGGCAATGGAAAAATTAAGAGCCCATTATGTAAATGCAGCATGTTTTACAGCATTTAGCTGGGGGGGGGGGAGGTACCGTGGGGTCTGAGAAGTAAGTAAAATAACGAGGCCGGGTGCTCGGGAAGGCTGTAATTAGGCAGGGCTGGGGCTCGGGGAGGCTGTCAGCATCCCGGCGGTCGGTGGGAGCTCGGGGCAGGGCTGAGTCCTTTGGGGATGGAGGGGGGGACACCGGGAGGAGCCCCCCACACCGACCTCAGCGAGTTGATGTTGATGAAGCCGGTGGCATCGGCGGGCTCGTAGTCCCCTTGCACGTTCATGCTGCGGAGAGAAAAGCGGTGTCACCTCTGTGGGGACGGGGATTTGGGCTGTGCACGGGGATCGCAGGGAGGCTGGAGCTGCACGGCCACGAGCAACCAGGGCACGGCACCATGGGCACGTTCACTGGGTGCCCTGGATCCCCGCTGTAGCCCCAAATGTCCCTCCGGGGTGACGCCTGCCACGCCGTGTCCCCAGCCATCCACCAACCTCGGGGACATCCCCGTGGCCGTCCCGCTCCGGGCAGGGCACCGCAGCCCCAGCACATCCCCTTCCTTCCCCCAAAATCCCAGCCCCGATGGCTTCCCACTGCCCCCCAAACCCCGTCTGCCTTCCCAGAAACTGCAAACCTTAAAGGAGAGGGGGGAGAAAAAAAAAAAAGAAAAAAAAAAAGAAAGAGTTTACAATGATTTTACCTCCCCTGACGGGCTACAGAAAAACCTCTGTGCTTTTATTTTTGCTCATTCGAGTGGTTCTGACCTGCTCTATAATTACGTTACTTTCTACCTACTGTGCAGAGGCATTTCCACACAGCTCTGCCTCTCACAGCTTTCTCTCGGGTTCCTGTGACGCCGTCACTCAAAGGCTTTCAAACCAGCGATGTAGAAATCAAAAAGAAAAGGAAAATGGTTGGAGACGCAGGGAGAATAAGTGCCCCTGCTTTTCTCTCCTCTCTTTTCCCTCAGTCCCACCCCCCTCCATCCTCCTCTTTTTTTTTTCTTCCCTCTTTTTTTTTTTTTTTTTTTTTTTACTTTATTCATTTAATCTCTCCAAGTGAGAGTGCGAAGCATAATGAAGGGTTGGGATGGATTATTAGGAGCTGTTGATTTTGAGGGGGAGGGAAAGGGGGAAAAAAAGCCAGAGAAGAGAAAGAGAGAAGATAATTTGACATTTACTCCGACTGATCTAAACTCATTCGGGTGTATTTATGGCTTATAAAGTGTTTAGAGAGATTGAAAGGGGCTGAGGGAGGGCCGGGGAGGGGGGGAGCGAGCAAGCGAGAGAGAAAACAACGCGAAGAAAAGGGAAAAGCCAGAGGAAAAAAATATATATAAATAATATTGACTCCAAAACACGGCTCGTGCTTGGCTGGGAGGAAACCACGGGATGTCACGGGTGGGTTGGTGGAGAGGTGAGGGATGGGATGGGATGGGATGGGATGGGATGGGATGGGATGGGATGGGATGGGATGGGATGGGATGGGATGGGACCCCCGCAGACCCCGTCCCCACTCACCTCACCAGCTCCTCGTTGTACAGGGAGCACGGGGACGCCCTGCCCAGGATGGAGACGTGGCCCTTGAAGACGGAGAGGCGCACGGTGCCCGCCACCGCCTGCTGCGAGCGCGCGATGCAGTGCCGCAGGAACTCGCCCTCGGGGCTGTGCCAGAAACCTGCGGGCACGAGACAGCCTCAGGGGAAGGGTGGGGAGGTTGGGGGGCTCCCTGGGGACGTGGAGGGTGTCCCCCCAGCAGGCTGGGTCCCGCTAGGAAGCCCTTAGTGGGGGTGTTTAAGGGAAAGGATGGGGTTCTGGAAGAGGGGAATGAGGTGCTGGGATGGGCAATCCCAGGTATCGTCCTGCTCCATCACTGCCCCCCCATGGGGTGCTTCCCCCCACCACCACTTTCAGGGCAATTTGATTTTCCCCTCCCATCGCTGAGCCCTCCTTGGAGCACGGGGTTTGGGGGACACGGGCAAACCACATGGGTGCACATGGGTGCCCGTAGGGAGCTAGCCACCATCCAGTTCTCCACCTAACCC
Source organism: Anas platyrhynchos (assembly GCF_047663525.1). Taxonomy (NCBI): domain Eukaryota; kingdom Metazoa; phylum Chordata; class Aves; order Anseriformes; family Anatidae; genus Anas; species Anas platyrhynchos. Next base: position 10,327,932 of record NC_092604.1, read on the forward strand.
CAACCACAGCAATCAGCCCCCTTCCCGCCCCCCCAGCATCCCAATCTGGGCACTGGGGTGACGCACACACAGTGTCACATCCCCGAAAAAGCCAGCAGGGCAGGCGGTGGCACGGCCACGATTTGAAGCCACTGGGAGCGCACCACGGAGGGGCCGTGGCCCTGCTGCTCCTCCTGGGCACCCTCCTGTCATTAAGAGGGGTAATTAGCCAGGAGCCCTCCAGACCCAGAATAAAACCTGGGAGATGGAGAGGGAGATAGAGGGGGAGAGAGAAAGAGCCCATTCAGCCCCCCCCCCGGCCATCCCCTGCGTTATCTCTCCATCTCCCTGCCTGCACACCGGTGCCCTCTCACCTTTCCTTTCCCAGCTGGGACTGGGGCTGAGCCCATTAAAGAAACAAACCCAGGTTTTGTTGGCTCCCTGTGCCGGCCTCCCCACGAGGAGGTTTTGCAGTATTTGCCATCCTTTGCCCTGCCTCTGCCTGGATAAGGTGACGGGAGGTGGGTGCACGGCTCAGGGCTGGGGATAGATCCGGTGCCACGTGGGCCTGAACGTGCTGGGCACTGGGGTGAGCATCCCACTTCTCACCAGTAAAACCATTCCCAGTGCCCTGAACCCCTCCAGCACAGCCAAATGGTGCAGGGCCCCCTTCCTTGCACACAGACAGCTCCACCGGCCGAGGGAATAAACCCCTCTTCTGGGTAACACACTCCAAATAAAACTCTTCTAACGCCAGGGCTGACGTAGGGCTGCTGCATCCCCGCAGCAGGAAAATAAAAAAAATAAAAAAAATAGGATAAATAAGTCCAAGACATGTTAAAATAATAACCAGCTACTTAAATGCTGGCTCCGGCAGCTCCAGGTGTGGGGAATCCCCCTCCCTCCTCGCCCCCCACCGCCCACAAATTCCCCCCGTGCAGTGATCCATCCTAACGCCTTCCCCGTTTTGTCAGCCCCGTCCTGCCCCAACCATCCCAAAACCACGTTGTGCAGGCAGACAAAGACGTTTTGGTACCCGTGGGACTGACCCTGCCCTCCACAATGGGATCAGTGGGGAAGGTAAACCCCAATCCTCCCGAAATCAGGGGCTGGTGTCCAAAATGAGGTCTCGCAGCATGGCCAGCTTGGGAACCTGGCCACCTGGGGCCGGGAGGGACCTTGCAGCACAGTGGGAAGTCACCGGCGGCACAAAGCCAGGCGCTGCTGCAGCCCCAAAATCAAATGGGATCAGCCTTTAACCGGCACTGATATTAAACAGCAACTGAGGGAAACTCAGCCCACGCACGTGGTTGAGCAGCCCCACATCAAAGCCTCCATGTGCGCCCCAGGAGGAGGGAGAAGTGTGAGATTTCTGTCCCTGTCTGTGGGTCCCCTTGTCCCTTAGTGTCCCCATCACCCCCCGGCCCTGCCGCACTGAGCAGTGCCACTGTGTGGGTGTGCACAGCACAGCCTGGGGAAGGAGTTTTGGGGTGGGTTTTGGTCAGGAGGGGGCTGCCACTGCCCTGAGCCCACTGCCCTGGTGCCAGGGTGCTGGGGGAAAAGGATGGGGGAAGGTTTGGGGAAGGTTTGGCGATGAGCGAGCAGTTTGGGATGAGGGGCAGGAGGCTTGGTGCTACAGCCGGGTGTGCTGCCTGGGCCAGGGTGATGGCACCAGCTCGGGGGGACACCAGGAGCATCCCCCACCAAGGATCCCTCGTGGAAGGTGGCATCACCTCCTGCCAGCAGCCGTGGAGCCCTTTTACCCCAATAACAAGGTGTGGGGACGGGATGCTGTGGATCTCACTAAATCATAGAACCCCAGACCCGTTTGGGTTGGAAGGGACCTTAAAAGACCACCAGGATGAATCCCCCTGCCGTGGGCAGGGACATATCCCACAGGACCACGTGCCCAAAGCCCCATCCATCCTGGCTCTGAACCCTTCCATGGACGGGGCACCCAAAGCATCTTTTGGACACGAGCAAACCCCTCTTTTTTTTTTTTTTCCCCAGGTCTACCTTTGACAGCCACACCTGAATTTTGTCACCCCGTGGGGCACGCTGCGGGGCCTTTACGTACCGTTGTACACCAGCTCGGAGAATTTCAGGGAGAGCCCCTGTTTGATTTTCCGCACCTCCCGGTCCATGGTGAAGGCCTCGATATCTAAATGCGCGTGGTATAGGATCGTCCCCGCTGGGGTCTCATAGATACCTAGCCATTTTTCCAGGCAGGGGGAAAAGCAGAAAAAGAGAGAGAAACGAATGAGACCAAAACTGTCAGCAAATGACAAAAAATAATGACTTGGCTGACAGAAGGAGCTGTGGTCGAGCGCATTCAGTCCCAGCTTGCTGTAAAATGCATCTGTCATTATATTCATGCTGGGGCCGAGACAGTCCACTCCGCACCTTGCGGAGAAAATTTCTAGATTCCCCTCTTTGAAGAGGCACTCTGACGAGGCTAAATGACAGGGTTTGGGAACCGATCCCCCCACCGATCCATGCCCAACGGTCTGCTGCTGAAAACCTGTAATTAAGCGAACGACGCGGGGCACAAGGCGCGGGGAGCGGAGGGCCTGAAATACCCTCCTCTCCCCTCGGCTGCCAAGCCAGCCCCGTTCTGCTGCCGTAAAAAAATGAGGGCCAAGAGAGCAGCACCTTGGCCGGGGCTGGTGAGACCCCCCTCAGCCCCTTCCCACCCGCCCCTGGTTGTGGGGAAGGTGCCGGGTTGGAGGGCGGGGGAATTATTGTGGGGTCGGGGGCAAAAGGCACGGGTAAGGCACGGAGGGAGAGCTGCTGCCTTTGTTCCGGCCACTCGGGGCTTGTGTGCCGTGGAAGGGGTTTAAATCTTGTTTAAATATGATGGAGACCACAAGGGGCTTTTGCAGACACTGCGTGCCCCTGCTCGGGGTGGTTGCAGGGTCACGTCCCTGTGCCCTGCGTGTGGGCACCGTCCCCTCTCCAAATGGGCACCCACACTGGGTGCCCGGTTGCATGGCCCTGGGAATGGCAAAGGGCACCTGCAGGTTTTGCTGGCGTGCACAGGGACAAGGCTGCGTCCCTGAAAAATTAAAAATTCTGAGCTCAGCGATGAGGGAAGTTAGAGGAACGCTGCCTCCAAATCGCCACGTCACCGAGAGCTGCTGCTGGGCAGCCTCAGTGAGCTTCGTGGTGCTGGGACCTGCCACGGGGCACACAGCTCAAACACCAAAATCCCCCGGCCCTTTAGTGAAAGGGCTGGAGGAGAAGAGCCCCCTGCCTTTCCTCAGCACAGCCAGCAGCCCCAGGACCCCCAGGCAGGACGGTGCCCACCCCCACACCACAGCGGGCACAGCTCCTGTTCTGGGGGCTCAAAGCCCCAAGCTGCATTCACCAAACCTCATCCCCACCAGGCTCCTAAAAACTCAGCATCCTCCAGGCACAGGATGGGAACTGACCGACCCCACGGGGGCCAATTCCCTCCTGTTGGACCACGCAGCAATTCCCCAGCCCCATCCCGGGGGCTCCCCAAGGACCCATCCCCACGGGCACAGCCCTGCACAGGGGCTCCAAACCCTGGCTGCGTGACCAAGCCCCCTGCAGACACAACTGACACCCCCTCTCCTTCCCCTTAAGGCTAATTTGGGCTGACCAAAGGTTCCGTTTTGCCTCCTGCCCCTCTTCACCCCCCAAGCTCGCCCCATGGGAGCGGTGACAGCAGCACAGGGCCCGCTGTGCCGGGAGGGGAGGTGACAGCCGAGCTCCCGGAGACACCTCGGGAGTGACACTCGCAGCGTCTCCAAGTGTCTATTTTCATCTCCCCGTGTTTACAGGAAAAAGACAGAGGTGTCAGCCACGCAGGCTGCCGGAGCTGCAATCACCCCGCAATTACCGCTGGGGAAGGGGGGTTTTAGAGGGGGGGCAGCCCCGCAGGCAGCTGCTGCTGCTTAAAATTTGCCAGTTTGTAAGCTCCTGAGCCTTCGCTGCACCGAGCGCGGGTGGCAGCCCGGTGCCGATGCTCGTGGGATGGGACAAGGTGAAGGGGAGGGTGAGGCCACCCAAATTTCTCCCCCCCTAGGGCAAATATTTGCAAAGTGGGTGCAGGATTATGAGAGGAGGGTGTGGGTTCAAGCAGGGCTCGCTGCTGGCCTCCTGCGTCGGCGCCGTGCCTCGTGGCCTCGCTGGGCGCATCGATGGGGAGGAGAGAAAAAAAAAATAAGAAAAGAGGAGAAGCCCCAGCTGAACAGAGCTGGGCTCTTTTGGCACCGGCCCTCCCCTCCTTCCTGCCTCCTCCCCACTGATTTCATTTACTCCACTTAATTAGCCCCCCTCCGGAGTTAAGAAGATAATTTGGTAACGAGGACGGGAACGGGTGCAAGGGGCAGGGAAGGCTGGCACTGCCGCCCTGCCCCATCAGCCCCCGTCCTCCCAGTAAAACAAACACCTCGAAATCCAGTTAACAGGGCTTAAGGGGCTGGCACGGGCAAGCCCGGCGCGCCCCTCGCCCGTTAGTCCTTAACGAATTTCAATTAGGAGCTTAGTAAAAATCAATGCAAATGAATTTCCCCTTCCCAAACCGTGTGGGTTCAGGAGGTGACGGCGAGGAAGGAAGGTGGCCCGGCAGGGCTCGTGGGGACCTCAGCTGTCCCCGTGGCCAGGGGCAGCCCCAGCACCGTGCCCGTGCCTCAGTTTCCCCTGGTGAGCACGGGTCCTTGGGCTAACGGGGTCCCGGTGACCCCGCAGAGCCCCGAGCTGGTGCCACCAGCAGGGTCACCGCGTCCCATGGGATGTTATGGGATTGTCACCCGTGAGCCCAGGCCCTGTCCCTCTTGGTGCTAACACCATCAGGGGGCCGAAATGCTACCAAAAGTGGCTCCTGGCCACCCCCTGCACCCCAAAACCCCCGGGGAGGCAGGTTCCAGTGGCACCCCCCTGCTCCAGCCCCATCCCCACAGGGGCTCCCCTCTCGCTGAGCATCCTGGCCATCGTGGGACACAAGAAGAGCAAATTGGGGGAAAGATCCTACTCAGAGAGAGGGAGGAAAGCCCAGGGCAAAGTCTCATCCCCCCCTCGTTGTCCCCAGAAACCCGGTCCTCGCCCAGCAGGCAGCGCTGCCGCAGAGCCCTCCTGTGCCGGCACGCCAACACGGCAGCGAGCGCTCGGCAATGTCACGCAGGAGACAAACGTGACAGATAAATGGGGTTTGGAGAAATTATTAAATGCTGCAAGGGTCACTAGAGCATGTCAGCGGCTCTTAAAAAAAAAAAAGGAGAATTTGACAAATTACTCAGCATCCTGCATGCAAATGTGCGAGCTGGTGCGTGCGGTTTGGGGGTTGGTTTTGTGTTTTTTCTTGTTGGCTTTTTTTTTTTTTTTTTCCCCTCCTTTCTTTCGGTTTTAATTCAATTCTCCAAACTCTCACCGAGTGATTTGGGGTTTGGTTTCTCACCTTCCGTGGTTGATGCTCCGGCAAGGTGCCCGGTGCCCCGCAGCAGGGGCTGAGCGCCGCCACCGAGCCTTATCAAAATATTTGCTCGTGCCCTGCCACAGAGGGCAAGTTTAAAGAAAGGGAGCCTCTAATTAGGTATTAATGAGATTTAAAACAAAAGAGCAGGGACAAGAAGGGGGAAATGGTGATGAGCTGTCTCGTTACTCCATTCTACCAGGGGCAGCTCGCTGCCTCCGGAGGTTTCCGATGGAGCTGATCCCCAGGGGTGATGGATACTCAGCCACAGCCCCGAGAAGGTAAAAATAAATCAAGGGATCGGCTTCCAAAAATCTTGGTGACTTGTTTGCCTCCCACACTTTGTCCCCGTGTCACACAGCCCCGTAGCAGCACCCTCCCATGCGCTCACCCACCAAGCCCCAAGCGGGGCGGTTTTCCCCCTGTGCCAGGTGCCACCCCCAGCCTTGGGGTCTCTGGTGGCACCGGGACCCCAGGGCTGGCACAAACCATGGCACTGGCAGAGAGGGGACAGCTGCCTTCATAAAAAAACAGTAAGAAATCCTCATAACCTCCAAATCCTGAAGGAAATGCAGCAGATGAGGGCTGCCAGTGAGGCCGGCACCCGAGCACCCCAGCGATGCTGAGCATCCGTGAAGTCCCACCAGCGTTTTCCCGTTTTTTTTTGGCTGCTTTTATGGCTGGGTTGGCACTGGGGGTTGGTGACCACTCACCTCTGGACTTCATCCCCACAAAGCGGTTCTCCACGATGTCGATGCGCCCCACGCCGTGCTTGCCCCTGCGGAGGAGAAGGGCCCGGTGGCGTTGGTAGGGACCCCCAGGTCGGAGAGGTGAAAGGCAGATTGTGATTTTTTTTTTTCCTTTTTGCCTCCTTTTTGCTCTGCCACCCTCCCCTATCCATGTTTGCCATGGGCAGAGCCCCGTGGCAATGGGGCCAGCGGAAAATAAACCGGGCAAGGGGATGGGCACTGGGGACTGGCGATGCTGCAGCTGCGCTCGTGATGGCCAAAATCATTGAAAAACCACTTAATTAACATTTAAAAGGAGAACTACGTGGCAAAGCTCAGGCCCATTCATCTCCGGGGAGGGTAAAGGTGGAGGCACAGAGGAGGGCGCCTGGCACTGGGTGGCACTGGGTGGCACTGGGTGCTCCAGGAGCGCTGCCCTGGCTCCTGGCACAGGTCAGGGTGGTCCTCGACCCCTCAGGGCATGCATGGGGAGCAAAACCCTAAATCCCCCCGTGCTCCCAGCCTCGGCACCAGCGTGGCACAGCGGGGACAGCCCCGGCACCACTGGGAATGTGCCCGCCCGTTTCCACCCCAAACCGGGGACCCCTGGGGCAGGCGATGGGCCGGGGGGCACTCACGCGATGTCGTTCAGGTACATGAAGAGCTCCAGGGCCGAGCGGCGAACGGCCCCGTCCCCGACGTTGGTGACCTTCACGGGGACACCTGCAGAGGGAGGTGGGCAGGATGAGGCTGGCGATGGTGGGATCCCCCCCCCCCGGCATCACCCTGTGTGCGCTAAGGAGACCTGACAGATATGAACCCTAAATAACTTCTTAAAAAGGCATATCCAAGCTGCTGCCCAGAGGGGGGGAGCGAGGGGAGGGGGGCACCCACCTCGGGAGAAAAAGCGAAATAAATAAATAAAAAAAGGCCATAAAAATGTCCCCCCCCACCCCCTACCCCCCTGCCCACCTCCACCCCTCTCTTTCCCTTCTCTTCTCTTTTAGGGCCTGTGAAATTGCAACCAGGCCCTTAACTAATTGAATTTCACGCTCGGCGATTGTCTTAGGGCGCAGCACCTTCTGGCCCACCAGTCCCTGGCGGGGGGCTGACAAACGAGCCACCCGCCGCCGGGGGGGGGCACACGCACGCACACGCACGCACACGCACCCCGTGGCGGGACGCTCCCTGGGAATTCATTAGTGCACCTTTTTAAAAAAAAAAAAAATAAAATTTAAAGGCCCTGGGTGGGATGGAGGAAAGCCGGGGCTGGGGAGGTGGTGGCGGTGACGGTGGTGGTGGTGGTGGGGGGAAAGGCTGAATAGAATAAAAAAAAAAAAGAGGCATTTTCTCGAGCAGTGTGAAATGAGCAATAAATGTATTAGGAAGCTGACAAGGGGGCTGCGGGGCCCACAAAGAAAAGCGGCGCGGAGTTGGAGGCTTAATCTCCCCTCCATCTGCCCTCCTCATTACCATGGGGCGCGCTGGCGGTTGCCAATCCGCGCTCAATGCCTCCCTTCCCAGCCTTTATCACGGGGCGCCCGCGAGAGCCGGGGCTGCTGACGGGCTCTGTCAGCTTCCCCCGGCCTCAACGCCCCCCCCCTCCTCTTCTCCAAGGGTTTATAAACTCGGTTGTAAATTGCTATTAAATGTAAGTTGCGGCAATAATGAACCTTAAGCCGCTTCTCGCCCGGCCCCCCCCCCCTCGGCGCCCTCCCCCTCGCCCCGGCTCTTTCTATTCTCGGCCTTCGCCGGGGCATTGGCCGGGGTCCGCGCGGCGGAGAGCTGACATTGTCGGGGCTGTTGTTGGCGAAAGCTGCTTAGCCTTTAAAATAGTTAATAATTAGATTAAAACTTCAAATAAATTAACTAGGGGCTGAATGGGGAGCTGGGAGGGAAAGGGGAGGGGGGGGGGGGGCTGCGCCTGGTGGGGAGGAGGATGGGGAAGCCGGAGCCAGGCTCCCACCAGCCCTGGGGGATGCGGGGAGGAGGAGGTGGCACCTCGGAGCGAGGGGGTGGCACGGGGACACCCATGGGTGGCGGGGGTGGGGGTCCTGTGTCCCCTTTGCCAGGCTCCAGGGATGGGAAGGGGTGACCCCCCCGTGATGGCAACCCCATGGTTGGCCCACGTCCTGCTGCGACGCTGGCCAGGGCCACCTGCGTGTCCCCAGGGCCACCTGCGTGCCACCCTGCAGGACAGGGCCACCTGCACCCACTGCTCCGGGACGCCCAGGGAGGCATTTCTCTGTCCCAGTGCCCCTGTTGGAGCCCCATGGGACAAGGAGCCACAAGGGACGTGCCCAGGCCCCCCCGTGCCAAACCCCAACGCGCTCCAAGCGCTGCCCCAAGTTGCCGTGCCCCGAGTCGGGGCTCGTCCCACCTCCACCCGAGGGATGCTCCGGGTTCACCAGGGAGCAGGATCCGGCCCTAAAAGAGGAAAAATCACCAAGGGCAGGCTGGGGGGAAGCTCTTACCCTTCTCAAACTCGATCTCCAGCACATCCGGAGTGTCAGGAGAGGTGGCCGGGTCGCAGGTCTTCGTGTAGAGGCCGGGGGGGGCCGGATTCTGCAAGAGGGGGGGAGACAAGGGAAAGTGGGTGCCGTTGGCACAGCCAACATCACCAGCGTCCCCAGACCTCGGCACTCTTCACCCACTGCCCCCCGTCCCCATCCCAAAGCGAGGGGGACGCGGCGAGCGCCGGCACAAAGCAGCACCGGAGCCGGCGGGGGCCCCGGGAACAAAGGGGCCGGAGAAATCAGACAATTTTTCCCCTCAACTTGATCTCATCTTTTTCTTCGACGCCCCCACAGCTGGAGGTGGAATAGCTGCGGAGAAGCAAGTCAGGCAGGGAAAAGTGCGACTTTTTTTCGGTCAGCGCGGAATAAGCCGGGCTGCGGCCCCGCCGCACTGACCGAAAAAACGAATGAGGAGGCCTGACCCCAGCAGGTGCTCTCGTCGCATGGGCTCTTTCACGGTGTCCTCGAGGTTAATACACACGGGGGGAAGATGGAGGAACAAAGCAAAAACCCATTTCAGAGCGCATCAACCTTTATGGATATTTTCCCCCAAGATTTGTCGCCGAAGGAGCATCTTATCTCCGCCAGAGCCGGGCCGCGGGGGTGACGGCAGGGAATTGAAGCACGTTCCAGATGAAGGAGGAAAAAGTAATAATAATGATAATAATAATAATAAAAAGCTTTCCGTCCCGGAAAGCAAATGCTTTGCAATTTAGCGAAGCTAAAGCATCCCTCGTGGCTGCTGCCCCAGCCAGGTGGGCACCAGGCTGTCACGGTCACTGGTGGTGGCACCGCTTCTTGTCCCCTTGTGCCACCAGGGAGGGGACCCCAGCCGTGCCCACACACAGCCTCCGTGCTGGGAAGAGAGGGAAACTGAGGCATGGAGAGACCCAGACACCCGAAATAGGGGAGAAAAGAAAGGAGGCACCAAAGCCAGCTTGTGGCAGCCAGTGACAGCCACACTGAGCCCGAACTGCTCACCCAGCCCCAAAACCCACAGGATTTGGTCAAACTCCGAGGGAACATTTCCAAAGGAAACCCGTCCACCTCCACACCCACCTCCTCGCTCTTCTTTGCTCCAGGTGGCTCATCGGAGCATCCCCATCCCTTTGAGAGGCTCCAGGCCTCTTTCTGCTGCCCCGTTTAACGCCAGGTGAGCCGGAGCATGAAAACCATCCCCAAAACCCCAAGCAGCTTCCCACTCTGGGACCATCCAGCTATGTCCCCGCCACACAAAACACCCCACGTTCAGGCAGCTGGGGGTGGAGTTTCTCCAAATGGAGCCTCTCTGCGTGTTTTACATGGTAATAAATTGGTATTTTCCCCCAACAGGTGAGAGCTGGAGCCCCTGGCACTGGGTCCTGCCTGCGGCCAGCCCTGGGCGCAGCCTCTCCTGCTCACATCTCCTCCCTCCAGAATAAAACTGGATGAGGTAGAAAACAGGTTAAAAACCACCAACAAGAAATAAAATGCAAAAGGACTTGTTTGAAAAAATAAAAATAAAAAATTTTGAGTGGAAAATGAATTTCCCTGCAGAATTTTCACCTAAAATTTAAGACATGAGAAGTGCGTTTTGGGGTGAAAACTCCCCTTTACTTTTGGCTCCAACGAATCCTCGAGCCTGGCCGTTCCCAGCACCCCGTCCTCCTGTCCCAGGAGCGCATCCCGGGGCGCACGGCACTACCTTCCTGCCGTGCCCCCTTGGTGCCCCTTCCTCTCCTTTTTACACAACGCACACGCGCGCGCCTCCCTCGTGCCCCCCAAGCGCGCGCACGCCCGCACAAATTACACGGGCTGCGGATTTCAATTTTACATCAGCTGGCCTCTCCTAGCCCTGATCATACTTATTAACCAGAGAAACCCGCTGGAGATGATGAAAAACTTGGGAGTTCAAAAGGAAGGACGGGGGGGGGGGCGAGAAATGGAAAGTATTAAAAACTCTTTACTAAACATTGGAAGTCAGAGTCAGGTAGTTTCCAATTTTCTAAGCCAACTATGAAAACCCCTATTAGATAAAATAACTAAATAGAAATAAAAGTGACATTTGGCTTGCATTCCATCATTACGGTGCGGGTCTGTCCTCTTTTTATTCTCTCTCCTAAAAGCACAGTTCAAATGACAAATAGTTTGTTGCAGTGTATCAATGCCTCCTATTTATCCCGCCCCGCAGGGGGGCTCGTCCTGCAATGTCATCTTTAAAGGGGAGAGAGGAAAAAAAAAAAAAAAAGGGGGGGGGGGGGAAAAAAGGAAGAGTGTGTGGAAAGAGAGAGAGGGAGGGGGGGAAGAAAGAAGCAAGAAAAACGGGGCAAGAAGAGAAGAAATTGGAAGCAAATGGTCCATGAAGTAAACCATGATGCAGAGCTATCGATGCCGCAAATGGTTTATTCATCCGGCTGATATTGTTGTGCCCGGGACTGAATGAACTCTTTCAGAGTGCCATATGAAGTTAAAGCAAGTAAATTTCTATCTTTCTCCGCATTAGCTGCCTCATTGCCCTTCAATCGGGCCTCACAGAGGCAGAAAATAGCTCAACCATCTGCTTTCAAATCCCTCCCTTTGGCAGCTCTCCGGGCTTTGGGAGGGGACCCTGCCACGCCTGGCACCCCGGCCACCCTCGGCCTGGGCTGGGAAGGGGCTGGAGGTGCCACCACGCTCGGCACAGCCCTGTCCTGGCTCTGGTACGGGGGGAGACCTGTCCCTGACCCGGGGTGTGGGGGAATGGCCCAACATCTCCTAAAGGGACCCCATTTTCTGTGCCGCCTTGGGGCCGAAAGGCAAGGTGCGGGGCGAGAGGTGCGGGGTGCCCACGGGGTGCCCGTGGGGATGGGGGTTCCCAGTGGGGCACTGCAAGGGGAAAGGTGCCCCTCTGGAGAGCACCGAGGAGGGAGCAGGGTGTCAGCCTCACCTTCCTCATCCTCGCATCCCCATGCTCTGGGTGCATGCCTGCCTGGCCAGGAGCACGCTGCGCACCAGGGGTCCCCCTGCAGCTCCGCCGGCCTCTCCCCACGCTAATTAGTGCTGATGGAGAGCTCAAGTGGCCACCGAGCATCGCAGCCACAGGAGCACTGACCCCGCAGGACCACCAGGCTGCAGGCACCCCCATGGGGACCACATCAGGGCTGCCACTTCCAAGCCATTGCTTTACCCCAAATGGAGATGATGGGGAAGCAAAAGGGACCCTGCAGGCTGCAGGCACGGAGTGGGAGCAGCCCGGACGCCTCCACCCACCCCAGTACGAGGTGTGGGGCAGCCCCGCTCTCCACCAGCACCTCGTGTATCTCATTGCTCCCTTATTGCCATCCCGGGACATTTTCCCCTCCGCTGTCATCACCCTGAAACCGTCCCATCCCCGCTGACGCCGGCGGCAATTAACGTGCCGGGAGAGAGGCAGCGGGGCCGGGCGGGTGGCAGGGCCTCCCCCGCCGCACGGGGCCCGCCGTGAAATTGCCAATTAGGCTGCAAACACACGAGACGCCCTCGGCCCTGTAGCTGCCACCCGCCCGTGATCGATTACCTTGGGGTTCTCCAGGATCCCGGCTTCGTAGCTGGAAAGGAAAAAGAGAGAAAAAATCACTGCAGCGCCAGCACCCCGTGCCCAGGGACCTGCCCGCGGCGGGGCCACCCCAAAACGCTGCCACCACCCCATGAGGATAGGTTTTAGGGCTCTTTGGAGCTCTTAGCAGCAACCCTGCAAGGAGCGTTGGGCTTTGGAGAGCCCAGGTGCTGCCACGTGGGACACGGGTGGCTCTGTAGCTATAGGAAGGGAGGTTTTGGGGCCAGCCTTGTCCGGCTCATCGTGGCTCAGGGGGACTCAAGCTCTCTGCTGTGGAGGTGGGAAGGATTGTCCTGGCCTCGCAGGGGGGGATGTGGTGGCCCCAGGCTCCAGGTCCTTGCCCCGCAGGAGCTGCCCGACTGCTCACCTGATGTGCATGAGGTTCTCGTCCATGCTCCAGGGTGTCTGGGGGGTCACAGGCACCGGGATCCCGTGCTTCTGCAGGGAGAAACATTCAGCGAGCCTGTGGGGTGAGCCAGCCTCTGCTACTGGCACAGGACCCGGGGGGCTCAGCCCCAAAATCACAAAGGCTCAACCCCCCAGGCAGTGGCAATGCTCCTGTGCCTCTGACTGCGCCCCATCAGCTCCCCGCTCGATGGGCACATCGGGGACACGGTGCCCCAACCCCACAGCGTGCTGCCAGGAGGGGAACGGCTGCCCCAGCCCCACCACGAGGAGAGATGGAGCCCCAGGGCATCCTTTAACCGAAGTGATGGAGATGTCAGCAATTTGTGCTTTTTTTTTTTCCCCCAGATCCACTCAGACTCGTTCCCCCGGCCGGGCTCCTCAGCGACAGGAGGTGACCTGGGGACACATCTCCAGCACCGCAGGATGCTCTCCAGCCTTCAACAGCACCGATCCTCTGCTGGGAGGGGACAACACCCGTGTCCCCACAGCCTCGTGCCAACACACAGCCTGGCACACATCCCCAAACCCACGCGCCCCAGGCTCACACCGCCCTGGCACAGCGGTGCCCTGCACCAGCTGCCTCCCCGGCGCAGCGCACAGCACCGAGCCCAGCTCCCTAACAAGGTCAGCGGCGCACTCAATTATCCCCTGACATTTCAATGGGGGAAATTGCCTGTGAAGACGAGGTGAGCACGCAGGGGAATTAGCCGGAGAGGTGACGGCAGCGAGCTGCAGCAGCCGGAGCCCTCGGAGACGTCGCCCCGCCGGCAGCACCGCGCTCCTGCTGCACGCGAGCCACGGCTCTGAGGTTGGGATTGGGAATTTGGGGCTGGGTTGGAGGGTTTGGTGCTGAGGATCTGGGATTTGGCTGTGCAGGTGAAGGGCGCTCTGCTGCCCACGGAGCCTCCCGGGAGGGCAGGCAGGGCGCATTTGCACTTCAAATGGCCTCCACGCCACAAGCTCTGACTTGCAGAGAAGGCAAAAAGCAGCTTGCCGGGCGCAACTGCTGCTGCTCTGCTGGTTTCTCCAGGTGAGAGTGGGAAAACACCTCTCCCCGTCCTGTCCTGTGGCCACGCAGAGCTGCATATGCCTCTCACCCCCACAAAAACCCTACCCCAGCAGTGCCCTGGCCGCATGCAGAGGGCAGAGCGAGGGCTGGGGGCACAAACCTCAGCCCCAGCTGGGGACCGACCGCAGCGCAGGTGTGAGCACGGTGCCACGCTGCCATCAGGAGCCTTGTCCCCATCACAAAGGCCTCCTGGTTATTGGCAGAGGCCATTTCACCTTCATTAATTAATGCTGAGCTCCTTTTATCCTGAGGGGCTGTAATCACAGGCTCTCCCCTTTCCATCATTCACATCCAGCTCACCAAGACTCACCGCTGCCTCTGTCGGACCCAAATACCCTCAGGACCAGCCCTGAGCGAGTCCCTCCCCTTCCCACTGCTGCTCCTCCTGGCAGCCTGTGCTCGTGGGGCCATCCCCTTCACACCCTAATTTTCCACGGGAGCACTTCAAGCGGGGTCCTCAGCATCCGGACCCACGAACAAACAGCCAACAAGCCTGGGTGGCTTCGGCAAAACCATGCCACCACCGAGCAGAGAAGGGGCTTCAGGGCACAAGCCCAGCTCCTTCAGCCTCGCCCTGCCCTGTCCAAGGCCGAACACCCGGGGTGCACCCAGGATCTCCACCTCCTCCATCCTCCTGCACCGAGGTGAGCACAGCCAGGCACTGGAAGGATCTGGCCAGGTCTCCCTCCTCCTGCAAGTGAAACAGAAAAAACTCTGCCCCCCCTTTCTATTTTTTTTCTATTTTTTTTTTTTTCAGATGCTGAGCATCAGAGGCCACGAGGTACTGCAAGCCCTCAACCCCAACCTCTTCTCTTTGAGCAGGGCCCCAGCCTATTTCACTTTCCTTTCCCCATCCCCTTTCAAATGAAAAAAAAAAAAAAAAAGAAAAAAGAAAAAGAAACCCACAACAAAACCCAAACCCAAAACACATGTTCCATTTTCCCCGTATAATAAAAACGCCGCGCTCTTAATAACTCCCCTATTTGACAATTTGTTTGGCAACATATGGAAAGCTCTCGTAAACTCGCCCCTCCACCGTACAACAACAGATGGCAAACACAATCCTCAACACGCCGCTCCCGGCGGCCCCGACGTGCTCGGAGGGCTCCTCGCCCCGCGCCGTGGCCCCGCACCTCGCCGTCCCCGCGCCGCCAGGCGAGCCTAGACGGCAGCTATTTAAAAACCCGAAGCAATTTTCTGGTTTCTGCACAGCGCTGCCTTTTTCCCTTTTGATTGATTGAGCCGAGTTGTCAAGCATTTCCATGAAGTCGCGAAAAAAGAAAGGTACCCTGGTGGGCACGTAAAAACCTGATGCAAAACTTCTAATATGTTTTATTGCAACTTGTACTTCAAAAAGGAAGAGACAACAAAGGCGAGCGGATTTGCTTTGTCTGTTATGCAAGTCGCCGAGCTGGGACCCGCGTTTCCTTGGAAAACGGGTTACAATTAGCAGGCAGGTAATTACGGGCTTTTGAGAAAGGAGGGAGGAAGGAGGAAACGCGATAAGGAAGAAAGAAACCCGCCCTAGGAAAGCCCATCACGGTGCCGCAGCCGTGCCAGGCGAGTGTCCTACCTGGGCATAGTCCATCAGCTCGCGGCGCCCGGGGAAGCGCTGGTAGAACTCGGGCAGCCTCCACGGCGCGACGACCTGGTGGCAAGCAGCAGTGTCAGGCTTGCAGCCCCTTCTCCTGTCCCCCTTTCCTTCCCCCGGGCAGCCCCCCAGCTGAAACCAAATCTCCCCACACCAGGGTGGCGTAACCCAAACCCTGACCCCAACGAGGTGCTGGGTGCGAGGGGGGAAACAGGGAGCATCGATCATCCTGCAGCTGCCTGGGTGCTGTTTGCTCAGTGGCCTGGTGGTGTTTGGGGTAAAAATAGGTTGATTGAGGATCTTTATGGCCCCCTCAAGTGCCAAAACGTTGCTTGGTGCAGCTGGCAGCTTGTTAAGGAGAGGCACGGCCGCGCGCATCGGTGTTAAAAGGAAATCCCCCGGGCTGTCTTACCTTGATGCTAGGGCACAGCGCGTAGCAGGTGAGCTCGAAACGAACCTGGTCGTTGCCCTGAAACGCAAATGGAAATGCTGAGGGGTTGCCTGGGAGGGGAGGTGGGTGCCCCACAGCACGTCGTGTCAGTGGGGCACAGGACCCCATCCTGCTCCAGCCCGCCCAGCACCCCCAGGAGGGGATCAGGGCACGGAGGTTGGAGCCAGGAGGAAAGATTGCAGGTTTGGGAAAAGAAACTGCAGGAGCAGTGGGAACAGGCAATAAAAGGGAACATTAAAAACAGGTGACAAAAGGGCAGCTCCTGGCTGTGGCATTGTCCGGGGAGGCTGCTGGTCACTGGGACTGCAGGGGTGTGATGGCACACAGGGGTGCGATGGCACACGGGGGTGCGATTGTACACGGGGGTACGATGGCACACACGCGCACTGCAAGGTGCTGCTGTGCTGCAGTAACAGCTCCCTGTGCAGCCCCACAGAGCCCAGAGGTGCTCCTGCAGCAGGAACAGGAGCCAAACGCCTGCAGCAGAGCGATGGATGCACACCTCGGGGTGCCAGCTCCATCCAACCTGCAGCATGAGCCTCTCCGGGAAGCATCTCCCAGCGTGAAGCACCCCGAGCTGGGCAGGGCGTTTATCCTCAAGCACAAAACCTCTCTGACACCACCCCAGGCAGATCTGGGCACTGGTGCCAGCAGGAGCAGAGCTCCCATGGGCTGATCCCTGAGAGCTGAGCCCCAAGGTCTGGCCCGACCCAAACGCTCCAGGGAGCCTACAAAACCCACATCTGAGTATTTCTGCGCACGCCTTAGAGGGGAGATGAGGATGGGAGGAAGAAGTCAGTGGCCAGGAGGCTCGTAATTAACTAGCTCCAAACCTCCCGTTATCTTAATTAGCCCAGGCTGGTGGGGCACTGCTAATGAGGGCAGGATGGTGGGAAGGGGCGAGCCTGGGGGTGATGAGCCCTTCCAGGGGAATAGGGCTCACCAAAACCAATTTCCACCAGCACCAAGGGGCGCAAGGACCCGCTCCCTCCTCTTGGCCCCGGCCCGAAGGATGCATTTACGGCCGGGCTGCCGAATCCCCGAGGACTATTACACAGAGGCGAGGGGAGCCACCGAAGCACTCATTTCCCTTACAGGCCCCAAACAAGTCCATCTGCTCCGGCAGCGGGGACACCGCAGATGGCCCACTTTTAAGGCGCTGCGGGCTCAGCCGGGTCGAGTTACCCCCGGTGCTGCCTGCGCCCGCGGCTCTAATGGCTCGGGGAGCCTGCAGAGCCCGGGGAGCAGCCCCCGGGGAGCCCGGTGCTGGTGATGCCCAGGGGTGCAGGGGAGGTGGCAGCATCGGGGTGGGTTCAGCCTCGAGCGGGCGTTTTCACGAGGAGGGCGCTGGGCAAGGGTGAGGGGAGAGGAGAAGGACGCAGGGGAAGGAACAAGAGTTATTTTGGCCAAGGAGCAATCTAGCCCCAAAGTAAGCATGCATCCAGGCTGTCCCTTATCTAATGACCCCCTCCTTGCAGGGCATTGTGCCCTTTGGCTGTCCCCACTCTGGTGTCCCCCTCCTTGCAGGGCTTCTCCAGCATCACTGGGGACCCCCAGTCCCAGTCCCCTTTCCACCAAGACCCTACGGGTGGGTCAGGACGGGATGGGTACGTGTTAGGGCCCTGCAGGATGGGGAGGAGGGGGGGATCCAGCCCCCCCTGGGTGCCTGCACAGCACCCCAGGGCCCTGCAGAGCAGCCACGTGGGTGGCACCTGGTGACGGTGCCACCCTGAGCGTCCCTGCAGGGGATGGAGGTGCTGGGGGGGGGTCTCCTGCTCTGGCTGTTCCTGGGGAAATGTGACACGGTCCTGTGCGTCCCCCCCGTCCCCAGGATAAGGGATGGGAAGCGGTGGGGTGGCTGGTGAGGGGGGGGCACCTTTGCTCGAATGAATCCGGGAGGGGCCCAGCAGCGAGCTGCCCGTCTCCAGAGCAGGCGCTGCGCCCCGAGCATCCTTCCCACGGTCTCTGGCTGCCTCTAGTGGCAAAATCTCCTCCCTGCTGCCCGCCACGGCCTCGGGGACGGCTGGAGACAGCCGGGGAGGGCTCAGGGATTGCCCCAACCTCTCTGGGGACAGGGGGGTCCTGTGCCCCCCACCCAGCGTCATGGGGCACCCCCAAACGCGCAGCGCGGTGCTGGGTCCCCCCCTTGCAGCCTCCTCTCCTGCCCAGCCCGTGGCCAGGGCAGTTTTTAAAAGCTGCTGTTGAAAGGGGTTCGGTGTTGAAAAATAGGGATTTCTGACCTGCTGGGGACCCCGGCTTGCAACACCAACCTTCCCGCACGCCGCCAGGCTGAGGGAACCGAAATTGGGCAGGGAAAACCCAGAAGGAAGTGTCGCAACGGGGCTGAGCTCTGCAATCCCCCCCCCGGCACCCCCATAGAACCCACATCTGGGTGCCCCCAGCACCCCACAGCCCCCAAATCCCCTCACCTTGCCCGTGGCCCCGTGGGCGACGTGCTGGGCTCCCTCCTTCTGGGCGACCTCCACCAGCCCTTGGGCGATGCAGGGCCGTGCCAGCGCGGTGCCCAGCAGGTAGCGGTCCTCGTACACGGCGTTGGCCTGCACCGCCGGCCAGATGAACTCCTCCACGAACTCCCTGCACACGTCCTCGATGTAAACCTGCAGGGACGGAGGGAGCCCAGATTTTGGGAGCAAAGCCACGAGGATCCGGCAACCTCCGGGGATTTCAGGTGGCACCCCCAAAGGGTCCCTTTTCCTCCCGTCCTAGGTGCTGCTAAAAGGGTTTTTCTGCAAAACCTCTGGGAAAGGGGCTGCTCGCTGCGGTGTTAGCACCGTGCCTGCACTGATCAGGGGGTGCAGGGGGGGCTCAGAGCCCCCGGTTGGAGGGATGCTGTTACCTTCTTGGCCCCCAGTGCCAGCGCTTTCTTTCGGGCTGCCTCGAAGTCTTCCTTCTGCCCAATGTTGGCCTGAAGGAGGGGAAAAGAATTAGTTTGAAAGCTTGCACAAAACTTAACGCGTGCCCAGGCTGCGTGGAACATCCCCTGCAGCACCACAGAAGCCGCACTGGCCAGACTCAGAGCCATCCAGGATGGGTCCCCCCCCGGTCAAGGCGGTGATTTGGGGCCGTGCCAACCCCTTGGCTCTGCCCCCATGTGCTGCCCTCGTTAGCAAAGGGTCATTAGGCAGCAGGGACAGGCTGTGCCCCACGGGGCTGGGAAGCTCAGCAGAGCAGCAGCAGGGCCACCAGCACGCCGTGCACCCGCAGGGAGCTGTCATTGTCACCCACCCCCTGCCCCCAGCACCCAGGGTCTCACCAGGTAGGCGACCACGTCGTAGCCCTGCTCCTTCAGCCACACCAGGATGCAGGAGGTGTCCAGGCCCCCGCTGTAGGCGAGGACGATGGTGCCCTTGGGCTGAGCCATGGTGCTGCGAGGCAAGGGGAAAGGGGTTTGCGTTGTGCTGCCCAGCGGAGGCTCTCCATCCATCCTCTGGTTTGCTCCAGAGGTCCTCAGAGGGACGATATTCCCAAATCCTGCCCCGAAGGGGAGGCTGATCTTGCTTGGCACAGGGGTGAAACCTTCCCCAGTGTCCCCTGAACCGGCCCTGGAGCTGTCACGGTCCAGCTGGGAGCAGAGGGATGGGATATTCCAGCCAACACAAACATTACCCAGGGGATGAATAACCAGGAGGCGAGGAGAGGAGCTCCCCGTGCGTTCAACACGCAGGTTCCAGCAGCTGCTTTGGACAGAGGAGGAGCCCTTCGTGCTGCAGCCCTTGCTGGGACGAGCTCCCCGAATAAAACAAGGGCTCCCAGTGATGCTCAGCCTTGTTTCAGCCTGGGGGAAGCGAGCTGCAGGCAGCACGGGATGGGGCTCACCATGGCACGGGGGTACCGGGAGCCCCCCGGGGCTGCAAGGAGAAAGGATGAGGGCGAAAAAGGAGCTGCAGCACCCTGCCCACAGCCCAGGCTGTGTCTCCTGGGAAAGGGTGGGCACCCTGCCTGTGTGCTGGCTGGCACAGCACCCGCTGAGCACCCGGGGCACCCCGCAGCAGGCAGACACCCCCGGGGCCGCCCCGTGCCTCCCTTTGCTCCGAGGAGCTGCGGTGGCAGCCCCACGACCTGGGGGAGCCTGGCTCAGGCAAGGAGGAGACGGCGGTGACCCGGCACATCCTGGGCACGTGAGCAGCACCCCCGGCTGCCCAGCTCAGCCCCGGTCCAAAGTCTAATTAATTGTTATTGGGAGTTTGTCCTAATTGCGCTGCCAGGGTGAAAGCTCTGCACGGGGATTCGGTGCCCCTCACCTTTTGGCTGAGGACATCGGGGACTTCAGCCAGCAACGGGAGATGGGAAAAGATTCAGCACCCTCAGCTTGGGGGGGGTCAGAGTTGTGCAGGGGGGGATTTTGGGGGCCCCAGTGGCTCTGCTGGATGTGGGAAGGGGCCGGGGCTGTCCCCGAGGCAGGCTGTGAATGCGGGGCCCCGCAGAGGCGATGCCAGCTGACCCTTGGCCGGGAAGGCAGACGGCAGAGCCGGCCAGATCCCATCCCCAGCAGCTTTCGTGCTCCTGCCAAGTCAGCACAATCCTGCTTTTACAAGGGGGGAGCGCCCTGTGCCTGGCTGCCCCCAGCACACCGCTCCTGGGGGGCTGCGCGTCCCCACGGCGCATCCCCATTGCGCCAAACGGAGCAATGCTCGGAGCCAGCCCAGCTCCCCGGTGCAGGATCTGGCCTCACGGAGGAGCAGGGATGTTTGACAGCCCCGTAACCACCCCACAACCATTTAATTCGGCTCCCGAAGCCTGCCTGTGCCCCTCAGGCTGCCCCCGTGCAGGCACCACCCAGCCTTGTGCAACCGGCGTTTCCATGAGCCCTGGGCGGCTGGGTGTGGGCAGAGCTGGGTCCGTGCCCAGCACACCCCGGCTCTGCCTTTCCCTTCCTCACCAGGGCATTTACAGGAAAGGCAAATTGCCCTTCCCGAAAGGGGCCAGCCAAAGCACAACGCTGTGCTCAGGCAAACAGCCCCCTGCATCCCCAAAACTCATCCCCTCTGCAGCCTTTGGCATCGCCCAGGGATCCGGGCACCTCGCCTCGCCCCCAGGGACACATCCTGGAGCATGGGGCCACCCACAGCTGCGGCCCCATAAACACGACTCTGTGCCCACGAGGAAGGGAAAGCCTCAAAAATACAGGATAGGAAATCAAAGCAAACAGAGCTGGGCGAAGTGGAACGTTTCGGGGCTTTCTCAGCCCTGCTCATTGTGCTGCAGCCGTTTCCTTGTGAGTTAGGGCACGCTTTGTGCCAGAGCGGCTGTTGGCTCTGCCCCACAGGAATACCGAGCTGGCCTGTTTAAAACCAGGAAAAAATAAAAAGGCAGCAAGGTTGGAATAAAAAGCTTGAGTCTCTGGCAAGGAGAGGAACTGCCTTCCCCAGGCAGGAGGGCAGAGCAGCCCTGGTGCTGTCGTGGCTGGGACAAGCAGGCTGCAGGGACGTGCTGCTGGCATTGGGATCAGCCTCGGCATCGCAGGATCCCCGTCCTGACCCCACAAACAGAGCTTGAGGGCATTGGGGTGCTGCCAGCCGGGGTCCCAGCTCCTCTCCCTGGGGGTGGCCAAGCTGGGGCCGCTGTCAGGGTGGTGGGGATCACCCCGGGACTGAGCTAGAAGGGGTTTGGGAGCAGCCTGCACCCCTTTTAGTGATAGGAAGGGGCTGGGACCCCCCTGCCTGGTTAATTTGGGGACCAGCCAGCTCTTGTCCAGCACCACGGTGGCAGGAACCTGAGGCTGGGTGAAGAGGGGACAGCGAGGGGCAGGGGACGTGTCCCACCCAGCAAAGGGCCCCTTTTCCCTTCCGCCCCCCACGCCAAGCCCACACTCACCCCCTCCGCAGGACGTGGGAGGCTGGCTGCCCCGGCTGCGTGTCCATCCTCCTCCTCCTCCTCTTCCTCCTCCCTTATAGCCCAGCCGTGGGCAGGCGGAGCTGCCGCAGGACTGTCCCCTCCGTGGGCACCATCCCCAGGCGAGGCCCGGCCCTCAGCCTGCCCGGGGCAAAACGGGGCAGGAGGGGGGAGAACTGGTACCCCCAGCCCCACAGGACGCAGGATTTTGCCCCGTGCTGGCTCTCTGCGCAGCTCAAGGGGCTGTCACCGCTGTCCCCCTGCTCCTCCTCAGCATCCATGCAGCACCAGGGGGGTCTCCCCAAGGCCCCACGGCAGCAGAAAGCAGCTTGGTGGAGGAAGGACGAATTTCTTGGAAACCTCTGGAAATGGAGAGGTGCAGCTCCCACGGAGCCCGGGGGCCAGGAGTGGGCAGGAGGGGAGGGGGCAGAGGGGCTGCGCTCAGGACAAAGCCAAGTTTTCCTTGCAGGCACGCCAAGAACAA